>NW_026570236.1:1200000-1749592 GCF_019649055.1 Paramacrobiotus metropolitanus
ACAACGAACGCCGATAAGACGACAATGTTGCATGCTGTTGTCGCAATGGATAGTAGGACTAATATATACGGTAAGACAGTTAAAAAGCTACCTGTAGTGCTAAGGCTTTTATTTGCTGCTGGGAAGAAGGAATAATTTCCCACGAACTCGGTCAAGTTTTTCGTTCCGTTGAATTTATACATTACGGGAGATCGGCAGTGAGAAAGATAAAGTTTTAGTAAAGAACATTTTGTCTATAAGAAGGCGTGCTGAAGCTGACTATAGCGTGATGTCGTCAGCGGGAAATCGAAAAGCTTAATAAGAGCTACGTTGTCGGTCTTCCCTGATCATTACAGAAAATTTAATTACAGTCGCACGTTATGAAATCGAAAAGCCTGGAGCAGGTCTGGCAATGAAAAGGCTAATTTGGACCGTTATAGTTTTATACATAGCTACGTAAAAGGTGTGTGCGGTTACGAGAAACGCAGAATTAGTGGTATATTATTATGACGCGGGAGGAGATGCTGCACGTGCTTTGGATAAATTGGATGTGAAAATAACTGCCGAGAAGTAATGACAATCAGCAAAAATACGAGGTAATTGAACACTGCACCATATGTTACCGGTCAGATCCATAGACTCGGACACCGTTCAATTTGAACGTTGTGAAGAGTTACAGTTACTGCAATGACAGAAAATAATGACAGAAATTCCCAGTTAGTACCGGGTGGCCGAACAAAATGGCCCTCTCCGTTTTTCGTGCGCCCCTCGCAAACTACTTGACTGTAAACAGCTTAGGCTTGTTAGATAGACAATTTTAAAAACTACTAAAACCAATAAAACGTTTTTTTTGAAAAATTGAGATTACCTCGTTAACTATGGCGCCAATTAAAATTTTGTCGAAATTTTTAGTGTCCCAGCTCTCAAAGTTAAAAATTTCGTCTCGCTTCGTTTCCGTGAGTAATATTTTAATTTTTTAAATTGTTTTATCTCGAAAAGGACCTAATCTTACAGTGGGAAAAAAACTGTTGGACATGTGCATGGGGTGGATAAACTATGCGCTAAACAAACTTTTGACTTTTCTAAAAAAATTCAAGTTTTTTACTTTGCTTTTTTAGGTATTTTAGTAACAATTTTTTTGTTCATGACAGGGTGCAACAAAAGCACCGGTTCAACTGACAATTGTAGATGGGTGGTTGCCCTTTCAAACACGGGTTTGAACCAGGACTGCTTTCGAACCGATGGTGTAAAAACTGTTTTCGAAAAATATGCTACCCCGTTTCATGAGGATTAAATGTAGGGAGTATCAATCTTTCGCTCCTTAGCCACACAGGGTCACCAGCGACATTCTGGTTTTTACCGTAAAAAAAAACAGGAACAATTTTTCTTTCCGAAACAGTAAGGTGATAAACAGTAATGGGCTTAGTTGAATATCTTCAATTTTAATTCGAAAGTAGGAAAATTTGAATTTTGGTTTCCAGGACAGTATCCAACTCTGCCAGTTTTTCAAAAATAATTCAGAAAAAAACCAAATTGTTTTACCCTAATGGTTTGACATAATTTTTATGTGCTACAGACATTGCTCTTTCGAGTAAAACTAATGTCATCTCAGTCGAGCACTGGACAGACCCAGGGCACCTCAATGAAACATAGGGCCATTTTGTTCAGCCACCCGGTACATCAAAATTCCGACTGAGATTGGTATCGTTCAAATGTCAGCGGTATTTCCTATCAACGGAATTTTCTTATTATGAAAAAGGCGGCGGAATTTCCTGTAGACGGAATGTCCTTACTGCCAGACAACCGGCGGAACTTCTTAACCCCATGAGGCCGACCCTCGATTACTCCTGTCACGACCAACAACAAAAGACGCGAAGCCCAGTAGAAATTGGGAGTATTTTCTGAATGTTCCGGATATTACTCCGGAAATTTGATTTCCGACTTACTTGGCTACCATCTCATAAAAAGAAGCAAAAAATCATTTTGGAATATTGTATGGGCCAATAGGAGGAGCGTATAACGATGCGTAAAGGTGGAGGTGCGTATAACGATGGAATAAAAAAAAATTCAGAATTGTTTGACGCTGGTACTTATGCTGTTATTATTGATACGGTATAAGGGGGATTAAGGGTACAGGATATTATTGATACGGTACACGGGGGATTAAGGGTAGATTAAGGGAGCACATCCGGAACAAAAATCGGTTATCATAATTTCTAAGAATATAATTCGCCAAGAATTACCACGGTTACTGAAAATCGGATAACAAAATCGTTCTAAGACAAGCAACGGTAAAAATACTTCAGTTACATGTGCATAAATTGCGACGATGGAAGAAGCCCAGGACGGTTGCTCGGAGTGGTCTTATTGCGATACAGAAGAAAATTGGATCCAGCAGTGAATTGGAATAGTACAATAAGGATCCGATAATAAAGAGCAGGTTATTGTTAAAATCAGTAAAATCGGCTACGGTAAAAAACGTCATAATTGGTGTCCAGCAGAAAACGACTCCCAGGACGAGATACGTTAACACGGCGAAGCTCTGAGAACTTTTGGACGACGTCATGACACCTTTTCCAAGTGTCTTTTGGAAGGACTGGCCCGAGGCAATGTTTGGCGACGTATCCGGTGCCTCGTCCTCATCGATATTATTAATGTCAACTTCAGTAGCCACTATAACACCTGATACTTAGGTACTGCACAAATTATGCAAAGTTCTTTACCGGCATTGTAAAGGTCAACATCAGTATCTTAGTTTAATATTTAATAAAATATTAGAAGCTTACCAGAGCCAATTGTTGGACCACATGTTGGCTGAATGCTTTGTCCATTTTGAGTGGTGCCTTGCTCACAACTTGTTGTATTTGTGAAACCAACTCGAGGAACGATTAACTTACGGCGTTGGCGTATCTTCCACCAGATAAATGGATACGTTACCTAATGGAAAAACCATTATTATCACGGAAGTACACCCTTTAAAAACCAATCCAACCATGAGGCAGTAACAAAATTCAAGTTCTCCGGTTCTGTTTCGGTACTGACCGTTATAATAACAAGAGTCAAATTGTATAGGCACATCTGCGTAGTCATTGCCCAGACTGGTTGAGCAGTCGTATTAACAAAACACGTGCCATCGTCTTTCCTCCACACCATGGCATCCGGTACGAGCCCTGGCATCAGCCAAACATGGACGTATACCCATGTCCCAACACAAAGCCAAATCGCCGTGCTTTTCGTATGATAATGCTTATACGACACCGGCCAGAATAACGCCCAGATTCGGTTCAAACTAATTAGTGCATGGGTATTACGCACCGCGGCAACATACACCCATTTAGCGTACAGATTAAAATTACACGCAACATGCCCTAACGGCCACACCGGCTGGAACCCGCTGAGAATGGTAAAAGGCATATCTAGTGCCGCTTGCCCAATGTCCGAGAGGATGAGCGATATCAGATAGCAGTTAAAGGGCGTGCGGAGATGGCGGTTGACGAAGAAGGCCGCCAATACGACACCGTTTGCACATGTGATAGCAACGGCGAGAATTATAGAAACATATGGTACAGTGGCGTAAAATGTAGATAGAGACACGGATTGCTCCATTAAGGCTAGCTTCGAATGCAGCTGATAAAATAACCGGCATCCGATCAGGTCAGTATTTCCCAAGTTCTTACAGGAAACTTGTCTAACGGTGGTATTTATATAATAAACGATGATGGCGCGGTACGTAGGCGCGGATAACTTGAAACCGGTGTCCCTTTCATTTAAATCCAATGGTCGGTTCCGTTTACGGAAAGAAGCTTTCCTCCCCAGGACATTCAGCCCCCACATCTTTGTTGAAATTCAATGTCCAAGATTTTAGTGAGCAAGGTCTACCTGAGAGAGTGATCACTGTACTTGTAGTTGTGACTTTTGTCATAACATTGCTTTGATATTGGCATTTTGCATTAGAATAATGTTGTCGAGCGTAATGTTGATACTTTTGTATATTTTGATGCTTTGGTCTTTCTGAAAAAGTCCTGTGGGAAAGGCCGGTGTAGTATTAGATGACTGTATAAAAGATGCTTCAAGACAGATTTCCTTGGTAGGCGATTCAATAGTATTAAATTTTCACATACAGTAGTGCATTGTATTCGTTTAACGAATCAGGTGTAAATTGCGCTGAATAATTATCGAAATTCTCTAACTGGTGGCGAAAAGTAATTTTGATAAAATAGTATTCTGATGAAAAAATAATTTTGATGATTTAATTTTGATAATGCGATAGATAAAAAGATAAAACAATTAATGGTAAAGATATTAATAAAAACATAAACAGCACTCGGGTTTGCTTTCGTGTCCTGCGACTATAACAATGGCAGCGAGTGACGCTGAAAACTTAAATTAATGAACAAGAAGCGTTTACAATAAAATTTGTACATACCGATACTTAAGTCATAAAGACTGCTTTCCGATTACGTACTGTCGGTCCAAAAAAAACTTCATTATACGTAGTGCGACAGTGTGCAATTTAAATACTATGGGAAACTGTGATGCACAACTCCAGTTGGTGTTATTAATTTGTATTTCCCGCCAAATCGAATATGGGATTTTCGTAGCGAACTTTTCATGATACATAATCAATCACAATATTGAAATAATTACAGTACCATCAACGTATTGTATTTAGTGCTTTGTCAGAAAGGTCCGCACCGTTCCAGAAACGTCCTGCTTCCCGGTGCTAAAATGAATACAATAATGGTTGCATTCGTTTTTCGTCGAATTTCAGTGGTGATCCACTGCGTATATATTTCCTCGTCCACAGCTCTCCGGTTTCTTCGGCATCCAGCGGTCATGCGAGAAATGTCCGATCGGAAGGATCCAAGTGGTTGTTAGCGTAAGGTGTAATGCAATTTTTAATTGCTTAACAGCGTTGTACAGTACGTACTGAAACAAATACAGTGTTAATTCCAATAAGGTGTGGTGTGCAACTTGATCCTGCATAAGCATTGGTAATTCAAGTTGTGAAATCGCACGTGCACGTACAGAGTAGAAGCTAAACTGCAGCTGGACGCCCAGTTACGCCATGTTGCGTGCATGTTCCACCATGCTTTTCGCCAAACAACATCCAGATTAAAAAATTAGCGCATAAGTAAAAAAAGCTTCAACGAATCCAGCTAAAATGCTGTCTTTTTCGAGGCGTAAAAATACGAATACCGGTATATCGGTCAACTTATCGTGATCGCAATGAAGGACGTAACTAATAAATCGATTAACTTTCCGGTAGTGAAAACGTTTTTATTGACTTTAATTTCTGCTCATTTTGCTACTGTAGCGAAAACCAAGGGATTACATCTGTCGAACTCCAGTTACAAGTCGCATTCCAATACCCTCAACGTTAGCCTGGTTGTTATAGGCAGCACCGCTACAGATGGCGGATATGCGGTTTTACCTTACGTTGGTTTTACCTTACGTTTTGTGTAGCCGTTGATCGTGTGCAAGACATTTACAGCACAACAATGAACTTCAGTCTCCATTTTATCGGAGACCGTACGTGTTTAGGCCTTCCGTACAATCTTGTTGCACTGCTAGCTGAGTGGCATTACCAAAGAAATGAACACGACCTTACGATTTACCTCTCACCAGGTCAGTGAGGCGGAGTGTTGTAAAATGACTGCCTGAAATTATACTTACTGTGTTGTTTCACAGGATGCGCTAGAACGTTGGACATTGCTTATTTGCAAGCTCAGTGGAATACATTGTGGATTTTCTCGTACATCAGCTGCCACAGATTTTACTGACATGGTTCAATTTGAGATTTTTTTTATTAGGGAAAACGTCAACACAAAACAGCGCAGTCAACTTTTACAGACGTTCCCAACCTGGATATCCACAAATTATTTCCATATGTCGGAGTGGGCGGAATTATATATCAGCATTTTAAACAAATATAACTGGACAACCATTACTGTGGTAATCGACAATGGTTCTCCTGGATTTTTTGTTATACTGGGCTCGATGGCTCTCGTCCTACTCAAGTACCAAAAGCGGATAACATATACCGTCCGAAACATTGATGCCAAGCCAGATGCGGCTTTGGTGCATTCGAAAACATTCGTGCCAACAGCAGAAGTGAGTGATTATAGTGGCTGAATTTCCCATGCGCTCTTAGCAAAACAGTTTTACACCTCGTTCAAGCGTGAAATTATAATAACGTGCAAAATTAATGCAATACGAACTGCTACGACAAATTCCATGTACTACTTCGCTAGTCTGCAAATACTTACAGTAACTTTGTCTTCTTTACACTGCTGTTTTTTATAGTTGTGCTGTATTTTGGCCGTGGATCGGCTTTGCGCGAATTTCTGGTAAGATAATCGTTCTCCGGTTTTTCATTTCGTTTACCTTAAGAACTTTTCTATTGTAAAACCTGACAAATTTTTGCAGTATACCGCCTATCTACTGAACATGATAAATGGAGACTACGTAAGATCTAGTTTGTGGGTGACAATGCAAATCTAAAATTGTCTAACAACACACTTGTATAACAACGTAGCTAGGAAATCAATATTAACTGTTTCAGGTGCATATCTTGGTAGAAATCAATCTTTTTCCCCCATTGCACTGGCAAACGGGAAGCAAAGATGATCAGGTAGAAACGTAGCTGGTACTGTGCAGTACAATACTCTGTCCTTGAGCATGCATTCTTAGCCCAATATTTGGTGTGAATCGTGAAATAGGGGAACATATGTACATGACTTAAGAGTTCTAAACTGCAGAATTAGAAGTTCTCACTGCACTGCACTGTTAGTTTAGGTTATAGATGCACTGTTAGTTTACATAATATTAACAAGTTGTCCCGACGATAGGCCATTTTGCAGTCGCTCCAGTCGGTGCTGATCCTTTACTTAAGCGACGATACTCAGAATCCCGTGGCAAAGGAGCAGCTCGGGAAACAGTTCTTGTGGCGCACGGAGCGAGATTTTTATAACACTTATCCAGTATCTACTCAGGTAAACCGGGTTGCATTTAGGGTCAAAGACGGCAATCTGCGAAATCTGTTACAATTATTATTGTCGCGCTTGCTGTTATGTCTTTTCTAGCCGTACATCCTGCTAGTTTCTGCCTACACGACGGTTTTTGCCCTTGCGGAGGTAAAGTCTCCTACGAACGTGAAGCTTTCACGAGATTTCGTGAATACCCGAAAGGTATGATTTAACCATTCAAAAGATGAAATATTTTTCAGATCATTAACGATACTTTGGCAAAAAATAAAGCGCCTGATTAGAGCGGCTCGGTTTTAGCACAGCTGTTGACCAACCGCACCTTCAGCGATGATGTTGGGAACACCATGTATATCGACAGCGACGGACGGAGACGCACTGATTTCACCTTATCGTTCTTTGACAGCAATGGCAACCGCATGGTATTTTTTATTTTAGTACAAAATTAATACTCCTTAGGCTCAGTCAATGCCGCTGTACAATAGTAGTGCAGACTACTGACGTAGCTGCACCAGTAGTCTGACTCTGCACTATTGTAGACCGGAACTGGCTCATTATATGTATACTTCGAAGCACAGTAAGTGCTTTACTTGCAAATTGCAATGGAGCTCAACCTTTTCACATTGCACAGCGATTGCTGCAGAAGTTTGGCAAAACCGGAGCACTAGTCGACGTAATGCACTTGTTGACATGAGCCAATAATGCAACTTTTCCTCCTCCCAATGAACCACTGTGTAGATACCTAAATCAAAGTCGTTTATGTCTAACACCAGGTATGAGACACTTTTCGCACATCGTTTGTTCTTTAAAGTATTTTACGGTTTATTAAAAGCAGTCACCTGTCCATTGCAGTCGATAGTCGAGTGGCAGTACTGTCCAGCTGTGTGGCGATAGCGATAGTGGTTGTTGGGGCTTTAACTGCAATGGGGTATACTGTGTAAGTGATGCATATGGGTAGCTCCAAAAACTGATCTGCGTCCCCATGGATATCGAAATGTGTATTGTACGCACGCAGACCAACTATGTTTGCGACAGTTAATACTCGTATAAAGGCATCAGCGGATCGCCGCTTAAAACTGTTAGTACAACTACAGTTTTTCGATCACAACAAAATCGTTTTGGAAAGTAAATAGCCAGAGCTTCTCCGTATTTCCATATTCTACAAACTTAGGTTTAAGACCAAACGCCGGCTGCCTTTTAACCTTTGGTGTCGAATTCAGTTAGCGATATCTCGCTATCCCGAGTTCGTGAAAATACAAAAGCAGCTGGTTCCAGAAAATTTCTCACATGAATCCAGCTGCGCTCGCCTCGTTGCTACAAAATACACGCGGGTAACGGTTAATGGGCAGATTTCTGGTTATTACAGTTTCCACTTAATGGTTCTTCCGTATTCTTGCAGATCCTCTGCGGCGCAGTCGTTTTTGGATCTCATAAAAATAAGCCGGTTATGGGCTGGAAAGTGTGTAGCAGGAACCGCACTGTCACTTTTGCCGATATTTCTTCTAATAAGAAGATGTTATCCCTACTACGACAAGTAAGTTTGATCTTTAGAAAGGGTTTGCGGGACTTACCTGCACAAGACGCTTTAAAATTAATTCATAATCATCCACCAAAGCACACTATGGATTAGCTTTTGCCAGTCGCCTTGTGTAGCGAACTGTTAGCTATTTGCACAGTAATAAAAACCGTTTATGGGCAGGTAAATAAAACTGAGCACATCAATATCTGCCAGTTCTTGGGGCTGGCCATAACCAAATCCTCTGAAGACATGTACTGGATTTCTGCCATAATGGAATCGCCGCTAAGAGGCCCTTTGCCTGACGTATTCGGCAGTTGCGCCAGCAGAAATATGACGTTGATAAGCTCGTTGATTCTGGACTACCTGGAAGTGCGTGCAATGCACATTGGTCTTTAAAAAGACGACAGGTTTATTTGGTTGTTGCAGGCAATACAATACATACATTCTTCATTTTTACAATTTCATGGACGAATCAGCATTTTGACATGTTGGGTGGATCAACTTTTCACGCTCAAATTGGCACATTTTGCACCCGAGAAACTGCGACAGAATCTTCAAGAGTCTTGTGGTGACCTAACAACAATAACAACAACGATGTGCCAGAATTCCATTTGGGAGTCTGCCTACTGGTTAGCATCTGAAAAACCGGTCCTTGTCTGACAGCAAATTGATGCAATCGGTGGATGTTTACTCATTCGGCCTCATTATATACGATCTGCTGACCATGGGCAAGTTTTTCGCCAAGATCCGATTATTTACCGAAGGTATTTTGCGTTTTAGAACGATAATCTTGCGTTGCGGTTTGTATTTCCACAAAAAATGTCAATCGATAACCATAGTAAACAAATTTACAGAAATGCAGAACCTCCACAGCATTTCTGAAATGACGACGTTTTCAAGTGTTCCGGATTTCGAAAACATTCTTCGATCGTGCATCAGCTTGGACGCAAATCAGCGACCAAACATACAAAGCCTTGGTGACGCGCTGGCTGCCATAAGTCCTCTTCTTGTCATAAGGAACAAAAAATTAGTCTTATCGACAAAGTTTGTGCCGGCCTGGAACGTTATTCAGCCGATTTAGAGCAGCAAGTGGCAGACAGAACTAACGAACTGAAAAAGGAGACGGATAAATGCGATGGCATCATCACCCAGACTCTTCCACGGTATATATATCCAAAATAAGTAATTAAAAATAAGTAATAAATAATATCCAAAATAAGTAATATTTCGTTGAGCGATATAGTCACAATGATCAAAATGACGGATTTTTCCCAAGTACAGCAAATGTGGGGTACAGTACTTGTATAAATGTTATTTAATGTGGATCGTATTGGACAGATCTGTAGCCAAGCAGCTGCGAGCTGGAGAAAGGGTTTTACCCGAATTTTATGATTGTGTGAACATCCTGTTCCTGGAACCTGTATGGATTCGCCGGCTTTATTAAAGTTCAGCAACCACAAACGTCGATTAGTCTGATATCAGAAACCGAAGCCCATATCGACAACCGGTCAATGGAATGCAACGTGTACAAAGTGGAAGCAATCATGGAATCTTTCGTGGTAATAAAGATTGGTCTATTGGGAAAACCTCGCATAACTATACAATGAAAAATGTTTTGCAGTTAGCTAGCGGACTACCAGAAAGAATTGGTAAAGATCATATTGAAAGGATTGCAACGTTTGCAGTAAGACTGCTGGAATGCCATCGACAGTTGACCTTTCTGCTAGATTTGCAGATCAAAATCGGTATTCATTCTGGTAGGTCTGTGATAGAGCCCGGCACGAGCCGAGCTGCTCGGCTCGCGAGCGCTCGGTGCTCGCGAGCACTTCGAGCGAGCAGGCGCTGTTTTGCAAATTTATCAACGAGCCGAGCAACAGGAAAAAAATATGCGAGCGAGCCGAGCGAGCGGGATCGCCGGGTGCGAGCGATCACGAGCGTACAGGCTGACATTATGCGAACTGAGAGTTTCCTGCGTAAAAATTAGGTTGACCAAGCTGAAAAGGGTCGTAAATCACCGTCACCTTCGCGCTTCGCGCGAACTAGTTTACTAAATTTTTCCTTGACATGTTGGACTCGGGAGTCGGGACTAAGTACTAGTAACGATAATCCGTAACCAACAGAGACATTTTTGAACCGGTTTCTTAATTCCTTTATTGCTTGGTAAACATTTCAAACATTTTTATTGCATTTCAAAATAGACAAGAAAACGGGAATCAGTTCAAATTGCAGAAAGCCTTCAGCGAAAAAACGAAGTTATAAAAAATGAACTGCCAATGTGGAAGAGAAGTTATTTTAGATACCCTTTTAATTTTGACTAAGTTTTTGCTTTTTGGGGAGACTAAAATTCTGGAATATCTAATTCACGCAAAAAAATTTGAAACGTTAAATTAGCTCCGCTCCCGAGCGAGCCGATTTGCAAAAATAAGAGTACGATCGAGTCGAGCGAGCGACAACAAAGTAAAATGAAAAACGAGCGACCTGAACGAGCGGAAAGTTTTGGCAAGTGAAAACGAGCGAGCCGAGCATCACTTTTGCTGCTTGTGCCGGGCTCTAATCGGGATTGCTTGGTGGCTTTGACAAAGCCCAAGCCTTTATGTCCACATCATACTCGGCGAATATGCCAAAAGATGCTGGCCGTCCAGATGATTATGGAGACAATAACGGTTATGGAGACAATAATGGCTATGGCAACAACGGGTACGGCACTAACGGTGGCCATGGTAATGATGGAAATGCATACGGGAACACTGCTTATGGACGCAATATGAACGCTGGTGGAGATCATGTCGAAGATCCCAGACAGATTATGGCCGGATTCCGTGGTCCCAGTATGAACGTTGGCTTATTTTAGGTCCGTGCGCAGCGGGGCTGATGGGATTAAAACGACCCCGCTATTGTTTGTATGCTATATAGCGTTTACGAGCGGTCCTAGTACCGTACCGAAAACACTTGTCAGGCGCTTTACATAATGTAATGGCGTTAATGCATAGTGTCTTTAATTTTGCTACAATTGTACTGTTGCATGTGATTAGAAAGAATCGAGTACAGACACAGTGATTCCACTTTTCAAAAACTACTGTGAACGTGAACTACTTGTATATAAAAGATTTTGATTTTTCAATAGGTTCGGGGACACCGTTAACGTAGCTGCCCAGCCACATTCACCTCAGTCCAGAGAGCCAACTCCTCCTGGAGCAATTCAAACAATTCTCTGTTGAGCCAAGAGGACGCCTAGCAACAAAGGGAAAATATGAGATGACCACATACTGGCTCTTGCCGGCGTTACATCGCTAACTTTTACGTACCTTTTGGATTGCCATGTGTTGGCCGGTCATATTACTATCTACCGCATGTTATCTATTTACGTTGAATCTATTTCACATGGCAACTTCCACCGTTTTTGCGGCATTTAAGATTATTTGCAATACTCGTATGCGCTCAGATTATTGCTTGCACTTGCCGTTTAAATTGGTCAAAATTTCTTTCAAGGAAATTAAGGTGTCTTTTTAAGGAAACTCAACGTCATTTCACCTGTCAGCTGTTTTATGTTCTTAAGATTGTCTATCTTGGATCTTTTGAAACTGTACATATTTGACGCACACTTTCCCAAAAAGGGCTTTATTCATCCGAAAAATGGGAGGTTCGTTAAAAGCAAACAGTAAATTTTTTGCATTTATCTGTTGTATACGTGTCTGTACAGTACCGTAGACAAAGGTCCGTACATTCCAGTTTCAAAGGATATCGTACAGAAACGGTCGTCACATACTCGCTGCATATTCTTGCTGGTTCATTCGCGAAAATCTTCCATCTCCTGCTAGCAGCTACGCTTGTATTTGCTGTATTTGTTCTTCATTCTTTTGTTTGCTAAAGATGTATACATGTGCATACTCGTAAAGCTTTTGTTTTTTGTGTTTCTATGATGCAGCGACCTTTGCCTTTGTTTAAAGCCCCTTACCTCGTTTCATCGTGTCCTCAGTTTTTGAAAACTTGCGATTCATTTATTTGTGAATGCTTTAATTACCGTTACTTGCTTTTCAAAAGTCAAAAGTTTTTTATAAGAATCGAAAGCCGCCAGATATCGCACATCCTTAGGCAACCGCAGAAAAATGCGGTCAAGCGTTAATAGTAAATTGGCCAAAGCTGGTGCCGGTGCCGGTTTCATGACTGATGCCGCCTTCCCGTGTCGAATTTCAGGGCTGACCCACTGCGTAATGCAAATTTCGTAGCCCGTAGCTTGCCGGTTTTCTATCGTATCGTCTTCCCGAGTTCCGCGATCATTTCGGGGATTTCCGGTATGAATGTTATAAATGGTACGAATATTAAGTGTGTTTGTGGATCGATCCTGGTAGCTGCAATGAGCTTTGGTAATTCAAGTTGTGAACTTACTTGCGTAAGTACGTTCGAGCCGAATAAGCTCAGTTATTCCATGTTACATTTGTGTATCCCCAATCAACGCCCAGATTGAAAAATCACCGTGTGCTTGGAGAAAGCGCACGTGGAGTTTTACTAATATAGTTAATTATCATCGCGGTTCCGTTCCTGGCGTGGTTTAAAAAATCATTTCGCTCGATGTCATTGACACCCATTAGCGAAGAACTGAGTAAAAGTGATTCAAAATTAACAAACCCATTTAACGCGCTATTCTTCTTAAAGAGTCACACGTCTATTATTTTACGGTTTTACCCACGCGTATATTGATCGCTGATGCGCCACTGCGTAAGTACTACGCATGACCGGCACTGCTCGTGATAATACTGTAAATTATTGCGAAGCCACCTTATCAGGATTGTAAAAAAGGACGCAATTAATATAACTATTGGCTTTTCGACACTGAAAATGTTTTCAGTGGCTCTAATTTTTAATTATTTGGTTGCTGTTGCGGAGACCCAGAAATTATCTCCTTACCAGACGAATATCAATCTTCTCAACGTGAGCTTGGTTATTATAGGTAGCACCGCTACAGATGGTGGTTATGCGGCTTTACCATACACCTGACCAGGGTTTTCTTTAGCCGTTGATCGTGTGCAAGACATCTATGCCACAGCAATAAACTTCAGTCTGCATTTTATTGGAGACCTAACGTGTCCAGACCTTCAGGACAATCTCATTGGAAAGCTAGCAGAATGGCATTATCGGAAAAGAAACGAACGCGACCTAACAATATACCTCGCACCAGGTAAATGTTGAGGAGTGCCGCAAAGTGACAGCCCATTCCGAAATTGTAGAAGTATCACTCTATTGCTGCACAGGTTGCGCTGGAAATTTGGAGATAGCCTATTTGCAAGCTCAATGGGATACGCTGTGGATTGCCACGTAATTAAAATATATTTGTCATAAAGATCATTCATATTGATTGATCTTTAGTAAATTTTCTGTATTAGGGAAAGTACCAACCCAAAACAGCGCACCCAGCTTTTATACACGTATCCAACATGGGTATCCACAAATTATTTCCATGTGTCGGAATGCGCAGAATTATATATGAGCATTTTAAACTGGACATCCACTACACAACTGGACATCCACTACACTGATAATAGACAACAGCTCTCCAGCGTTTTATTTTATTTTGGCCTCCATGGTAATCGCCGTTCTCAAGGACCAAAAGCGTATAACATATACTGTCCGAAACATTGCTGCAAAGCCAGATGCGCCTTTTGAAGGATTTGTACCGATATTGGAAAACGTTCGTGCCAGTAGTAGAAGTATGTAATTGCTTATCGAGTATTGAGTCCAATTTCCCATGCGCTCTCCGCGAAAAAAGTATCACTCTATCTCTCGTAGTTGTGCTGTACTTCGGTCGTGGATCGGCTTTGCGCGAATTTATGGTAAGTGAATCGTTGTCAAGTTATTTTATTTCACTTATAAAAATCTTTGCTCTAACTCAACAATTTGGCTTATGTTTTCTGCAGTATACCGCTTCTTTACTAAACATGACAAATGGAGAATACGTAAGTTAAGATCTGGTTTATTGGCTACAGTAGCAATATTGATTTGGCTGGCATTTTGCGGTACACCAAATCTATTTTAGTGAGCGAAAAAATAATATCACAGTATCACTGCAGGTACTTCGAAGTATATATTCTGGTAGAAAACAAGCTTTTTCCCCCGTTACGCTGGGAAACTGGAAGCAAAGATGATCAGGTAAGACGGTATGGGGTAAAAGATACATACGTAGCATGTTGGAATTAATAGTGCAACTGAAACAAAACAAACTTGACGATCACCGAGACTTACAAGGAACAGACAAGCTCTTACAACTATGTATACTGTGTTCGAAAAGAATATTAACGATTTCCTTTGACGTTAGGTCATCCTACAATCGCTTCTCTCAGTACTTATCCTCTACCCATGCGACACTACTGAAAATGACGTAGCAAGGATGCAGCTTGGGACGCAGTTTTTGCAGCGTACCAATCGAGATTTTAATTACACGTACCCATTATCTACTCAGGTAAAGCATACGTGATTGTTCGATTTGGAGCTGAAACGGCATTTTTTGCTGCTACGGATTTCATTACTTTTTTTACAATAGCCAATTTGTCTTTTCTAGCCGTACATTATGATAGCCTCAGCCTATGCGACCATTTCTGCCCTTGCGGAGGTAAAGTCTATAATTGCCAAGTGCCAACAGTTAGTTTTTGCGAGGATTCGTGAATGTCGAACGTTATGCTCACGAGAGTGGGAAGAATTAAAAAAAGGAAATCACTATAGCTATCCCTTTTTAAGAACGGGGTGTTAGGGATGGCTAAAGTGTCACCCTAATAAAAGGAATATTTTTTAGATCATTAACGATACTTTGCCAAAAAATAAAGGGCCAAATTGGAGCGGTTCGGTTCTGGCGCAGCTAATGACTAACCGAACCTTCAGCGATGATTTTGGCAATACCATGTATATCGATAGCGACGGACGGAGGCGCACCGATATTACAGTATCTTTTTTCGACTCCAACGGAAACCGCATGGTACGCATATTGCATTCATGTACTATATTGTACCCGTTTCCTTTTTTGTAATATTGCTCAAGCTTTCACACTGCACAGCCATTGCTGCAAAAGTTTGGCAAAACCGGAGAGTTGCTCGATGTAACACTTCTGTTGACATGGGCCAATAACGCAACCTTCCCTCCTCCCAATGAACCACTATGTGGATATCTAAATCAAAGTCGGTTATGTCAAAGTCGGTTATGTCTAACGCCAGGTACAAGATACTTTTTGCACATCATTTATTTTGCGCTCTGTGGTTGTTTTTAAAAAACCGGTCAGTTGTCCACTGCAGGCGATAATCGATTGGCATTGTTGTCCAGTTCTTCAACAATGGTGACAGTGGTGGTTGGAGTTTTAATTGCAACGGTATACACTGTGTAAGTGATTCCTAGATATAAATTTCTGCACGCCCATGGACACCAAACTTATATGTAGGCGTTTGTATATAAGCTTAGACGCAGACCGCTTTCGGTTGCAGCAATAAATAGAAAAGCATGAGAGAATGACCTTTTAAAATGTCGCTATAGTGCTGATACCACATTACATATAAATAATTTTTTATCACAACGAAATTGCATTAGAAGCTCTTCCATATAAGAGCGGTCTTGATTTTGTTACGTAACTGGATCGTGTTGAATAACTATAATTCCACGGTTAAATTGTTTACCGAAGGTTCAAAACTGAAATTTTGTGAACCCAATAGGTCCCGGACCAAACAACGGCTGCTTTTTGATCCATGGTGGCAAATCCATTTACAAAAGAAATCCTTATCTGCAACCGCATCCCGTTTTCACGGATTTGCGACGGTACAAAAGCAGCGCGTTCCAGAAAGTGTCTCACAGGAATCCAGCGTCCACCTCTTCGCAACACAAAATACCCAAGTACGGGCCGCTAGCCCCTTTTCTGTTTGAGACATCGTGCCACATTCTTCGGTGTTCTTACAGAGCTTCTGCAGCGCGGTCGTTTTTGGATCTTATAAAAATAAGCCAGTTATGGGATGGAAAGTTTGTAGTAGAAGCCGCACTATCAATTTTGACGATATTTCTTCTAACAAGAAACTGTTGTTTCTACTGCGGCAAGTAAGTTGGATCTTAAGAAATAATTTGTGGAACTTGCAAGTTGCATATGACACTTTAGAATTATTCCTTACTCCATCAAAGCGCATTTTTGGTTAGCTTTTGGAAATCGTCTTGTGTAGCCAGTCATCGGATGATTTGCATTGTTTTAAACGGTTTGTGGGCAGATTAACAAAACTGAGTACATCAATATCTGCCAGTTCTTGGGGCTTACCATTACCGAATCATCTAAAGACATGCACTGGATTTCTGCCGTAATGGAATCGCCGTCAAGAGGTCCCTTACCAGACATATTCGACAGTTGGGTCAGCAGAAATGTGGCTTTAGCAAGCTCGTTGATTCTGGACTACCTTGAAGTATAGTTTCGCAGGACGGTTATGATCTTCAACAACCCAGAAGATTGTCTATTTTTGCAGGCAGTGCAGTACGTTCATTCGTCATTCTTGCAATTTCATGGGCGAATTAGCGTTTTGACTTGCTGGGTCGATCGGCATTTCACGCTTAAATTGGCACATTGTGCATCCGAAAGACTACGGCAGAATCTGCAAGCGGCTTGCGGTGACCTTACAACGACTATGTGCCAAAATGCCATTTGGGAGCCTGTGTACTGGTCTTCATCTGGATCAACGGTTGTTTCTGATAGCAAATCGATGCAGTCAGTGGATATTTACTCTTCGGGCCTCGTCCTATACGATATCCTGACTATGGGAAATTTTTTTGACAAAGTTCGAATACTAGCTGAAGGTGCAGGTATGTGATGATCTTGCGGTGCGATGTGATAACACTGCATGTACTTCCAAAAATCCGAATGTATTTGTACATTTCTATTTATGTAATATGCAATATTCAACAAGAACAGATTCAGTTATTGTAATCTTAGTAATCGAATTTACAGGGATTCAAAATCTGTGCAGCATTTCGGACATGATAAACTTTCCAAGCGTGCCTGATTTCGAAGACATTCTTCGATTGTGTACCAATTTGGACAAGAATCAGCGACCAAATATAAAAACCCTCTGTGTGATGCTGGCTGACATTAGTCCTATACTGGCTGTAAGGAAACAAAAAATTAGTCTTATCGACAAAATTTGCGCTGGTCTGGAAGATTATTCAGCCAATTTAGAGCGACAAGTGGCAGTCAGAACTCATGAACTGGAAGAGGAGATGAATAAATGCGATGCTATCATAAACCAGATTTTACCAGGGTAAGCGTATGTACCACTACGTAGTACGTTCCTACAAATGCATAGTTGTGCTTAATGCGACTTCGTCTAGCGGTAAGATGCACCTCATTGGGCAGATCTGTAGCCAAGCAGCTGCGAGTTGGAGAAAAGCTTTTACCAGAGTTTTATGACTGTGTGACAATTATGTTTACTGATCTGCATGGATTCGGTGACTTCATTAAAATCCAACAACCCCAAACGACGATTGATCTAATATCATCAACCGAAGCCCATATCGATAAACTGTCAATGGAATGCGAGGTGTATAAAGTGGAAGCAGTCATGGATTCGTTCATGGTAACTCAAGATATTGATACGGACCGGCAGCTGATTAAAAAACCTTCGCAAAACGTGTGTATGTGGAAAATACAAGTATGTACCAGTCTTTTTTGCAGCTAGCAAGCGGACTACCGGAAAGAATTGGCAAAAATCATATTGAGCGGATAGCAACGTTTGCGCTTAAACTGTTGGATAGTCACCCACACTTGGCTTTTCTGTTAAATCTGCAGCTCAAGATCGGTATTCATTCTGGTGAGACTGCGATATTAATTTTCCAAAGTTGACTGTGAATTAAATAGATCTCTGTTATTTAGGTCCATGCGCAGCGGGCCTGATGGGATCAAAGCGACCACGTTACTGTCTGTAAGCAAGCGTTCACCTAGCATTTATAACAATTTAGGAATACGATATCGTTACTAAGATTTCCTCACTATTTGTGACCGTATAAAATTAAACATAAAGTACTGTTCAAAACTTTAAGCGTTACCGTGAACCATTTAAAGAGGGTTTGATTATTTGACAGGTTCGGTGACACCGTTAACGTGGCTTCCAGGATGTGTAGCCATGGTCTGCCCAACCACATTCACCTGAGTCCAGAGAGCCAACTCCTTTTGGAACAGTTCGAACAATTCTCTGTTGAATCACGAGGACGCCAAGCAATAAAGGGGAAATACGAGATGACCACATACTGGCTTTTGCCGGCGTTACTGCGCTAACTTTTACATTGCTTTTGGACTACCATGCAGCATGCATATGTGCTGGCCAGTCATATTACTATCTACCGCATATTGTCTATGTATTTACGTCGAATCCATTTCATAAGTCGACTTCTACCATTTTCTGGCATTCGAGATTGTTGGACACTACGTCACTACCTACTCCTACTCTGATTATTGCTTGCATTTACCATTTTAATTACGTAGTAAAATTTTCGGTCATGCGTTGTCTTTTGTTAAGGGAACGTGGCATTCATTTCCCTTTGTCAGCTGGACTCAGTTTTTATGTTCTTGAGATTGTCGATCTCGACGCTTTTGAAATTAGGCGTGTTGACGCATGCTTTCCCAAAAGCGTTTTATTCATTCGTAAATTTTTTGCATACACTCTGTATCTGTAAAATGCCAAAAATATAAAATATTGATTATTCTATTTTCAAGTGGATGGCACATGATGTTGACACTGTATGCCGAGAACTTGAATACAAACAAACAAATTCAAAGCCATCTTGCTGACACGTTTGTGAAAATCTTCCATTTGCTATGTCGCCAGCTTGATGATTAAACACTGAAAAATCGAATGAACCAATATACTAAAGGTCAGAAGTCGGCTTCGCTTTTGATACTTCAGGTCTGCACACTATTGTTTTTTTGTAAGTAACAGGATTGTGTTTGGTGGCTGCAGCGCGGTGAACGTGCAGCTTGTGACGTTCTGACAGGACCGGTAGAAAAAGGATCCCAGGCCTGACCACCAACTTAAGGAGCGTGTGCCGGTGCATGGAACCGAGTTCGGGAACATATGCTTAAATTTTCACTTTCGCGCAATCTAAAATACTTTTATACACTGCTTTATGACATTCTATAGCCAAATGATTTGTACATTGGCGGGAAAACCGTTTATGAGCGCAGCATCCGATGGAAGTTATCGGTGAATTCCAAAAGTTTAAGCGCACTCGGAGGTGTTCCAAAAGTCTCATTATAAACCGATCCTCTTCGAATTTTTTATGAAAACAACATTACCATCGCTTTTACACCGAATCAGGTTTCCATAAATGTTTTCATAATTATTAAATAAATTTCAAAAATTAAAATTTAATTCAAAATTTGAAATTAATGTTTTCTAGCTCTGGCGCTTCAGGCGCAACGAAGAAGCAACTCTACATGCACTTCCTGATCCGATTCTGAATGATAACCGATTAAGGGGCTCATGAGTGCGTGTTGTGTGAAACCGTGTTTGAGTACATTCAGGCGGAAGTCGGCGTCACGAGCCAGAAGCGTCCTGCTTCCTGTTGGTGAATTAAGTGCAGTAACAGTGTATCAGCCGCTATCCTTGGCAGTTCATCTATTCGCTCTCTTTTGCTTGCTGAAGAGCGATGTATTCGCACGACTTTTGTTGTCTGTGTTTTTATTATGCAGTTACCTTTCTTTTTAATTTTTTTACTCACCTTGGTTTGTTTTCTTTGGTGCCTTCACTTTTTGAAAACGTGCTATTCATTCTAATTTGTGAGTGCTTTACCGTTACTTGTTTTTCAACAATCGAAGGCTGCACGCACCATAGAACCACAACGGATAACAACGTCAAACTGCGTCCCATTAGTAAGAAATGTTTACTGTAAATTGGTCAAACCTGGTACCGTTTCCATGAATGATTCCGCCTTCTCGCGTCGGATTTCGATGTAAATCTTCTGTGCAAAAACAAATTTTTTCGTCCGTAGCTCGCCGGTTTCCTTTAGAGTCTGCTTCCTGAGTTCCGCGGTCATGCGAAGGATTTCCGGTCTGAATATTATAAGTGGTTCGAAGCCTTAAGTGTAATTGTATAATTGCTCCTGGTAGATCCGGGAGCACTGGAAATTCAAGTGTTGAACGGACCTGTACACGTTAAAACCAAATTGGCCAATTATTATTACGTTATATTATGTATATGTATGCTTGTTTTGCCAATCAACAGCAGTTGCCACTACTTGTTTTGCCAATCAACAGCAGGTTGAAAAATTACCGCGTGAAACAATGACTTTAAGCAAAATCTTCCCTTTTTAATCATCCACAGGCCCAATACGTACCATTTCCCATACGAGTTCATTGATAAACTTATGTCAATGTCTCGTGATTAAGAAGGACACAACTAATAACTCAATCAATCCGTTCGTGAAAATGTTTTCGTTGGCTCTAATTTTTGCTCATCTTGTTGCTCTGGCGGAAACCCACAAGCAGATATCACCTCTGTCGAATTCCAGTTATAAGACAAATGGCACTCTTCTAAATGTTAGCCTGGTTGCTATAGGCAGCAACGCTACGTACTGCGATTATGCGGCTTTACCATACTCTGGACCAGGGTTTTCTTTAGCCGTTGATCGTGTGCAAGGCATTTATGCCGGAACACTAAACTTCAGTCTCCATTTTATTGGAGACCGAACGTGCACATATCTTCAAGACAATCTTATTGTTGAGCTAGCTCAGTGGCACTACGAGGAAAGGAACGAACACGACCTTACTATATACCTCTCACCAGGTAAGAGACGAAGATTGTTCGCAAAATGATTTCCAATCCTGAAATTGTATTATTCATTATTGTGTTGTTTCACAGAATACACTGGAACTTTAGAGATGATTTATTTACAAGCTCAGTGGAATACGTTGTTGATTGCCACGTACCTGAATTAATACAGGTTAAGTATTCCCGCATCCTTTAATTTTGGTTCGTTATTAGGGAAAACGCCAGCCCAAAAAAGCGCAAACAGTTTTTATACGGGCAACCAACGTGGATATCCACAAATTGTTTCCATTTGTTGGAATATGCGGAATTGTATATCAACATTTTAAACAAATATAACTGGACATCCATTACTGTGGTGATCGATGAAGGCTCTCCTCCTTTTTATTCTGAGCTGGGCTCAATGGTTCTCGCTTTACTCCAGGTTCAAAAGCGTGTAACGTATGCTATCCGATATATTGATACAAAGATAGATGCGGGCTTTGGTGAATTCGCACCTTTATTGAAAAAAATTCGTGCCAGCAGCAGAAGTGAGTGATTGTGATTACAGTTGCTAATTTCCCATACCCTCTTAGCAATGGAAGTTTTGCAATTCTGCCAAGTCGCTACTTATATTATAATAACGTACAAATTAAAATAACACAGAAAGTTATTACAGTTGCATGTACAGGACAATTTAGCTAGCCTGCAGAACAGTAACAGTACTGTATTTACAGTAATTTTGCCATCTTAGCTTGAACATACTGCTAATATCTCTCGTAGTTTTACTGTATTTTGGCGGCGGTTCGGCTTTGCGCGAATTTCTGGTAAGAAAACATTGTCCGGTTTAATTTTTGATTTCATTTATCTTAAGAACTTTTCTGTTATAAAATTTAACAAATTTTTGCAGCATACCACCTATCTGCTGAACATGACAAATGGAGAATACGTATGAGCTGGTTTACGGGTTACCATACAAGTCTAAACTTTGTGACAACACACCTGTAAATAAAAGTCTTACTTTATTCGTGAATAACTAAATTATTGCAGGTGTATATCCTGGTAGAAATTAATCCTTTCCTTCCATCACGCTGGCAGAATATAGATAATAAGGATCAGGTATACAACGTGTTTGGTACTCCGTTGATTTGTATCATATGAAGCATGACTGTATTCTCTGCCGAATATTTCTTACGAAAGGGTTCTCCTTCTTGCCTTTTCTTTTATTTCGATCATTGTCCACTACGTAGTGCTGCTGTGAACCGGCAAGGCTCGGTTGCACGAAGGCAAGAAATTAATTATAACCATTATTTATTATTACTAATATTGATCAAGTACGCACGTACAATGTAGGACAAAATGGTCGCATAGCCCCATACCCAGCATTCTGTACGCAAGCGGTGCAGTGCACTTGTACGAAACGGATATTTTGAACTCAGTCGTACAGTGCAGTGTGCTGCATGCGTACTGAATGTGGAGATGTTGGGTATGCGACCATTTCGTCCTAAGCTGTAGTAGAACACAAGATTAACAGATTACCCTCTCGGCATTAGGCCGTTTTACAGTCGCTGCAGTCGGTGCTAATCCTTCACCCAAGCGAAAATACTCAAAATGACTTGGCAAAGATGCAGCTCGGGAAGCACTTCCTGCGGCGCACAGAGCGAGATTTTAATTACATTTATCCATTATCTACTCAGGTAGGGATGTGCCACGTGGTTGTCGCGTTTAAGATCTAAAAACCGCAGTACTCCAATTATCCTTTACGCGCTTGCTGTTACGTTTTTTGGTAGCCGTACATCCTGATAGCCTCTGCCTACACGACAGTTTTTGCCCTTGCGGAGGTAAAGTCTCTAACCAGGATAATAGTTTTTGCGACACTTCCAAAATGTCGACAGCGAGAATACCGGGAGTGCAAATCATTTAGAAAGTGTACTAATTCTCAGGTGATCAACGATACTTTGGTGAAAAACAAAAGGCCAGATTGGAGCGGTTCGGTTTTAGCGCACCTGTTAACCAACCGCACCTTCAGAGATGATGTTGGTAACACCATGTATATCGACAGTGACGGACAAAGACGCACTGATATCACCGTATCCTTTTTTGACACCAACGGCAACCGCATGGTATTTACTTTAACTTAATACAAAGTAATGCTTCTGGAGCTGCGTATACGCATATGTTCTCGTACAATGTACCATGTTTACAATGCACTGCACAGGGATTGTTGCAAAAGTTCGGCAACACCGAAGAATTGGTCGAGATAACGCATTTGTTGACATGGGCCAATAACGCAACTTTTCCTCCTCCCAACGAACCACTGTGTGGATATATAAATCAAAGTCTACTGTGTCGCACACCAGGTAACGGGCACTTCTCAAACTTTTTTATTCTGCAGGACTGCAACGTATTTTGTGGATTCGTAGTATGTGATCCTAGTCAGTTGTTATTGTAGGCGATATTAAATCAACAATTTTGTCCATTTCTTGGCCGATATCGTTAGCGGTTATGGGAGTTTTAACTGCATCGGGATACGTCGTGTTAGTGATTCTTAGCCAATAATAAAATACATATTTGATACGAAAACGGTGAAAGATCATCTTTGCTCGCGGCAATTAAAATACAACCATGAGCGGATGACCTTTCAAAATCAGAAGCATACTTGATTTAATATGTTAGTGCTGCTTTTCTACGGCTGCGAAATTTTTCTAGCAAGTAAATAACTAGGAAAGTGCGCTCGCTTTTTGCGGGCACTGCATGACCGAAGCGTAGCAGGAATATGTGCCTAAATTATAACAGTTTGGGTCGAGCCTCTTAATAAAGCTATTTTCAACTCTCAACAGAGCAGCACTACCAAATTACTAATGGAATCGGGAAAGCCATCTAACAGAAAAACCCGTCCACTGCTCTATTGACTGCGTTTTCGCAATCGAACGGTTTTATTTAAATGTAACTTTTGCAGTACCAAACAGATATAATGTTGTTTTACTTTAGAAATATTGTCTTCCTGCTAGACAAACTTTTCTACTCGGGATCAGTGCTTTTTTTACGGTTACCCAGGAAGAACAACCCCGTCTTGAATAATTCTGTGATGTTATCAGTTTTGTTAAGCAGTAGCAGGAAGGGTCACTAAGGTCACCCATTATTCTTTACTGAGGGCAGTCGTCTCAGTAATTTTAATTACCATGCTGGCCAACGAGTTGCCGTTCTAGCGATCGCATAAAGGAGGAGACAGCAAAAATGTCTGCTGGGCGTTTTTGCCAGTCCGGTTCCTTTAAAACTGATGCAGTTCAGACCATACACTACGACAAAATAAGAATTCATTCCGGCAAAGCCGCGAAGAGGAGAGGGTGGGTCCACTTACTCTGCCATTACAACTTCTTGTTTTGAAGAATGGTCAACATCTGTGATCGGTAGCCTTGAGGGGGCAAGGGAGGGGGCAACGTTGACAGGACAGTAAACTTATCAACGTTATTACAAAATCCTGGAAGAGCAAAACCTACGTACAGATTTTTCCCTGAGCCGACGGATGGTTCTGTCGGTTACCTTCCCAATGCTCTGATCTCTTCCCAATGTTATCGTGCATGTGTGCATTTGGTGGCGGCGCTCGAAGAACGGACATCGCCAGTTACATGGGGTGTGAGTATATACAGCCACCGCGCATTGGTGCGTCTCTTCCCAATGCTACCGTGCATATGTGCATTTGGTGGCGGTGACAGACGAACGGACATCACGCTTCCCATTAATTCTGAACATAGAGGACCTTCGCTACGCTTCGGTCGACTAAAGCTTGTCCGTATCCAAATCGGTCTCGAACTGGCAAGGGACCATGTAATTATGCTTGGATTAACCTGTAATTACACTGTTCGTAATTCACCACCAAAAGCCGCAAAGTTCAACTTTTTTTTAACCTCAAAAGGTCCACAACTAAACGTTGGCTGCTTTCTGACCCATGGTGGCAAATTCATTTACATCAAAGTTTAGAAGATGTCCCCGCTGACCCCAGCATCCATCCCATTACAACAAGGGGTTCGCGGGTAAGGCCATAAGCTACTTTCTTCGTTGTCCCACATGCAGGTTTTACAATCTTCCGTATTCTAACAGAGCTTGTGTAGCGCAGTTGTTTTTGGATCCCATAAACATAAGCCGGTCATGGGATGGAAGGTGTGTGGTAGAAGCTGCGCCGTCCATTTTACCGATATTTCCTTTAGCAAGAAACTGGTGTTTGTGTTACGGCAGGTAAGTGTGACGTTTTAAGTGAATACGTACACGGCACTTTATGGTTGTCTTATTGGACTCTTAGTACGCGTTGTTTTCTCACTCATACTCACACATACGGTAGTCATACACCAGAGCGCAGGCGCACTATAGATTGGTTGTGAAAATCACATCGCGATTAAGTAGCATACACTGTTCTGCGTTTTACACACGTTTTGTTTGCAGATAAGGAAAATCGAGCACATCAATATCTGCCAGTTTTTGGGACTGGCTATAACCAATGCGTCCACAGACATGCACTGGATTTCGGCCGTAATAGAATCACCGCCAAGAGGCCCTTTGCCTGACATTTTTGGCAGTTGCGTCAGCAGAAATGTGGCTTTAATAAGTTCGCTCATTTTGGACTATCTAGAAGTATGCTGTTACGCGTTGACGACTGCCTTGTCTTCAAAAGACAAGAGTTTTGGTTGTTGCAGGCAGTACAATACCTTCATTCTTCCTCCTTGCAATTTCATGGACGAATCAGCATTTTGACTTGTTGGGTCGAGTCTTGTGCCAGAATGTCCTTTGGGAGTCTCTCTACTGGACTGCGTCAGAATCAACGGTCCCTTCTGACAGCAACTCGATGCAGTCAGTTGATATTTACTCGTCCGGTCTCATCATATACGATATCTTGACTACGGGAAAGTTTTTTGCCAAGATTCAAGGATTTACCGAAGGTAAGTTATACTATAATTATTACATGATAGTAAGATTCAATGAAATTTTCTGAACCGCTTGCACTTTGCGTCGGCTTCGTTGACATACGGTCTTGCGTTATAGTTAGTAGTTCCAGTCGGTGACCAGCAACCATAGTAATCCACTTTACAGAAATTCCTAATCTCCACAGTATTTCCGAAATGGTGACGTTTTCAAGTGTACCTGATTTCGAAAACGTTCTTCGATCGTGCATCAGCTTGGACGCAAATCAGCGACCCAGTATAGAAATCCTTCGTCACGCGCTGGCTGCCATAAATCCTCTCCTGGCCATAAGACAACGAAAAATCAATCTTACCGACAATATTTGCGTAGGCTTGGAAGATTATGCAGCCGATTTAGAGCGGCAAGTAAAAGACAGAACTAATGAACTGAAAAAGGAAACGGATAAATGCAATGGTATCATCGACCGGCTGCTACCACGGTACTGTATATGCAAAATAAATAGTTTAGTTTTTCGTGTGAATTTTTTTTAGTCTTAAATATGCCTGCTATTGGGCAGATCTGTAGCCAAGACGCTGCGAGCTGGAGAAAAGGTTTTGCCCGAGTTTTATGATTGTGTGACAATCATGTTTCTTGATCTGTATGGATTCAATGACTTCGTTAACGTCCAGCAAACACAAATGGCGATCAGTCTGATATCAGCCACCGAAGCCCCTATCGAGGCCAATGTCAAAAGTAAGAAAGAACTTTTGGAAGAAAGAACTTTTATGTGGTCAAAAGTAAGAAAGAAGTTTTAGAAGAAAGAAGTTTTCTTAGGTCAATAGTAAGAAAGAAATTTCCCCAGTCAAAAGTAAGAAAGAAATTTTTGTTATAGCTGCTGCAATGTATTGCTGACAAAAATGTATTGCTGCAAAAACTTTTATTCTAACCAGAACCTAAACACACCAAAACAGTTAAAATGTTTTTTAGCTGACAAAACCCATTCGCTAACAAACTGCTTAAAACCAGATTAAAAAATGGTAAAAAGTGAGAATGATTGCGTCCGCTAAACTTGTCTATGCATGAATAAAAAAAGTACAAAATGAAGTAACGACACCACAAGAAATGAACCACGAAAAAACAGCCGAAGTAACGACACTAAAAAATGAACAACGGAAAAACAGCCGTGGCACTTTCGCACAATCGAAACGTAAAAACGTGGCACTGCCGCACTGCATACGGTCACAATGAGTCGTACAAGATAAGATGCCGGCTAAGTTTCTCGGCGGAACTTAGCGATTAATTGCAGCTCTTCTTGGCTGAATTGGATGGATTTATCCAAATTGTTTGCGAACAGGGTGGTAAAATTCGGGTGACGTCTTTTTATGCAGGCCGCGCGTAAACAGTACTTTCGCGGTTTAGCTGCCTCGGTAACCGATTGGCGGTTGCTACCACTGATATATTCAAACTCTTCGCGCACTACGATGATATTCAAAGCTGGTGGATTTTCGGTAAATTTCTTGCCACACCCAGGACACTTGGAGTTGAAATGGATATCAGCATCCTTCGTAATGCGGAAGCGACTGTTTCCTTTCTGCCATGGACTAAGGCGCTTAATTCCCTTGCAGCAAGGACAAGGTTCTGTGAAAGTATCAAATCGTTTTTTAAACAGACGGTTTGCTTTTCGCTTTTTCTCCATTATTAATGTCAGCTTACCAGGAGATTGCTCTCGTTTAATTTTTTCCTCCATCATGCAAAGGTCCTCCAGTTGCTGCTGCTGCGGATGCTGTCAATTAAACCGGACAACGCATGTATCAATCACTAAGTTTAATTTTGAAACAAATATGGTGCATATTAAGATTAAAAAATTATTTGACTAACCAGGGCACATAATCAGGATCCAATTAAAAAAAATCTAACCTTTATGATAATAGTACAGTACTTCATAATACCATAATCACGGGATGGCTTACAGCGTTTTTACAAATGGTAAGTTTTTCTGAATCCGAAGGCTGCATGTACCCTGGTAAGGTTACAGAGTACGTGCACTTAAAGTGAGTTGAACCAGTCGTATATCGAAAACGTAATGTAGTCGTATAATCGTACTGATTAGTGAGTGATGGAAATAACTATAACAAGACGTTACCGCAGTTTCTTCGTTTCCTTGAATCTTGATTTTTTTTCCAATCGTCTATAAAATAGTACAGTATAACACCCATTAGTACGAACAGTACATATAATTATTCGTATCATGCAACAATATTTGCGGTCACTTTAATGATGACCTTTAACTGTTGCGATACGGTTCTAAATAGTTAATGTGTTTGTAAATTGAAAAAAATGTAAAGTCTATTAGAGTATTGTATTACCACCACCATTAGCAGAATGACCAACCTTTTTCGCATTTGTTTCAGCATGTTGACTGCCAATAACTTGAACTTCTTCCTCGGTATCTGCATCCTGTAAATGTAATGAATAATCTGTCGCTATATTTCTTTTGAACTTACTTTAATATAACTAAAAGCCAGAACTATTATTATTTAAAAATTATGAATGCTGGTTGCTAGAAAAGTTACCGAAATCTCATTGTGACACCGCTTCAAAACAGTTCTAGAAGTGTTTGCTTTCCACCGGCCGGATCGAAGTGTGGCCCCTTTAGACAGCTTCCTGTCGGCTTTCCGCTTGACTCCCACTTTTCTACCTCTGGCGTTTGAGGTCGGTTCTATAACGGCTTGAAATGGAGGAAGTGCATTACGAAACTTTTCGAGAAACTCTGGCATTCTCTGCGTAATATGCGAAACTGCGAGAACATCGGCACAGAACCTCTTCTTTTTGAAAATCGCGCATGTACAATCGGCAGTATCGTCACTTGACCACTTCACTTTTTGCATTGCTCCGTTAGCGTCTTCGGCTAGGAAAACATTATTTCCCATTTTTGCTGGTGCAGGATGGATTTTTTCGGTATTCACCAGTTGATAGGCTGCTTTCCAAAACGGCTGCAGATCCACAGATAGCAGGGACTTATCAAAGGACACTTGAAACTTTATGGTGTTATCGTTACCAGGATGAACCAACTTGTAGCGACGGTCAGACAATGGGTCACGGTCTAAACTACCACCGAAGAGCATGCAAATATAAGTGTTGTACAGAATTTCGTCGTCGAGCACAGCAACAGTGGCTGCAGAACAGGGCGAGGTCTGAGTAAAGACAAATTCGCCACATCCTGCAAGAAAGTAACAACTCTGCATGAAAATAATACTTATATTAATGCTAAAAGACCTGGTTAATTTACTTTGAGGAAATGTTTATATTATTGTTCAACGGCATATTATCTTACGTGTGTATATCTTCATTTCAAGTGTATACATTTTATTTTATTATCGCTAAATCTAATATGTTGTTTCGCAGCTTACTATTCCATTTGTAAACTCACCGATTATTGCCTCAGCGATGTACATCTCTTGCCGGCGCACAAGAGATTTAATATGACCAGTAATATCCAAAAGCGTCACCTGGGGTTTCGGGAAACCTTTCAGCTTATCCTTCAGCTCATTGTTAGCTGACTCGGCAACGTTGTTGGTCACATGATCAGACCCGAACCCTGCCGCTTTACGCACTGGCAGTAACGCATGCTGCAGAAATTTTTGTTTCTTGTTCTTTTCGTAGTATGCCAAAATGCCGGGGTGAATGCTTGATAGCTGTGGCGTTTCTTCTGCAACTTTGGCATTTAGTTCCTGTTCAGAGTCGCTGTCAATCACACCTTTCTCGTAAGCATCACTACCGGAAGCAGCACTCCCGAAGAAAATCGCAAGTACTTTTTTGATAGCAGCTTCGTCCAGCTTGAGTTCTTTCTTCATGTGATGCTTGAAATTATCTTTTAAATGGAGAAAACACGTCAAAATTTTGGCATTTGGGAGTAAAGCACGGATTGCTTTCCGCAGTGCTGCGTCATCGTCGCACACTACCGTAGGAGACCATTGAGTAAAGATGTCACTGTTTTCGGTGCATTCTCGCTGGTATCTCTCCAGTATCGTATACAGGCCAGCCTGCATTTCTGCTGCGAACAAGCTCTTCATTATAGCCGTGCCGACTACGATAACGGCATTCCCAAACCCTCTGAGTTTAGCCGATTCGGAAAGTTGAGCAGCAACAGGTGGTGTTTCTTTTCTGCGGAGATAGGGATGTTGTATGGCTAAGGTCATCACGTAATATTCTCCAATGTTATGGACAACATCGATGATCAATGGACTGAATACGTGTTGCCCATCGAATCCTACAAAGCGCAGTAACAAAAGTTAATTAAGATTAATTATCTTTCTTGTACTCCTCCTGTATCCGGTTAGGTTTCTTAAGTTTATAATGTTTTCTTTAGGTTTCTTGGGTTTTCTTAGGTTTCTTAGGTTTTCTTAGGTTTCTTAGGTTTTTTCCAGACCCCAACCCTGCCGCTTTGCGCACTTAGATTTAGCGGAATAATTCTCGTATACATGTGAGATACGTAAAGGCAATAGAACACGTCGATGAAAAAAACGAAGTCAAAACGTTTAAGGATACATGTGTGATGTGAAGTACGCAAGGAAAACCGTAAGGCACTGCGAACGCAAAATTATAAAAAATTTAACGTGTACAAAATTGCCCTTTTCTACAACATGCACCCTTTATATCTATAGTGAAAGAATTTTAGCCATGCTGTTTGTTTTGGACTTTCTAATAAAATTATGACTAAATCTATAAATTTTTAAGTCGATGTGATTACTTGCCTGGGAGCACGAAGGATTTCATAAGTAGTGACTGCGACAGCGCACACACAACTGGAACCATGTTCTTTTTCCCGTCACTCCGTTGAGCGATTGCCGCACAATGGAAAAACACGTCGTCCTCCATGCATAGCTTGCTCATGAGATCCGCCATTTCGATTTCTTTAAGGTGACCTTTACCCGTTTCACTTGCGACTTATCGCGCGGGAGGGACATGGGATTGCAGCTCCCTTCTGATGCAGATTTCTTTGCAGTCTCCATAATTTCGTCATTGCGCGAAAACTTATTATTGTCAAGAGCGACTGTGATTTCTTCCTTTGCGATTGCGGTGGTACCGTTGAACGGTAGCTCGATATTGGAATTACCATGGGGCGGCACAATAAAGGATTTCGGTCGTTCGCCGGGTTCCCATCTGAACTCGATTACCACCACGCGTTTGGTCGGATCAACGTAGGTCAGTTTGCGGAATGCCGGGCAAGTGGAATTGCGATAGTATGTGGTGGATAGATTGCCAACTTCATGACATCTATCTTGTTTCCAGCCGCCAGCACCGTCAGGCCGTAAAATCGTACGGGTATCTTTTTTGCCAGGCTTTACCAAAAATATCCCGTCACTTTCTGCGTTTTGAAAGGCCATCGGAATTGTCCGCAACGGATCGAACGGCCATTGATTTGGTGGATCATAATCACGGTTCAGAAGATCCTTACAGAAAGTGCGACGTTCTTTATTGGTCATAGTGGAGTGAGGCTTGAAATACCACAGGCTGCCAAAGCTGAAGCAGAATTTATAAACAAATTATTTAATCAGTTGACACATTTCTGAAAATACCCTGTATGACATAGTCTTGGAGCATACGTATATAGCGTACAAAATTTGTTATATATATGGTCACAAACGCTTCATTCAAAAGTTATGTTAAAACAGCTTATGTGTGTGCAAAAACGCTGTCTGCAAAAACGCATACAAAACAAGTCTTAAATATGTTTGCAAAGTTACCGGCATTTTTTCGGGTCGGTGGAGTTATCTTCTTCGCTGTCGCTGACGGTGACCACTTCAATATGTCCAGCCGGTTTTCCAGCAGCATCCTCACTAGCATGAAGAATTGAAGACGTGAGAATTTATATAACACTTTTTCAATGAAACTTTTTGTAATATAGCCATTTCTGTGTAATATAACCACGTGACAATTTCTGCATAAAACTACCGGAAGTCAGAAAACGGTCGAAAAACCTGTTGTGATTGCATAAAACCTTGGAAACTAAATGTCATAAAACAATTAAAAAGGCCGCGCACATAGTCAACATCCGTGCGAACTCAAAAAGGTCACCCGTGCACACTGGCAGTGTGACACTGCCAACGCCAATGTCCGAACTCCGTGCACCCAGCCAACAAACGTGTTTTCCCGCGCACGCAGAATCGACATAAATTAAATGGCAGTTAAATTTATCAAAAGGTTAAGTAATGGTAGCCTTTCTTTTGATAATTTATATTAATATTAACAACAATAATAATAATAATTCTCTTACGAGTTTCTCCTGTTTGCGATTTCCATTCGTTTTGGTGCTGATGTGGAGGGAAGCGCAGCGAGGTCCGCTCTGTTAGAAGCACCAGGTGCTGGGCAGCTTTCAGAAATGGGAAACTTGGATGTAGAGGGACAGTTGCTGTTTTCATTTTGAATGCTGATGTTTGATCGGACAGCTTTGCGTCTAGCACTATCTTGGCTAACAATTTAGGAACAGAAAGCTCATATCATATAAGTTTGCATTTAATAAAAAATTTAGCCTGCATTGTGTATACACTTCTATAATATTAATTTACTCAGAAAACTGTATTACTCGTAATTTACTCAGTGCACAGATTTGAAACACTGGGAAAACTCACATCACCGCAAATAGGTATATTTTATGTACAATACTTCTTACAATTAGTATATTTTATGTACAATACTTCTTACAATTAGTATACGTATACGTCGTATGTACTTGTAGTATACGTACGTCATATAATTACAATTTACAATCACATTATTCACATATGAAAAGTAGTACAGGTAGTATGTAGTATACGTACGTTATATCTATATAATTACAATCACATATGAAACATATTGCAAGAAAATAAAAGTTATGTATCGAACCAAAGATGCGGTTGCAAAAAGCGCCATAATAGAAATAAAAAACAAAATAAGTGGCATATTAGCACAAATTTCTTACGCCGGATATGCGTCTTCGTCGCTGCTTGCATCTTCAGTTTCATAGCCTTGCTCCATGTTAGCCATTGCGGAGCGAATGCTACATAATGTAAAACTATCCCTTGGTGATCTCCAGGATGTTTCCAAACATAGGTTTAAAAAGGCAACAAAGAATCTCAGCAAATTTCATTGTCAAATTTTGGCTTTCATTGTCAAATTTTGGCTGCACAAGAAACGGCTTTGCATCTGCAGACTTTATGGATTGCATTGCACACACACGCACAGGTGCATCGCGTCTTTGCGTAACGATTGTGCTATCTACGCCGGGAGAGAACAGACCAGTGCCCGCGTGCCCGTCAGCTGTACAGATACTGGTCTAGACTGGAAAAATTTGTTGTTTTGCGGATGATAATAAGGAATCAGACCAGATCACACCTGAGTGTCACCGCAAGAATACTTTATTCAGCGTGGTATCTGCCGCTTTGATATCGCCTTGCTTCCCGCTCGTTCTAGTGAGCCAGTCAGCAATACACGTTTCAGGGAAAGCGCGTAATGTATTGCGCATGTAATCTGCATAACAGAGTTAATAAATTTAATTTGTGTTGTACATAATAAATTGGCAATAACAAAATTTCTTTCTTACTTTTGACTGGAGAAATTTCTTTCTTACTATTGACCTAAGAAAACTTCTTTCTTCTAAAACTTCTTTCTTACTTTTGGCCTCATAAAAGTTCTTTCTTCCAAAAGTTCTTTCTTACTTTTGACATTGGCCCATATCGATACGTTGTCAAAGGAATGCGGCGTGTACAAAGTGGTAGCAATCATGGAATCCTTCATGGTAAATGAAAATGCGGAGCTGCAGTTGACTGAACGTTGAAGGACCCTTGGCATGACTCGTATAAGTGGCAGAATTTTGTAGCTAGCAAGCGGATTCCCAGAAAGAATTGGAAATAATCATATTGAAAGGGCTGCAACGTTTGCAGTAAGACTGCTGGATAGCTATCCACAGTTGACCGTTCTGATAGATTTGCAGATCAAGATCGGTATTCATTCTGGTAGGTTTGTAATGATTTTCAATTTGACTGCGAGTTGAATGGATCTTTGTCATTTTAGGTCCTTGCGTAGCGGGATTGATGGGATCAAAACGACCCCGCTATTGTCTGTATGCTAACTAACCTAACTTTACCATAATAAAAAGAAAACAAGACTCTTGCATAACTACTTATACCAACATCGGCGTTGATTTTGCTAATGTTCTACCACTGTATGTGGTTCAAACAAACTGAAAATAATTTGTGATTTAAAATTTTAAAAAAATCTGAATGTGATTTCAAGACACTAACTCCACTGTTCCAACATTACCGTGAACCTTACATAAAAGGACGTTTGGGTTGTTAAATAGGTTCGGGGACACCGTGAACGTTGCTTCCAGGATGTGCAGGCATGGTCTGCCCGGTCACGTTCACTTGAGTCCAGAGAGCAAACTTCTTTTGGAGCATTTCAACCAGTTCTCTGTTGAATCAAGAGCACGCCAAGCAGTAAAGGGGGAATATGAGATAACCACATACTGGCTTCTGCCGACAATACGACTTTAACTGCATGTAGCTACTCCATTACCATGTGCTGGCCAGCTCCAGACTATCACTACGTGCCGCATGTCTGCCTACGTCAAATCCATTTTACATGTCGACTTTCAATAATTTCTAGCATGGCAGATTGTTAAACCTTACTCGTCACTTCAATTATGGCTTGTACTACCATTAGTAAAATTTCGGTGTGCTGTCTTTTTGTAAGGACACTCTATATGGCATTCCGTTTTATCTGGACTCGTTTTTTTACGTTCTTGAGCTGTTTTTTCGAATCTCCTAAATTACAGCATGTTGAAGCATCTTTCCCAAAAAGCACTCTACGCATACGACAACTCGAAGTCCTGTTAAAGAATAAACAGTGAATTTGTTGCATGCAAAACAATGAAAAACATCAAATTACTTAATACTCTGTAAATTAGTTTGCACGAATAAACAGTAAATTTTTGCATGTATCTCTCAAATACCATAGGCATAAAGTGATATAATTATTATCATACAGAGCAGTTCGCCGCATCCTCAATTTCACCTTTGTATGCACAAAATGATATGTATGCACAAAATTGACACTGCACGCACAAAATTGAAATACAAACAAGTTCAAAACAATTTTGCTGACATATTGTGAAATTCTTGCATTTGCTATGTCGGCATTTTATTATGCAGTGAATAAACACTGAAGATTCAAGTAAACCAACAAATTAAAGCATCAAAAGCCGGGTTGCGATACTTTTAGTCTGCTAGTACAAACAGGTACCACTCATAGTAGTGTGTATTGTGTTGGACACTTGATGCGCTTGTATGCATACTCGCACTATTTTTTTAAACATTTAAATTTTTCCATCCATGACGATCAATATGGACGTGATCGGTAGTCAAAATCCTGAAGCTGTTATATATTGTCACAATAGTTATTTAAAAATTAAATTACTCTGATAAGATAGCTTTAAGATTACCCGGGGACAGCCAGAACTTTTGGTACTGTATTTACACGATATTAAGGGACAGAGAAATACCCAGGACCGCCCGCACTAGCTGTCGGTTCCTTTGACATCAATAGAGCCGACGCCTAGTGCGGGCGGTCCTGGGGATTTCTCTGTCCCTTAATATCGTGTAGATACAGTAATTGTTACCACCTAACCGAAACAAGAGCGTTCCCATTTTAGCAGGATGGCGCATTTGTCGAACCTCATATACGTTCTCACCATCGCGGTTGGATTATTTTACCGCGTTTGCTCAGATGACTCGGTTCTAGATGCGGCTAACCTGACTTACCAAATTACTTCTATGGTCGACGAGGAATTAGCAGCATGTAACCAAACGTCCGGCGGTTTTGGAGTAGCAGTCATCGCCAAGAACAGAGTTGGATCGAGTCGACTTACAAGGAACCTTATTTATGCCAAAGGGTTCAACTACAAAGATTTGGAAAATAATATCCGCGCTGACGAAAACACCCTATTCTGTATTGGATCGGTGACAAAACATGTAACAGCAACCTTGCTGGTGCATGTACTGGATTTGTTAAAAGAGAAAGGTTACCGGTGGGGGTCGATTAATGTTCCACACGTGATCCATTAAGTACAAAGTTTTAATATTTCAGGTATTCATTACAAACGCTTGTGACAGATCTTGACCCAAGCCTAAATTTTACCGGCTCGCAACTGATGGGTATTACTGTGGAAGATATTTTGTCTCATCGCACAGGTCTACCAGGTATAATTTGCCATAAAGAGTATGTATGTGTATGTTGATATCGGCTAGCTAAAACTTTAAGCGTATCGTATAAGGTATACCGCTAACGCTTTTCATGTATTTAGAAGTGTTCGGCCAGTTCTCAGTGGGCTATCCCAAAAATACCACTAGGAAGCATTTGGCTTGGGTGGCAGCAAATCTTCCCCGTTCTGCGGCAAACAGGCAGAAATGGCAGTACAACAATCATGTCTACGCTTCCGCAGGTGACCAACATTTGCAAAGGTTTTTTTTCGTTTCTACTAAGCGAATACTCTGTATTAGGTTACTTTACGGAAATTTTGGCGGAGAAGTTGCTAAAGAGGTTTGTATCGTGGGAAAATTTGACTCGGCTATATTTGCTTGACCCATTGGAAATAAACGACGACGTTGATTTTTCTGGATATCACTCGAAGTTCGTTTCACGAACCTCAAAGCCGTACCATTTTACCACTGATGGACAATACAAAGAACTGGATCCGGAGACGTTTACCCTAATCGAGCCAGGAGGTCCAGCCGGGTAGAGAAAATTTGACTACATACCGTATTTCAACAGTTCACGCCCCGGTTACAAAATTTTTCGTAATCCAGGTAGAATTTTATTTAGTTTTCCAAATGGATCAGACGCCTTCTAACCTTCTGAAAAGGTTGTCTTAAAATGTCAGAAAACTTAATGCACGGGAATAATTAACTGCTAAGTTGAAAAAATGCGGTATTTAAAAAGGAAGTCAGAATTTGAGCTCATGGAAATGAAATCGCGTTGAAAACATCCCTGATCTCACATGTTGAGAGTATTTGATAAACTTTTTTTTTCGTAGATCAATCTGCTTAACCCCTAAAGCGATGATCGTATGGATGCAGTTCTTACTAGATCGGGGCCGCTACAAATCCAAACAAATCGTTTCCAGAGCATCTATAGAGAACACATGGAAGACTCGAATTCCCTTGTTTGACAAACGCGCAGATGCCACAGAGCCTCGAGTGCAGAACTTGGGCAACAAGACCTTCACATTGCTTGACTACTCCCAGGAAATTATGTACAATCCCGGGTACGCTTTAGGATGGATGGAAACTCGGCACAGAGGTATTTTCGCATCTAGAGACCAATCTACAGTATTTTCGCATCCATAACCGTATAGTGTACGTGTATTTTCCAGGTTACCGGCACATGGAGCATTCGGGAGCGGTAACAAGTTACAGTACCCTGCTTACCATGTATCCCGATGCAAACGTCAGTATAATTACTGTTTTTGCTGCTATGACGCCTTCTTCCGAGACTATAATGCGCTTGCTCCATTTTAAAATATTTGACCTTGTTATGGAACTTGCTCCTGTCGATGCTTCGAATGCAACATGCGGGAACGCGCCAAGTACGTCTGGACGTGATGACGCAACCGACACCAGTGAGGGTCAAAAGACGTCCATTGATCCAAAGTATTATGTGGGAACCTTTCGAAATCCTGTTCATGGAAGTCTTACAATTTCTCGAAATGGCGCTTCCGGATTGTTTATGCTAATGGGACGATATGGCAATGCGACGATTGTATGTCTGAAATCGGGCGCAGAATGTGAACTTCATATGAATGGAATCTTGTGGTATGTATATGACTCTGGCCCGGATGAAACAGAAAATACGGGTTCGCCTTCGTCGATCCCGGTATCCTTTAATTTCACGCGAACCGGCTACGTTAGCCATGTGACAATGCCTATGTATTCCATGAACTTTCCACCAGTGTTCACTAAAGCTTAATTAAAAAAGTAAACAGCCTTCCAGTCCCGTCATTTGAAGAACTGCTTTCACATGAACACAATTAAAAGTCTGTGAAATCTGTACGCACACCCTTGGAGTAACCTTTGCACATGTGGTAGTAAAATCTGAATTCCCACACACACTATAAGCTAAGCGTTGTAGGTACCTTGGACCTGGTCGTGCAGTTAGAACATCTACATGTCGATAGATTTATTAAAAATTTATGTACCCTTGAACTGTGAATACAAACGGGCAATACAGTAGAAGTATATGACTGTCATTGTACATGCAAATCAAGTTATACATAATTTATCACGCTCTAAATCACAAAGTTACGTACTTAATCATTTTAATTAAATAATTCTGGTAATAATAATTTTGATATGACATTTAAGCTTGTTCAGACGGAATGATAAAGCGAAGGTACCAGAACGATTTAAAATCTTTGAGATCTTCTTCCGGAGATACGTGTTATTCATGTAGCAAACCATGGGACAATATTGCGCAGCTTTGAATAAAACGCCTCCCTTGACAACGGCGAGTATAAAGCAAATAAAGTCGCCTGCAGCATCCGACCCAAACCGCCAAACAGCATGATGCTTTCAATAAGCACCTTCTCCAAAGGGAAAAACTCGTTTGCTACAATAATTGGCATCCATATAACAAAACATATGATTGTGGAGATCATGTATATTCTGTTGGCTCCGGCCGACAGTTGTTGCTGCACGATTCGGCCTACTGAAATAAGAACATACTTTGTCACTCAAATAACAAATAAACCTACGCGTAGACCAATTGTTACATGACAGCGCAATAAACAAAAATAATAGATAAAAGCTTCAATTTAAAAATCGAATTTTAGTGTTTCTTTACAAGCCGGGAACAATGTTTTTAAACGCAGCATTAGCCGGGAATGTTTTTTTTAAAAATTAACGTACAGATATATGCTTACGATACTTATAAGTTATAAGTATACTTACTGCCAATTGTTATTATGTAAGTATTTCTTACCAGGCATCCTCGTTCTCTTGATGCGTCGCATAACGGAAACGTACGGTAGAGATCCGAAGACGATGATAAAGCTTGCAAACCACAGAGCTTTTATACAGACAAACATCACATGGTGAATATGTGCAGGAATAACACCTTGAGGCCCATCGCCAACTCGCAACTTTTGGACACTCCAAACAAAATGTGGAAGACGAATTAAACATGTGAAAATGTGCATTAATAAACAGGTGGCTACTGCGATTTTTTTGCTATGGAGCTTGCGGTATGACAGCGGAAAAGTCACAGCCCAGGCTCGACTGACGGCAAAGGGAATGTGCGCCGTAACACTCAGCGGACCGACGATCCAGTCGCTGAATATTTCCGCTGCGCACCAGAAGACACTGAATGCCGACTGGTCAGAAGCGAATCCGGTGGCAATAATGTGCCATTGCACTGCGCATCGTAGCATTGAATTAGCGATACCGGAAAGTAGAATGTTTACCAAGTACATGCAAAATGGGGTCCTCAGACGTTTGGCGGATAACAGCACATAGACGATTATGACTGCATAGATCACCTCAAAAATCAACGCAGGCGCCGCAATATAAGCTACACAGATCAGTTGGGTCGCCTCGGATTCTTTTGCATTCACGGTATTGTTCAACTGCATAATGGAGGTATGAACACCATTAACAGTACTGAGAGTAGCAGATAAACCTGCGAACGCGTTGAGCGAGATCCATACGCTGGGCATGAAGTGCATAGAAGGCACGCGGTAAATGCTGTACCGCCACTGTATGGTTATTTATAACTTCCGGTTTCCTCTTTACTCAACGCTTCCCAAGATCAGCTGCTCTTTATCGATCGGGAGTATGTTTTATCAGCTACAGTGTGAGTAGTACGGTTTTAACCGACGTTTCTTTTCGCCATGATGTGCTCTATGTTTACGCACTGATTTATCAGCCAGCGGTTTATAAAGAGCACTTGTAATGCACATTGCAGTGCACAAGTGTAATCAGTAATGTTTACTAAATGCCGAAAAAATTACACACTGTACTGATCTTGTCGAAGGTTCACTCGAGCGATTCCGTATTATATTTTTAATTTTACGAATGCTTACTGCAATCTGTGCAGTTGTTCATGTGTTTGCACCATTATTTGTAAATAGATGAACTTATTACTGCTAAGCAGACTTTTTTCGATGTTTTAATGCTATTAATAAAGGGGGTGCTTGTTCAATTACGCGGCCACGCTGTAGCAATGAATGAACGGGGTGAAGTGCCGTGCATCGGCACAAGTTTGGCATGGTATAGTCAATGTGCGTATGACTTCAGAGTGGCATAAAATGAGATCACCCTTTGAGAAACCATAATAAATAAAATCGGAAATGACCGGAAGCGTGGCACGGTTTAAGGGCTGATAGCATAATTGCGGTTTTGAATTATATCGTTGTGGACGGCGGAAGTCAAAACGGAAACAACGAAAAAGGTGTTGATAAGATTAGTAACAGTATGGTCGTGCCAGAAAATCACCAACTGTGCTTATCATTTATTGCACTTATTGCTTTACTGTCAGTACTCAGTTCCAAACAGGAATGATACGTCAGATAGGATGCAAGCTACTCGTAAAGCTACTAAGAGGTATTATTGAATAGTGGCATCCGGTATGTGTCATTCTTTATAATAATGCCGAGCTATATTATCACATAAATAATCCTACTTGTTGCCACTCATGCAAGGTCGAACGAAGCACGGCATCATACAAATCAGACTAGTCGAAGTATCTGTTTAATGACGTCAGCGGTTAACGATGACGACGTGCATGACACAGATTGCTATCTATATTACATCGCTTTTGGAAAATAAACTTGCTGTTATTGAACGTGCGAGGCATATAAATGAAACTAGTTTAAGGACATATATGCTTCATAGTCGGCACTTTGCAAACACTAACGCAGACAGGACGGTAACTGCACGACAGTTGGCGGTGGACCTTTTGAATTGTTACTTGATGTCACACTGTTAGTCTTGGAAATAATGGCAGATTTAACGTGCGCTTCGTATCAAAACCCTTTTATCACGGAAATTACCACCGTATTAAGTGAAAGTGCCCAGGCAAAGGTTCTCCTGGGGAAACAAGTTGACAACGGGAAAATCGTGGTCGTTAAGGTTCCATATCTGGACCACGATGACAGCAAAAGACAACGTGAAGTAGAGCTACTGGCACGGGCGACCAAAAAGATATTTGCATTTGACCATGCAAATATTGTCCGCCACTTTCATGAAGAAATTGGTATGGTTAAGACATCCGCGATTCCCCGTTTCAACGTGTTGGATAGCCAATTCACTCGTGTTCCTCAGTATCATATCGTAATGGAATTTTGCTCGGGTACGTAAACAGTTTTACTAATTTCCTTCACCGACATGGCACATACATACACTAATTGTGGCACTGATGAGTGTGGAATACCCGAGGTTCGAACCGTAATCGGTTTTGCTTTACAGGCGGCACACTTCATGACCTTTTGAAGACGAGTTCCCTCACCGCTATATTGGTACAAAAATGGACCCATCAGTTGGTCAGTGGTCTCGCTTATCTTCACGATCAGCGATTCGCTCATAAGGATCTCAAGGGCGACCACATCTTTCTGTCGTCTCTAGATCTGAACACATGCAGCTTGAAAATTGGTGGCCTTGTGAATCTCAAACAGTTGTTGCCAAGTACAGCAACGTCCATGTATTGTGGAGATGTTGCCAATAAAGCCAGCTCATTTGCCTTCATGGCACCAGAGACGATAACTGGTTCCGAAGTAGAAGTCGAACCTGCTGGTGAAACGAAGAAACTGGGACGACGAAGCGATTTATGGAGCCTAGGATGCGTATTGATCCAAATGATAACCAGAACCCTTCCAAGATTCCTCAAGCAGAATGGTGGCACGGTCACGGCAGTGACGGGGGAACTGGCGATTGTGTATTTTGTCGGCAGCGGAGGGTCACCCACGATCCCCAGTAATATTCCGGTTGTTGTCAGGCATTTAATCGAACAGTGTCTGGCTCGAGATCCCAATGATCGCCCTACGGCCGATACATTACTGCAGCATCCGTTCTTCAGCTGCTCTGCAGATGAACTGGAAAACTGGATTCTGCCTTCTCAAGCTGGATAGCTTTCACTTCCTGTGATACCGTCTGGTGATATCGTTTTAATTTAAAATATTATTCAATAAACAAAAATGTGCAGTGATTGGTTTAATTTGTGGATTCTTGTAATGCATTCTATTGTAAATTCATGGACAATTACGTACATGTTCATGTAAACCCCATTTAAAAGGCACGCATTTTCCGCCGTATGATATTATGTACAGATCGACAGGTATTAATACTATTTAATACATAATGGATGCTGCATTCTGTACGACACTTTAAAGTAAAGTCAAAGCCTAGGGCACTCGAAAGGGGACGAAACATTGTCGAAAATCAGTAACTTATATATGGACTGACATGCTGTTCTATACGTAAACTTCATCATGCTAACTTGCAGTCATCGCAAATTTGGCTTTATAAAATTTGCCGTTAAGGTTCTCAATAAGCGACACATGTAACAACCCTTCTTCGGCGGCCAACTGCAAATGCTTTTAGCGATTGCCAGTTACATTGTAAGTATTGCCAGTTATGTGTGCTTAAAGAATGTTATGGCACGGGATATAATATGGCCCTTGTAATTGCTCTTGACCTTTATTAAGCTCAGAAGCGAGTATCACTGTTACGTACAACCCCGCCGACAGATAAATGTTTTTAAATGCTTCTACAATTCCATAAAACTAACAATAGAAAAGCAATAACAACATTCAGGGTTGTCGGTGCCATCAGCACCGACGATCCGGAACCGAGCAGAATGACCTTTCCCGGGCTGGATCCCGGTACTAAACAAGGCACGTGATAAACGGGCTGACCCGAACAAATATCAGTTTCTACTTGGCCACTCTTTATGAGCCAGTAGCGTGAGTAGGCGTCGTTGATGACGTTAATCCAACTGGCTGCACGGAGTATCAGCCCGTTGGCAGCAATAAAGTCTTTAATCTGGAACAGGCACCTGCAAGGAGCACGTTGATATTCATGGAGCAAAATAACATTTCAAATAAAATTTCAACATGTCCGTAGATTTATTTTCACTGCCAACAATTTCGTTCACTCGACGTCTGTGGTCGGCTGATGACTTTTTCATATGACAGCGTTCGAACGATTGCCCAAAGTATCGAAAGAACTTTTTTATATCCAGTTCAGTTTGGTGTTGCAAACATTTTATTGTCAAATATCAGTATGTATGTACAATAAATTTCGTATCCAGTGCTTAATGTAGATATACTGATTACTTAATCGAGTGCATATTTATTTTCCGAAGCAATTAATCGATTTGCTGTACACGTTTCAAGTACATAGTAGCAATGAAATTTATTTTCAAAGAACATGCTTTCCTTACCGTCCTTTTAGATAATCGGCACACACCGGATCGGAATACCTCTCCACAACGTTTTCGGTACTAATTGGTGCTTGTTGTTCAAACAAAAGAAAAAATACTGTATGAGGCGGTGACTGTGGTGGTGGAACAAGTGGTGAATATGATAACACCACATTCTTTTCCGGTATTGGATTGGCATTAGTGCCCAGCTGAATATTCATCGCCAGCCAATGGGCAAATGGTTTATCGGGCGTGGCTAGGCCGTTGTTAGAAATTGTGGGGTCCAGTGCAATTAAAGAATATAAACGCCCTAGAAAAATCAGATTTGAAAATATTTGATCCTCCTTTAAAAAGATTCTCGTGAAGTACTATGTACCCGCAGAGCTGTTGTCGGAGACGACCTTTAAGCCGACAGCCGGCTGAGCGCGGATAAGTAAAGGTGGCATGTTGACGTCGTTCAATGGGTTGACGGTCACCGTGGTGTCGCTGCAAGATAGTAGGCACTCTCACAACCGGAAACGCTAAGAACCTGCTGTGACACTTACGTGAAGGCAAAATCTTCGCAACAGACCGAAAAGGTTGACGCTGGCGAAGTAAACTGCAGTGCAAGGAAACTGTCGATGGTCGATTTGGTCATACTTTGAAGAAATAAATAAGGAAACTTTTTTAAACCTGAAAATATCAGAAACAAAATGAAAAAAAAATGAACGAATAATGTTTCACAAGGAGAATGAACTTTTTAAATTTAAGAAATGCCCAAAGTAAAAATACAGATACGTAGTAAAAATTCAAAAAGCATCCGCGTTTAAAAAATAATTTTACCTTCCGCAATAAATTGTGCGCACAAATTCGGTCCACCCCGCTGTGCGTACTGTTCGGCTGACCACGGATCTCTGTCCACGTTCATAATGTTCATGCTAACCGGGCCTTGTAGTTGTTGATCCAAAGCAAAATTGGACAGGTCGAACTTCTTGCCCGAATCAGTGGCGGTCATAATACTCAGCCATTTCTGGCTGATCTGCATACTTCCGGCCGCTTGCCGAAACACCACGAAAACACCGGGAGCTGTTACGTTGCGAGGATTAATGGGAGGAGTGTATGGCACCGCCACCTAGGATAAAATAGTTCTTTGAACAAGGTTTTTAAACATGTACGTTGAGAAGAATCATAAGAACGTTTGTCCAATAAACGCCGGTAAAACTTACTTCTGGAACGGGATAATTAATGACCGCTCCCAATACGTCACCGGAAGCCACATCCATGATTACGATGGTGTAATACGTGCTGGCCTGCACCGGGAAGTTGAAAGTGGGAGGGTTGCGGTAATACCACGCCCACATGGCCGGCATATCCGGATTAACGTCCACGCCGGCTCGAGGCATTCGGAAGTCGCCACCACAGGCAGTATAATTTCCTGTTGCGAAATGAATCTGGTTGTATGGTGAAGCTTTAGAAAAATCTTAGCTAATAAAAATATTGTGAACAGTAAATCATACGAGTAAATGCGGGTACAAAGTACGTACAGAATCAGTATTTTGCATTTTCTAAATATTTGCATTTTCTTCGTAGTACTCTGTACAAAAATTTACAAAATCTGCCTCGATACCTTCGTAGTAGAAAAATTTACTGACCTTCAGGGGATGCATAGGTGACAGTCAAATAGCTGTCAAAATGGTCGATTTGGGGATCAACTGAAAAGATCTTCTGGATGATGGAGTACTTTCTCGGGCCGGTGTATCCGAGATAGCAGTTGACATTAGTAATGTCAGCCTGCGCTGTACTATCGCATCGGCTCTCCAGATCTCGACCAAACCAATAGGCTGTCTCGCTTTTTGCTAACTGGATAACTTCGTCCAGGCACTTTGAACTGCCCGCCTTCCGGAACTGAATTTGACAATCCCGGGCACTTTGAGCATCCGTTAGGGAAATTATCACTAAAAATAAAGAAAGAACGTGGATTTATTATACACTGTGCAGTACACACAAACACAGATATAACGCATAATGATTGCATTAAAAACCGCCTTTATGAAGTTGAAAAAAATTGCTTTGCTATGTTTATAAGACATGCTCGAATATTCTTTATAAAAAAAATTGAAGTTTGTTATTTGATACAGCCCGAAAGACGCGCACGCAAAATACAGATACGGTTGCATATGCATTAAGCATTGTAACGCTGTAGTTTAATTAACACGGTTGGCAGATAAAACAAAATTGCTGATGAAACGACAAAATTAATTTATTTCATAATACAAAATTTTAAATATCATCTGGCTGTTTGACTGTCTTTTCCGAGACAAAAAATAACAAAAATATGTATCGTATTGTACCTGCACAACTGTACTTGTCAGCTTATAACGCGTTCTTTTTTTAACTTATTGGTGCATACAATTGTGAATTATGGCGCACATTTTAACGGTCTGTAAAAGTGTGATATCTGCAATGAAAAAGTTTAAAAGAATAAATTCAAGAAGCTCAAGAATAAAAATAAATAAGCTTGAATTTAAAAAATAAGTAAAATCATGTTAATTGTCTGCTGTTTCCATTCACGCTGGTTTGAAAATTTGAACCTTTAGCCAAAAAAAAGAGAGAATAAACCTTTAGCCAAAAAACTGAAAAATTTGAAAAAAAAATTTGAATCTTTAGCCAAAAAAAGAATAAACCAGTATTGCTTTCGCATATGTGCACATCAAAATAAATTACACTCTGGCACCTTCGCCAGTATCGCCATCTCGGTACTGCACTAATTTTTTCGAGATGCGATTACGTGATTCTAAAAAACCGTATTGACTAAACTGTCGCTCTGTAAACTGAATATTTTGGTGGACTTCAACGCTACAGGACTGCATAGCAGATTTTTACGGTATCGATATTATATTAGGGAGAAAAATGTGGTAACAGAATTGTAAAGAGTCTGTTGCCGCTCATAGGTAGGTGTGCAGAGTACCGTATTTTATAGCAGCGTTCTTGTGGGACGGTGGGACCTAATGTATTGATAATTTGCTTCCTCTGACCGGAACTAATTTGTGCGGTGACATGTCCACTAGCGAGACATTACAGCTTACAGCGTAACACAACTTTCCAATCCACTCTCACCCTGCGTAACTCGATTGTACTTAATTTGCGCAACTCAGTCAGGACATAATTATTGTTTACACCAATAAAACAATGTCCTCTTCTGTACGCCTGTGTAATGCGAGCATTCAACCAATTGAGCAAGTACATTTCATCAACATCCACCGTATTATTAAATTTTACAGTCCTTTTGCTAATATAGGCTGGGCCGCTGGTATACTTAATCTACATGGTTTGCGGACAAAATGTTATTTCAAGCCAAATACAATTATTGTTTTTTGCACACGAAAAGTAAAGCGAGTCAGATGGACTTGAAATGTTATCTAGCTTTTTACCTTTCGAACAGCCCACGCGTGCATTTTTTAGCGTTATCATGGCCAAAATCTTCTGAATACGGTTCTTGTTTTCTGTAAGTGTACGCAGCTACCGTGGTCACCGTCTACGATAACCTTATGCCATTCATAGTTTGACAAATTTATGGTAAATGTATAAGTAGAAATACTACTGTACTTAGGCCTCAGTCAAACGCACATAGTCCGAGTTCCAGTTATATAAATCAAATAAAAGAAACACGCAGATGAGCTTTTTTGCAAATTATTTTTAGATTCTTACTGACATTTTGCATAGACAAAGATAGTGATTTATGAATCGTCAGCGGTCAGTTGGTAATTGGGGCTAAGATTTTGCGAGCGCATGTAATGAACATTAATTCCATATTCCGTCAGATCTGGCAGGACGGCACGCATGTGCAATCGCCAGATAACCAGCCGGGCCAAACGGTGCCATCTTTCAAAAATGCCCCATGTCACACATCTCCATCAAGGAAAATCTCATGCTTTTTTAAACGGTTTGGTCAAGAGCATATTATCAACTTGTCATGAGAATATTTTGCGGTTAACTGTCTTCTGTCAAAGTTTGAAAAAACATGCTGGTTTGTCTAATTTTAAATGCGCGCAAAGTATGTATGTGAAATTGTCAGTTTTGCGTCCCAGAAATGCGACACGCATATGTTAGATTTGATGCAACCTCGTTACTGATCAATTAGCTTTTCTGTACATTCATTCAAGATGCAAAACATAATGAGTTAAACACGAAATTCACCAAACATAATTAACAAGAACTGTCTGCAACCATGCGTAAATTAAACCTATGCTAATTGTATTATCTGCTGATAATCATAACAAATAAATAAACGTAACTATCTGTGTCTTTGTATTACTATCTTAATTTTATTTTAGAAAAGTTTATATCATAATACAGTGAATTTTGTGTACCTGCTGTGCAGGGCCAAAACTGCTAAAGGTGCTTTCTTGTATACTTACGGTATACAGAAAGGCAGGACCTAAGCTAGTTCAGAAAGGCAGGTTCTATGCCCATGATAGACGGAAGAACATGATGCTGTTTACCAGATGCCGTCTACAGCCAAATTATTATGCATTGGTAATTTATGTATGTCATCAGTTTACATCACATTTTCACGGTTTGCATTCACCTGAAGTCATGAATTATACTTCTCTATTTAAATAGACGCTATCATGCAGTTATTCAATATCGCATAATATTCTTTCGACTCACAGCGACGTCAAAGATAATTTTATCGTACAGGTGCGTTCTTAATTATTCATTAGATATTTAAATCCTTTTTCTGCCGTGCCGGCCCAATGTAACATGTTGGTCAATTTGCTTATCTTTTTAGATTAAATGAATAAGCTTAAACCGTACAAAAAAAAACAGGTAAACCATTTGTACGAGTATATAACTGCCGCTAGCAAAGCATTTTCATATCTACAGCCACCTGTATATATTTATATATATTTTCATATGTTCTCGTATATTTTCATATTTCTGTGAATGAGATGGCTGTATAACAGCCACCTCACTCACAAAAAAAATTAGATTACAGTTTGCGCTTTTCGAAAACAATTCGTTGTAAAAAAAGTTAAATTTATATGAAGCACTCAACTTACCAGTAAAAATAATTAATACCAATAAATTTATCCGGCACCGAGTTTTCCCCCATCTAAAAATCTGTACAAAATTCCGGCAGTCCAGACAAACAGGAATAGTGGGTAAAAACTGATTAATCATTTTCGTAAATAATAGGTTCCGGCGCTGGGCATCCACATGTGACTCAAGGCCATACCCAGGTAAACAACAACATATTGCCCGTTTTAGGCAGTGGGCGGTATGATGTGATCACCTTGTGGCGCGATACAGAAGCTAGTCTTCGCAAATATGAACTCGAACAAGCGGTCTGTGAAGGAATCACTCGCATGGATATTTGTGTGTTACGGTTAGCTGGGCATTCACTCGTCTATCGCAATTCACGAACCGCATTCAATACAGACAAAAAAACTCCTTTTAATGCTGTGCCATTCGTTGACGCACGAATAGCCGCAGGCGACACTGCATACATTTACAAGCTGTAAAATTATACCTAATTCAAATTCTTCAGAACTGAGTAGTTTGTGCCGTATGGAATGACTCGTCCGGCTTGCTATGACTATTCGCAAGTAATTGCCGTATTATTGGCGCTAGACACACCCCCTCATTTTTATACGACGTGAACGATGAGGCGCTCTCGGATCATGATCTATTACTTAGAAAGGGCGGGCCGACAATTTATAAACTGATTGTGGCGGGCCGTTCAGCCTAAACACACCGGCACATAATGGTTGTAAATTTGACCATGATAGATGTGTTTTTAACAGGTATAACTGCTGCTGAACAATGTGCGAAATGTTCGGATAAAGAATGATGATGGTGCGGATAATGTGCTGCCGGATTACAGATTAAGTCCGAAGAATGCGATGGACAGAATTATTGGTGGTGAATTGGGTGGAAATTCGGCTTTTCATTGGCTGCATCACTGACCAGTGGAAAATCCAGTACCAGTGCAGCGTGACCATGTATCTGTACCGGCAAATATGAACCACCTGGAGATGATCTTCAACGATAACAAACATGTTGCCGCTGATGGATGGGATGATGAGGGAGTTTTGTATGTGGGAAAACATTCATCAATATTAAAACCAAATGGATTGGATAACGATAATACTTTGAAGCACAGGGGCAATTTTATTTGATGCTCAAATAAAGAGCAGTACTTGAGCGGCAGATTATTATTGTAAATTTATTTCTATTCAGCAAAAGCCAGTACACATACGCAAAAATGCCTGCGCTGGACACTATTTAAAATGACATACATATTTTACAGAATTATGTGTATGAGACAAATATTTTGTTTTAGACAGGATTTAATAAACTGGTCGTTGAACCTTATTCTACAATTTTACGATACGCGCTGGAAAGCTCACGAGAACGTAATATCTTTTTTGAAATTGATGTGAAAACTTTAACACAATCAAAAACTTTGAGCTATAGATCAATTAATCAAGCTCACGTTCAATCCTAAAATTTTGCTATAATGAAGTTTTTATGTTGTTACGCGTGGTTGTTTTTAACAGCTATGCATGGGAATTACAACGGCCGTTTAAATGTATGAGCGTTTATAAGTAGTTGCATTAATTCAGTATGTATACAGTTTTGGTTTCTGGCTTTCATTGTGCGCTGGACAGCGGGCTCTTGTCTCATCCGGTCACACCACTGTGTAAATTGTTGGGAAAGCGCTCTCTCGGAAATCACATACTGCGTAACTGCTCAATAGCCGGCAGCCGATCTTACTAACGGCAATATCATTCACAAATCCAATTTCTATCCACATACAGACCCACAAGTGTATGCGCCCGGCCTGCAGTGTGGGCACCGGCGGCTGAAGATTTATGGTTAAAACAAACAGGAATGTGGAACAGAAGAGCAGGAATTACAACCGAATTAATCTAATTAGCCCAGGAATGCCATGCGGGCTATAAACATGTAGGGCATGCAAAGATTAAAATGATTTAATACTGTGCGAGCGTTTTGAAATATATCACACTGCAACATCCTCACAGGAGGAGGCGGATTTCTAATCGATAATGTTACAGTAGAATGTAGTCGCATGCGACCTAATTTTCAGTTTATTCTGGAAGTAAATTAACGCAGCCTGATTAAGGTGCATAATACGTTTACGTGCAGTTGCAAGTGATCATGAATCATGTAGCACGGATACTTTAAAAGAAAAAAATCATATTAATTTTGTTTACGTATCACACGAGTGGTGTCACGAAGCAGCCTGACAGATAACCCACGTACCACCTACAAGTTGCCGGTTTTAATTTGTGAATTAATTTTTCAATTCCGTAAAATTTTTTTAAATTACTGCTTAAGCAGGTTTTGTCTACGTTTAGCTCGCTCATATGCGCACTAAAAGTTTAGCAATCCCCTGCGAACAACTTTTTTACAAAACCAAATTTTATAATTAAAAAAAATTTCAGTTTAGGCGGTATGTGCTTAATAAAGAATTATGACTGCAGACTGAACGTGATCTGCTCCACGAAGTTTTGTTTTATTATTATTTTTAGTGTGCAGCGTACTTTGTAATTCAACATAAAGCGATTGAGAGGTTTGTCCCAAATGCAATATGATTTGCTCTAAAAAATCAACGGCGTACCATGTGATAAAGAATTTCAGCTGTCTCCAGAAGAAAGGCATTTTTGAAATTCAATGTTTTCTTCACGTTTGGCTTCGTTGTATGTTTCATCGTAAGTATATATTACATACGCACTTTTATTTGAAATGTAGAGAGAGCCGGCATTGATTTTTAATGCTTTGTCAGGAAGAAGTGAGCGTGACCATGGGTCATTCACATGAGAAAATTGGCTTATTGATATTTATGTATCGAATGGACTTATCGTGTTTGGTGGCCTGTCAATACGATCATACGCAATATGCGTGCTAACTGGAAGCCAGTCCACGCCATTTATCAAAATTATTCCGCTGCTGTCGATGTTACCGGCTTATAGCTATCGTAACTGAAGACATACTCGTATATATGCACTCTGGTGCGGTTTAATTTCTGCGAAAAAATCCTACACAAAAAATATGGGAAGTGGAGGAGCTTGGCCGACGGGATAATGCACTATTAAAAGCCCAACCCGTACACTAATTAATCGTTGAATTAATCTGGAGTAATACTGCATAATTTAAAGTTTGTGTTGCAGAATTGCATTCATATTGTCGAACTATATAACCTACCCTAGCGTATTCCCTGACGTTGCAACCTTTTTTTCTTACTTTGCTTTATTTTACTTTATATTTTTACTTTTTTGTGTCGGTTCCGACGGTTCGTAATGATGACAGCGCATGCACTAGGTTGCGTCGAATTTATTTTACCAAGGGATATTAAATCTTACTTGACAGTTATAATTACTGTTAGACAGATAATGATTGAAAGATATCATGCCAATATTGTTTTTGGCTCACCAGGCGTCTCACATAAGGAAATTTCTATGCAAAGTTTATAGCGAAATCTGTTTTACTCAACCTTTACGGCAATGTGCAGGTACAGATGCTGTGTACAATGTACATGCATACTTCTATCAGTTCTATGGGATGTGACTGATCACAAACTAACCGTGCAGTGCAAAGGATCGTTGACACGATTATTCTGTTTAATGAAATGCATGGGCAAAATTTCTGTATTTCTAAAAAAATGTTTATTACAAACCGACATTAGGATTTCGTGTTTTGTACCACTCCAAATGCACTTCCGTAGGTTGAGCGCTGCTCTGTACTGATGGCTCTTGCCGCATCCGATCACACCAGCCCATAATGGCGGGGAAGCGTTCACGGGGGAACTGCATATTTCGCAGCTGTTCAATAGCCGGCAATCGTTCGAACCAGGGCCAAATCATTAGGTCCACAAAAGAAATTGGTTCGACTGGAAAAGAGCATTTTTACCAATTTAAATAAAAAAAAGTCGATTACCATCGATCATAAAGTTTATAAGTTTACTGAATGATACGTTAACATAAACATAAAACGCTCTACGTTGTACATAAGCAGGCAATATAGCCTGTGACTTACGCCCGCTGTAAGATTTCAGGAATATCTGCTCAATTTCGTCCAGTGCTTTCAATAGCGCTTCCTTGTTCTCCGGCTCGCCCTTTAAAATTGTCTGCTGATGCGGTCCCATTATCTACGTACACAAAAACCGCATTCTGATATCCTACCGATTCCTACGGTATTACAGTACATCAATATTTTCCAAAACTACATTAATGCAAACCCGGCTATATGGGTAAACCCGCGTACCTTGGAAGTGATTACTTCCACAACCATCTTCTGCTGCGCGCGCTTTAGTGGATCGGTAGAAAGTGTTGGGTTTTTGTCGGGGTACTTATCGTCCAAATACTCCACAATAATAAGACTTTCAGCCGTGCGGCGCTCCTCCGCCTCCTCTAGCAGCGGAACTTTGCCCAGTGGACTGATTTTAGAATACCATTCTGGTTTCTCTTTAAGGTCGACGTTCACGATTTCGTATCTGCAACATAAAAATACTAAAATGTAATTCATTATCGAGTCACTGTGTACAACAAATTACTTACGGGAGTTGCTTGTGGTTAAGCGCAAGCCGTGTACGATGGGCAAACGGGCAAAATCGTCCGCTAAAAAGACGCAAGTTCTCCTTGGCTTTTTCGGGATACGGTGATCCTGAAATAAATCATCAGTGGATTGGAGCAAACGGGCAATAAATGCCGTTCCATATATGAAGTGAACTTGCCTTTCGTAAGGGCTTTTGATTGTGCACCGGCAACCATTTTTGATTAATTTTAGTTTATGCAGTCCACAGAATGTAGCTCAGGTTAGCCAAGTACTCCAAAAGCCGAATATTTTCGAATAATGCAGCGATCTCGGAGAAGTTTTTAGTCAGCAGCTGCTGGAAAAGTTTTTGATTACTAGGGTACTAAATGCGCCTTCATACAGCACACATATGTTCGACGCAGTCGTATCAAACGAAGGAAAAACGTGAGTCTGACGGTAAAACGAAATGCCCTGCGGTTATCTCCGTCTTCACGAACCATTACTAAGCAATATTAAATTTAGTCTAAACTCTAAGGCGAACAAATAATATTATAAGAGTTTAACGTTGTACGACTTAGCACAGCATGACAACATGATAAAAGAAATACTGCGCATTATCGGTAGCGACGGTAGGTAATCATTCTAACGTTAGTTGTGCATGTTTACTGATTGTCTTCAACCAGCATTTTCGATAATCTTTATCGATAACACTGTAAATAAATTTTTGATAATGCATGCGACTAAGTCGGACCAACTATAAAATATGTCTGCAATATGATTTGTTATGATTATTTGTTATGATTATTAATTTTTGTTATGATGGTATTTTGTTGTAATGGTAACGCCCGTACTACCAAAGTCCTTCTGTAGCGTTCAACATTAAGTAGCAAATACTTTCAACAAAAGATACAAAATATGGCAAGAAAAGTGTGCTTACGAGTCAATGTTATTGAAAGGCGCATGCATGGAAACAAATGCAGAATGTATGAATATCACAGAATTGCTACATATCACCCCATACAATAACTTCTTGAGTTTGATCACAGGAAAGGAGCTGATATCCCTGAGGTTGCCAGGAACAAGCGGTGACGGTGGTGCAGTGTTCTTTCAATATTTTCTCCACTTTGCCCACTTGACCGAATATCAGTATCCAAACATACAGTGCGCCATCGTTGGATCCGGCTACAGCATACTGTCCATCGGGACTCAAAACCGCACGCGACCAATCACGACCGACAACGAAATTCTCCGCTCTAAAATAACTACAATATAAAAACTGCAGAAGAGCCTTGCTCAAGCGACACTGTAAAATTTAATTTCCTTCACATGTATTAACCAACTTAAATATCCGTAGAGTTGCTTATCTTCGGGTGAACAGAAAATTTGGGTCTTACGATAAATTAAAGAGGGTCTCGTTTTGCCGCACATCGATTAATGAAAGAGAATCATCTCGGGAACAGGCTAACACGTACAATCCATCTGGAAGACAACGATTATTGATAAAGCAGCCCGTCCAGTCACATTACATACCGTACTCAGACATGCAGTGCGGTACGCTAACCAAAATGGCGCAAATCTCGTGTATATGTGCATCGTTTACCTGACGAAATATCCAGGGATGTGATTTTTCCTTGCAGCGTCAATTCATTCTCATTGATAACAGATCTCGTATCCCAGAAGCGGACCTTCCCATCAAAGTGCCCGCTGATCATATTGTGATTTCCATAAATCACCAGATCATTACAGCTCGAACCGACAAGAAAATTCTGTACACACGATCCGTTCTTGAGATCCCATACTTTCAACGAGCGATCATAACTTCCCGATACTACTCGGTTGCTTGTCAAGAATTTGCTCGTCAACACCTTTCCACTATGTCCCGTGAGCTTGTACTGAAATCACACATAAAATCATGAATCGCATTTTAGCCAAGACAACACTACGTTACCTTCAGGCGTTGATTGTACATATTCCAAAGGTTAACCGCCGAGTCACCAGAAGCCGCCATAACGAAATTATCAAAAGGGTCAAAATCAACCGACATAATACAAGCGTTCGGCCCGCTAAAGGTTCCACGACATTCGGGGCTTCTTATCACGGTGACATTTTCCCACAGCTTTACTTTGCGACCCATTCCACCAGTGGCAAAATACTGTCCAGTCGGGCTCCAGCGAACGACATTTACGGGACCTTCATGGGCATCCTGCAGAAATGCCGCTACTTAGCTTAGCTGTTTGGCATATCGTTTATCGCTTTTATGCCTCACGATTTTTGCTTTGGTAGCCGAAGGAATGACTGCGCAGCTGATGGATGAACTCGAAACCGGACTTCTTCCCAATCTTCAGCTGGCTTGTGCCGTTTACAGACGATTTGGCTGGTTGAGTAACAGCTTCGAAAAGGCTCTGGAGGAATGAGCTTTCCGTGTTGGTGGCGTAGTGCTGAGCAACGGCCCGCGTTTCCTCGCTCGGTGCACTGATGTGGTTAACAACCACCGCTAGTATACTGTGATTATGCATTCATTCCTTTTTAAGTAAAACAAGTATTAAGTACGTATCACCTTTAACACGTACTTTAAGAAGACTTAATCAGGAACAGCTGCAGCTGCGGTTGCCTAGCGCGCGCAAGAAACTCGTTGTAAAAGCCAGAGGGTGGGTTTTTACCTGCAAAGCGTGTGTGCTGCATAAGCCACATTATTATTATTAGTTGTACTTAACAAAATACACATATTTATACAGTAATTTTGTGTGGGAACTGCGATGTTTGCGGGCAGATCGAGGATGAGGCTTACGATTGATTTGTGGCGGCTGTGGTCCGCATGCGGTTTGCTAATACTGCTGTTGCTGTTGCATTTGTGCGCGGGATGTTCGACACCTCCTGGCTATCAGCGTTCGTCGCATGCCAACTCTGACAACCGAAAGACGGGCCCTGGCTGTGAGTAAGGTTTTAGTTATTAATAATATCTACTACCATAATAAAAATAATAGTATTACATATTATTATTAACGCTGAGTATTTCACTGCTCACCAGGGTGCATTCCACGGCTACATATTCAGAAAAATCAGATATTTTTAAAGAAAGGTGAAACAACTACGCATGATGCATAAAAAATTATTTCATGTTTCATGGCCAATGGGCGTAGCCAAACAAAAATTTAAAAGTTAATTCTACACTATGCTGTAGCCTATAGGTACTGCATTAGGTTTATTAGTGCAGTACAGTAATAAATTAATATGCATGCGGATTGTTATAACGTTACCGAGAAATCTGCACGAGACCAGTTTACTCGATTAAAATTATTACCTCGCTTGGTAAAGGGTGTTCACTGGTTCTGTAGATGGTACAGTTTAGTGAGTCTGCATTAATTTCTCAGTAAAACGATTTACTTTGATTTTTGTTAGCAGTTTTCCGAATACTATGTGTAGGTCATAACGCAAAGTATTCCCAGTTCAGCCGCCTGTGAAACGGATTTGCACTCATATCACTTAATCAAGCGAGCGAGGGGAGCGAGCGAGCGAAGCGTTTTTAATTTAAAGTGTGTATTGGGGCGAACCGGAGAACCGAGCACCCGGGTCCAGGGTTTGGGTTTGGGTTGGGTTTGGGGCGGAGGTGCGGGGGGCGCAGCCCCCCGCTGAAGCAATTGAGAAGGTAGTTTAAAATCGTAAACCTAACCGGGTTATAATTGACGGACCCAATGGGGAAATGTGTTCGACCGTAAATTTGGACCAAGTGGAAACGCTTAGAACGGGCCGCGTGGTGGCATTTTGGGGAACGGTAACGTAAACTATATCCGGGTCACTATTGACGAACCCGCCGTAGTAATGTACGGAGGGTCCGGAAATATGGACCCGGTACGGATTTTATAGCGCCCCAGTTGGGGCGGTTTTGAGGAGCCGTAACGTAAATTATAACCGGGTCATTATTGACGAACCGGCCGTAGTAATGTACGGGGGGTCCGGAAATTTGGACCCGGTCCGGCTTTTTTAGCGCCCCAGTTGGGGCGGTTTTGAGGAGCCGTAACGTAAATTATAACCGGGTCATTCTTGACGAACCCGCCGTAGTAATACATGGGGGGTCCGGAAATTTGGACCCGGTCCGGCTTTTTTAGCGCCCCAGTTGGGGCGGTTTTGAGGAGCCGTAACGTAAGTTATAACCGGGTCATTCTTGACGAACCCGCCGTAGTAATACATGGGGGGTCCGGAAATTTGGACTTGGTCCGGATTTTTTTAGCGACCCCGGGTGGAGTAGTTTCTGGGAACCGTAACGTAAGTTATAAACAAAATACTTATGCATTTTTCGGGAGTCCGGCGTACAATTGTAGAGGTATCCCGTTTATGGACCCGGTCCGATAATTTTCCCGGTGGGGTTTTTATGATTACGGGTCCCGTGACAAGTTGCTTGTACCGTGAAAAGTTCTCGCAACCATTTATAAAGACTATCAGCAGAATTACCGTATTCGCAATACGTCACCTCAACCGGGAATTACAGCACCCGTAACGGAGTACTTTTTATGCAACGGGTAATCATAACTGAATTTCTATAATAATTAATCCTTAGCGTAACGAGTTAGCGTTATTGCAACCACTTTCGCAACAGGTTACTGTGGCGAGATACTGTTACTGCAACCGTTAACGTAACGGATTACCGTGCATGTTATTGTCACCTTTTCAGGTTTCTGTAACTGTTAGTGCTACCTTTTCGCTTTATCGGTTGACTTTATGAGTTGCTCTTACTTTAATAATTGACCGTTTCTATAAAAACGCTGAGCCCGACGCCGAGATGCAGCGCAAACAACCGTTTGTTTTTTGCTTAAAAAAGTGGATGTAAAGATCCCAAAAAAAACTAATCTGAATGGGATTTAGAATTACTAACAGCGGTATTCAACGAAGATGAACTACAGAAATTTGCGCTCACGAGGCTTGCAAATTATAACTGTATTGAAAGGGGTACGTTGAGGAAGCGCACATTCGAGAACTTTGTAAAATTTTAAACAAAATCTAAAGGATTCTTAGTATTTTGAGCGATTGTTGGAAATATGTCTTTGAAACGTTGCCATAGCTATGCGTTTATTTAGGAAAGTCAGCAAAGTCAAGAGCCATTACTGCCGTTACCGACGTTGATACTGTTACCTGTTGTTATCCATTATTGCCACTGTTATTATTCATATTATGATGGTAAATCGTTCCGCGTTACCGTTACCAGCGTTACCACTCAAACCAAGCGTTACCAGTAATAAAGGTTACGCTACTCTAGCTGTAACAAGTTACCGTAACTATGTCAGTTTTTGATAGTGTATCATGTCTCTTTACCGTTGGAACTAGAGGCTTGCCCGAAGACGACGCCAAAATGTGGCGCTAGCGAGCGCAGCGAAGCGATTGGAGCAGCACGTAAAACGAGAGCATTCGACTGTCCTAACATTCTGAAGATATACTTATTACAGCTCCGCTTAAGCTTTTCGTTACCGCGATGATACAGTAGCGGAAACTGAGGGCGGGGCCGAAGGCGACGCCGAGCTGCGGCGCAAACAAGCGCAGCGCAGCAAGCGGAGCAGAACAGTTACGGTAACCCGAATCGGTGACAATTACATGCACGGTAATCTGTTACGGTAACGGTAGCATTTAATAGTATTCCGCCATAGTATCCCCTTACAAAACTAGTTGCGGTTACGATATACCGTTACGCTAACGATTGTTTATTATAGAAACGGTTGCGAGAACTTGTCCCGGTAAAAGTAAGCTGTTACCCGACCCGCAACCATGAAATCCCACCACCTACACCGCGAAAAATTATCGGACCGGATCCATAAAACGGGCTTGTTATTCTTAATATGATGGTTCATTGTTACACGTTACCGTTACCAGAGTTACCACTCAAATTAAGCATTATCAGTACTAACTGTAACGATATCGTAACTGAAACAAGGTACCGTAACTGTGTCAGTTTTTAGTGCATCATGTCTCTTTACTGTTGAAATCAAAAGCGTAGCCGACGCCAAAATGTGGCGCAGGCGAGCGCAGCGAAACGAGCGGAGCTGCAAGTAAAAGAAAAGGGTTCTATTTTCCATTATTTGAGAAGAATTTTTTGCAGTTCCTTGCAGTTCCGCCTAAACTTTTGGTTACCGTGATGATACGATAGCGAACTATTGTATCTGCGAAAACCGAAGGCGACGCACCCAAGCTGCGGCGCGAGCGAGCGCAGCGAAAAGAGCGGGGCAGCAACGAAGTTATTCTATTCCTTTTTTCCCGAAGAGATTCTTCCTACAGTTTCGCTTAACTTTTCGTTACCTAAAATATACGGTAGCTGAAACAGAAGGCGAAGCCAAAGGCGACGCCGAGCTGCGGCGCAAGCAAGCGCAGCGAAGCGAACGGAGGAGCAAGTAAACAAAAGCATTCCATTGCCCTTTTTATAAAAAAGGTAGTTTTCACGGTTGAAATTTTCGTTACCGTGATTATATTTGGTGCAAACTATCGTTTCGAAGGAAACCGAAGGCAAAGCCGAGCTGCGGCGCAGACGAAGAATCAATAAGAACGAAACATCTTTTTTTCCCCCAAAGTTTTGTTTCAAAAAATATAACAAAATCTAAGTAACGAGGCGCATACCCCAACTCTTGATTCTCTGATCAGCCGGTGCTTGGTATCGTTAGAATCCTTACAAATTAAGCAATTTTTTCCAAAAACTAACTTTTCCCCAGATAAGGAACTGGGATTTAGAGATCTGTCAGAAACCAGCGCATACACGATGGCAGACTTCGCTCAGAACGTCAGCAGACGCTGTTCAGACCGCAGTACGATCTACGGCGTCCATTTACGGATGCGTGCTTACGCAACCGTCTTTTATCGAGAATACAAAGCAGTGGTTGTCGATAGCTATCGCACCTTTTCACCCCATTGCGCGCACTAGCATCGACGGCCTGCATTGGCATCAAAGAAACAGTGGGCGATGGCGCGCGCGATAGGGCAAAAAGGTAAGACAGCTATCGAGAAAACACAATACAGAATCAACAGAATTGCAGCGAGACAAGTCGCAGGTACTACGCACAAATGCGTATGGCGTATGCTGACGCTCTGATCGAAGTCAGCCATCGTGTATGCGCTGGTTTCTCAGAGATTTCTAAATCCCAGTTCTTTTTCTGGGGAAAAGTTAGTTTTTGGAAAAAATTGCTTATTTTGTAAGGATTCTAACGATACTCGCACAGGTTGATCAGAGAATCAAGAGTTGGGGTATGCGCCTCGTAAGATGTGTATAAAATTTCAAATATCAATTCTGCAAAGGAAAAACGGATTTTTTGATTGCTTAGTTGCAGTTTCTCAGCTTGTGCTACAACTTCCTTTTTCGAACTTTAAACAAACTCATTTATAAAGATTATATAAATCTGAATATAAAAGTAAAAAATAAAATAAACCTCAGCGATAAAGGTTTTTGTTTTATGCGGAAAAAACAAAAAGAGATCAATGTCACAGGTCTGTACTATTACATACACCGGTGTTCATAGAAATTTAATCACGTGGCCTTGCCCTCGCGAGCCTTGCGTGTAATGAGTAACTTTTATCACAGTAAGTAGAGTGGTCAAATTCCCCATTTTTGAAACGATGTTTAACCAAATTCACAACGTTTTAAAACTTTCCTGGAAATTCTTGTCGACATATTTCGAAGAAAATCAAGCAATGCATGAACTCTGTTATAGACCGAAGATTTTGGTGAACGTGGTCATATCAACTGGTGAACGTGGATTTTGGTGAACGTGGTCATATCACATTTTTCGCACCAGGTCGAATTGAGTTAGTACGTCAAGACGAAAATCGAGCGTCGATCACTAAAGATAGCTATATGCCGGAGACGGTCACTAGGTCTTCCAAACCATTGTACGTATGGGTTATTTGACCGTTTTTTGCTTCAAAATAAAATCAACCGCATTAAACAGAGGGCTTTAGAAAAACATTGATCTTCTACCCCAGAAAGCCATCCAGTTAGGAACCGTTACCTGCGTAATTTTTACTTACCCACGTTGGCACTGCCACCAAATATCGAATAAGGTATTGAAAGGATAACCGATAAACCGTTTGCGCAACAAATTTAGTCTAACCAGGCTGTACGAAAAACATTAGACCATGAAACAGAAATCTGCGTCGGTGCTTCTCGTGCAGTGTGGTAACGTCGGCATAAGGAATTTCTGTAAATCATTGTACCAATTCTTCCGCAGCACAAAACAATCTTACCGTGAATTTGAAATACTGCGATCTAAATGGTACAGTACAGCGGTCCGACTGATACACTGAATTGCCAAACTATTTTGCATATTTCGTTCTTCACTGCGGTTGCGTTGGAAAATCTCTTCAGTATGCCATGTTTCGTTTTCTCCTGCAAGTGATAGGTTTTGAAATTCATCCGGTGCAGAAGATTGTCCCTGACCGATAAAAGCCGTGTTGCGGTTCTTGAACAGGCTCTAACACTTCTGATCTAATATAAACGAAAAAACCGAACGTGGCTCCTAAAATCGACTCTGTCTGGGATCTATGTAAAAGTCTTAACAAATTGAGAGCGACGATCAGTATCCTAAAATGAAGGACCTGTTGCGGTATGGTATTTTTATAAGTAGTGCCCGCAACGCAGTTGCTTGCGTGGTCACATCTGATCGTGTAGCAGTCCATTTGTGTCACCCGCGGGGTCGTTATCACCATTTACATCAGCATTATCATATACAAGGTATGCCTCGCGCTCCGCGCTCGGCAAAACCATCTTGGACGGAAACTAATATTTGACCATTCCTTGTTTTTTCCTTGATCCTATGACCACAGGCTATATTTTTACTTTTTTTCCCTTAAATGGTTCGTGCAGTTCTGATTTTTTTCTGCATTAGTGCGTTGAAGGCTGCCTAGGCTGTTTTGCTCGTAGGAATGTACAATACATACTGTAGTACCCCACTACCACCCGTCATTATAATATTACTTCATTTTCGATGTATACTTAAGAACCTGTCCACATCTCTCCTGACCAAAGATTTCTTTAAAAAATCAAAATTCAGAAGGCACTCCTATGGAAAATAAGGAATTTTCCAAGACTAAGCTGTTGCCACACTATTATTGTTAGAACGTTCTGACGTTCTAACGTTCTTACGTCCTTAATTTTTTACGTTCTGAATTTCTAACATTCTGAAGTTTGGACGTTCTGACGTAACTAATATTTAACCACGGACCACCCCACGATTTTTTCCTGAACCTGTAACCACAGGCTGTTTTTTCACTTTTTTCAATAAATGGTCTATGCAATTCCGATTTTCCTTTATATTACTGCACTAATAGCTGCCTCCGTGGCAACAATTTGTTTTACTCGTAAGAACGTACTGTAGTACCACACTATCACTGTACCAATATCTAAAGAACGTCATTATATTGCTCCATTTTCTATACTTAAGAACCTGTCGAACTGTCTTCTCACAGACGCTTTCTAAACGAAATCAAAATTCAGAAGGCACACCTATGGAAAATTAGGAATTTTTCAATACTAAGCTTGACTTGTACTGACCACGCCTCGATTTATCCATAAAAACCCAGGAAAAATACGTTTTGAACGGTAAGCTTGTATGAATATAGAGATATCACAGAATGTGACATGCAATGGTGGCGGCACGCTCGTATCGCGTTGCATTGCATACTCATACTCATACGAGAGTTGTTTACCAGAAAGGGTAGCAGTTACTGAAAAATGTTTGTGATGAATAAGCTTATGCAGATAATAAGAAAGCAGAAAGTTGAAATGTTCGACAGTCGACAGAAAAGTGGATAACCTGTACAAAAAGTCCGCCCGTCTACCTTCCTGCCGGCTACACACGTAAACATTATGTCGGTTGCTATGTATCGTCACACCTTTCCCAGTGGGTCGCTCATTCACAAAACCATTATTAATAAAAATAAAGTTAAATTTCGTTTATCCGTAACTTTGGTGGTACTCCGGCATTCTGCCTTCCAGTTCTGCGCACTTCTACAGGGTGAGCCGGGACAGTTGGTTTCCCTTCCGGCAGTGGCTTCACCTGCGGTTGTGCTTGTGGTTTCATGGATGGCATTGGCGTAAGCGCTTAAGCAGGTGAAACTGGCTCCTCGACCACTTCTGCCGGCGGAAGTTGCATAGGTGTTTACGAGGGTGGGTGACCTTCCACTGGTTCTTGTTCTGTGCATTCTGCCGGTCGTAACCATTGTCGCGGGCGTATTTGATTCGCGTGTCTTCTCCAGATCTACTCGTTCACCTGCACTTCCCAGACGTTCGCGCTACATGGTGCGGTTCGGCCGCAGTCGCGAACCAGAACCAAATCGTTCAACCGGAAGTCCCTCTCCTACGGATGCTGGTAGAAATTTCGGCGGTGGCGCTCTGTTCTTTTCTGCAATAGTCATTAGCGCCGGAACTAACAGATCTAGCGTCGACCGCATCTTCCGACTCAGAAGCATTTCAATTAGGCAACTTCCCAGCCGTTGCGTGAGGCGCGCTGTGGTAACGCCAGAGAAACTCTCTCAGCGCAACCGGCAAGCGGTTCTAGTCCCGATGAGCTTGCATACGCCGTCCTTCACTGTCTGGACGTAGGGTTCTGCTTGGCCATTCGATTAAGGATGGCCTAGTGGCGTTTGCAAATGCTTAATGCCGCATTGCTGGCAGAATCCCTTGACCTGCTCGGACGAGAACTGCGTTCCGTTGTCTCGCACGATCTCAATAAATGGCCCGTAGTAGCTGAACATATCCAGCAAAGCCTAAGTCACTGCGTCCGTGGTTGCATGTCGCATTGAGACTTCCGGCCACTTCGACATACCGTTGATCAGGACAAACAACATCGTGTCATGGAACGGACCGGCAAAGTCAACATGAAGTTGTCTCCATGGTCCGTCGGATATTAGCTAATGTGGTACAGCGGAACCTTCGCCGCTTCTCCTGCACGTTCGGTGCATACACGGCACTCACTGGACTTCCGCTTCACGTCTCTGTCGATCGAAGGCCACCAGCAGTACCCGCGGGCTTCGCCCTTCATCTTGGCCGCTCTTGGGTGACTCTCATGCAGGTACGACACCATCTGCGCCTGCAACCTCTTCGGTATCATAGTCCGCATATCCCAACATTTACTGTCACCAGTTCACTCTCTAGCCGCTTATACGGATTCACCGCCTCTATGACCATGCTTGGCCATCCCATCTGGATGTATTCTATGACGATGCTGAACTCCGAATCTGCGGCTGCTTCTCTTGCGATTGCCTCTACCGACACCGGCAACTGTCTCACATTGTCCGTGTGTGGTGTGTACCGTATTGACAACGTTGTGCATGCCCAGATTACTTTGGTTCGTCAACTCAGTGAAATGCATTAGCAATTGGCGTAATCCATCCGAAGTCCTCTTTTCGCCGGTACTCGATGGCAAAACAGTACGTCATAAACATCAACGCCCAGCGCTGAAGCGGTTTGCGGTCACCAGCGGTATCCCTTTCCGGCCTTCGAACACGTTTCGCAGTGGCTTGTGGTCCGACAGCATGGTGACCTCCCTCCCAGCAATATACTGGTAAAATTTTTTGCACCCACAGACCAGGGCGAGAGTTTTCTTCTCTATCCGGTCTCGCCGGAGTTCATGCTCCGGTAGGTATGCTCAATCGGTCTTTCCGTACCGCTCAGGAACCGACGATATAGCATCGCTCCAATGCCCTGCTGTGATGCGTCGGCTGCTGCAATCAGCGGCATCACCGGGTCGCGATGCACCAAAAACGTGGCTCGCGCATCTCTTGTTCCAGCTCCGTGAACTGCTTTTCGCATTGCCCTAACCCCACCCAGGTCATGTTAGCTTTCATTTGGTTGTGGATAACGCGCTCTTCGCTGACAGATTTGTCAGGAATTTGGCATAGTGGTTCACGATGTCAAGAAATGCGCACAGTTCACTTGCGTTTTTCGGCACGCCCATGTTCAGCAACGCTTTCACACTGTTTTTCGAAATATGGCGGCCACGACTGTCCAACAAATGCTAGATACTAGCTAGATACTCTACGGACAAATGTATGAAATGACATTTGCTGCGTTTCAACTTCAGTCTGTGTTTTGCTAACCGCGCCATGACCTTTTTGAGGTTGCGTAGGTGCTCTTCATCCGTGGCGCCGGTGAAGATAATATCGTCAAGAAATATGTCCACCCCTTCACAGCCATGGAAAATCTGCTCCATGGAATATGCTAAGCCCACTGGCGACTCCGAACGGCAGTCGGTTGTGCAGAAGCAGCATCCCTGTGCTGTCCCTTGCATCTGTTGATCACCGCAAACTGTTTGCTGTGGTCGTCCAGTTCCACTTAGGCATACGCCCTCGGCCAGATCCAACGTACAGAATTTCTCTCCGCCGTTTAACTTGAAGAATTATTCGTCAGGCGCTGGAGCGGATACTTCTGAACGTCTAACGAGTCGTTCAGACCTGTGCTTAGATTAGCACACGTCGCACATCTCCAGCCTACTCCACCGTCCGACAATGGGCTCCGCCAAATCGGCGTATTCGACTGGAGTTAGTATGCCGCGCTCCACCAAACGCTCCAGGTCCTTCTCGACCGCCACTGTGAATGCGAATGGCACTGTACGGGGTTTGCAGAACACTGGCCGCGCTCCCGTTTTAAATGGAGACGCGCCTTACACCGCATCCTGAGACCCAACTCCTCGCGAAACATTTGTTTCTGGCGGTCGAGGACTTCCTCTATATTGCTGGCAACGGTATACACTGCACTGGCTTGCAGTTAACGGAGGCTCATGTGGCTCAGATCCAAGGCGCGTATCCAGTCACGGCCAATCACATCGCCACCACGGCCAACCACCACCACAGACAACCGCTTCCTTACGCTGGCGCGTTGCACATCCACCGTGGCAGTCCCAACTACCGTCAGCGCACGGCCAGTGAAGCTCCTTAGCAGCTGCGTACACGGCGGCAATCGCAGCTAACCAATCCTCCTCCACGTCTCAGCACTGAGTCTATGGTTACGCCCATTGCCCAATCCCGTATCGAGCACTGCTGACCCTGGCGTGCCGTTCAACTTAACACTTCGTCTACTAGCACGGTTACTCACACCAGAAGTGGCCTTATTAATTCAGTAACAAATTTCAAAAAAATAATTTTTTAACAAAACTTTTTGGCTATGGGCATGAAAACGGGTCTAATTTTTGATAGTGTTGTTTTCGACCTTCTCAGTGCTACCGGAAGTCCAGAATTAAGATGGTGTGAGTCACCACCGTTTTGGGACATGCGCATTCAAAGGGCCACACCGTCCTGCTGCGTGAATGAAAGGTTTCGAGAAAATCAGGCCTGGTACTAAACAGCATTCGTATGTAACTGGTAAATTTTCAGCGATATATGTTGTGCCGTTACCCAACAAAAAAATGGGAAGCATTGGGAAGTTTGAGAAGACTGCCCAATGATACCCTTGCTCGACAAAAAGGCATACAAGGAGGACAACTAGAGCAGCCCAGAAGACGCAGCACAGGTGAGCATACCGCAAGCCGGTGCTCTCATATACGGTCGATCTGGGTCATCTGGGCTGATGAAAGAGATAGCACTGATCTGTTGTCTCCCTTCCCTTTCATCACAAGTAAATCTGGCGCACCTGTCTTACTCTGTTTCTTTTGTTTTCTCACTTCATGGAATTGGTCAAACATCCTTTAAACAAAAGGCACCATTGGGCAGAAAAAGTTAATGACCAATCGTGCGCTTCTGGTGGCTTACACCATGAAAGTAGACCTCGTTGCTCAAAACTAACAGTCGACGAAGTGCTAAGCGGTACGCGCATAGACTGGCTGCCAGCAACATCCACTGGCAACTTCGCTGTCGAACATGTGGCAGTGATGCTGTTTTTCCGGTGGTATCAAGTCTACCCTATATCTGATCGGAACTCCCATATGTGCATTCGTTGTTTGCACTATGCCCTTTTCAATCATCTTAAGTAATATCCGTTCGGTGGCCGTGTCGACTTCTTTTATCATCCCTTTTCTTTCGTGCCAAATAGCGTTGATGTACTGGCTGATCCAATGACACGTCGAGCTCAATGGACTTGTCATTCCCGAGATTGCCCTTTCAATGCGCATTACGCTGTCCTCATTGGGGCTCGTCAACTCTTTATTCACACTCGCCGGTCGAAACAGCTTCGCTTTAAACTCGAAGTTTGGGTGCTTCGGGATAAGTTTTCCCGCATTCCGAGCGTATTTCAGTACTGATTCGAATTTCGGTCTGGTGAAACTGCGACGCCTTTCCTTCAGATACTTCTTCAATTCGATCCAAAATTTCGTCGTAACTGACGCTGTTCTGACTCGCCAAGGTTTCGTGACTCCATCAAAAGTGTCGATGAGGTCGGCAGCCGTTAAATTATCATCATCCGGGTCATCAAATGTTGCTTCATATCCCGAATAATCAAGTTCGCTATCACTATCCGGTTGAGTGTAGGTGAAATTTGCTGCGCGTTAATTTTGGAACTTTCGCGTCTTTCGCAGCTTTTGACTCAACTGGTTCACTCTTCGCTTTCCTCTTTCCTTTTTCCAGAGCTTCTGCTAAGCTCTGCTGTGACCTCGGTTCTGTGGTCCTTCCTCTAACCGTTTTCGAGTCTGTCTGTGACCTTGCGCTGACCGTCGAAGTGCTGGGTAGACTCATTTCGGATGCCGTAGAATCGCGAGACGTCTTCCTCCTCGCTTTCGGCGTAGATGCCGAGATGACCTGCGGGGGACTACTTTCTTCTTTGCTATCGTTTTGGCTGAGGATGTCGCCGACTCAATAACAAATTACCTTGGAGTCAGGGGTGACGGCAACCTTTCGGTTTCAGCAATCTCCACCGGCGGTGCGTCGAAAATTTCAACATCTGGAATCGCGGGTTTACTTTTCTGCTTTTCATCGCCTTTATTTTTCTTTTCAGTACCTTTTTGCTCTTTTTCACCGCCTTTTTCCTTTTTTCTTTCTTTTCATCACCTTTCGTCTCCTTTTTATCACCTTTCTTCTTCTTCTTTCGGTTCATGGCCTCTTCCAGCTTGGCCGAATTCTTCGGTTTAACAACCACTTTTTGAGGTGGGAGTTCCTCTTCCTTTTCTAACGTCTCTTCTTCTTCTTCCACTGTCTCGTCTTCTTCATATGAACCCCCAGTTGTGTTGCAAGTTCCACAGTTTGGGTCATTACATTGGAGGTGTTCTTGATTCCCTTGAACTATCTCATATACTCGTTGTAGCGACTGTCTGGCGCTTCCAGTTTCTTCAACTGCGGCTGTCGGTGCGCCCTGTGCTTTGTCTGCGGCGGTTTCGGCTTGACTTTCCTGTGCCGATAGTCCAGCTTGAATCTCCAAGTGTGGCGCTGTTGTGATTTCCCAAAGAGGCGTTAATTTTGCATCGTAAAACACCGTTTTGAATGCTCCATTTTCCATTCTTTAGGTAAGTCTGAAATGGGCACCGTCTGTTTCCGCTCGGTGTCGCTTAATGCTGATCATCGCATTCGCCAAAACAGTTGGATCATCCCGATCGGTTTGCAGTATCATATTGTACATCCTTTCTAGCGCTGTCTGATTTACGGTACGACCGCTTGCTTCTGACACATCCCATGGTGCAAATGGAATCGGGTCTTCCGTTATTGGATCGACTATGACCTCTGTAATCATTTCCGGTGGTCCCTCTTCTATATCGAGCTTCAGAGTCATATTCCTACAAGTCGCATCCGTATACTTGAGGGTTGATTCGTAATCATCGAGCGTTTATTTCTTTTTGTCCGATTGCGGAGCCTTAAGTGGCATTGTTCGGCTGTCAGCAATTTTCCATCAACCGCGTATGTATATGCCAAGTGGTCGTCATTCGTGCTCATTCTAATACGAATCCACGCATTTTCTTCTGCTGCTGTTTTAGCCACTACATGTTTGATCATCTGGATGAGGACTCTCAGATTATGACGTTCCTCTGATGGGATAACCTGTAAAGCTTCCAGTACAGCGTTTTTTGACCTTACTGAAATTTCGTCTTTGATAAATTTATCTGCCGCGCTTGAGTATGAGTCGATTTCTTTTTTGGTTTTTTTGTCGACTATACAAGCAGTGACCTTTTGTTCGTTATGATCCACTCCAGTATATTTCACCGTGTAAGATCTGCATTTCGGAAGTCGGAAATGTATAATCTCTTGATTCTTTGATGTGGATGGTACATTCCTTTTACCCAACGGTATCGGTGCTTGAGGCTCGACCGTCCATTCCTTACTCGCCGTGACCTTTTTGGTCTGGTGACCTTTCTGTTCACCTGCCTTAGGGCTGGTTGTGCAGATGTACCGTGGTGCACCCAATTAGGCATATCCTGATAGCTCGTTGAGGCTCCCGGATCCTGATACAGATAGTACGCTTGACCACCGTAGTGAACGAGTTGATCTGTCCCCGGGCCATTCTGCGCCGTTCATGCAGATGACGCTGATTCGTCGCCATAGTAAACGTGTAATTCGGGTCACCTTCTATTCTTTTAGGTGTTGACGTTTTTAACGGGTTTCCGATACTTTCCGATTCAAAGTATATTGGGACTCGGTCGTTCCTACCTGTCCATATACCACGCTTACCTACTATAACAATTAAAACGGTATCGATTAGCAGGTTTGCGGCGTTTGCAGGTCTGCGTTCAACTTTATTGTAACTGCTGTTTCGAAATCTTTGTCTTCTTTCTTCGGTCTTCTTCTTTTCCTTTACGGTTTGTCCACACTAAAACCATCTTTTCCATTGATTGCATCCATTTCTGTCTTTTCGTGTTTCGTATCCTTCGGAAGTCGTATTAGTACGAAGTCGCCGACTTAAAGTTCGGTTCTGATTTCTTTTTGTTGTAAATTTCCGCATGCATTCCTCTCGTTGGCGTCCTTAATGTTGCATTTGGCCACTTCTTCCACAAAGGTAAAATTCTTTTTCATGGTCTCCACCCATTCGTCTGGAGTCCCATAATCATCCGGTACATTCGTTTTCGTTGCCACATCTTCGGGCATTGTCATTTCTCTTCCATGTAACATGTAGTATGCCGAATACTCGGTTGCAGCGTGTACCGCTTTATTCATCGCTGAAATAACGTACGGAAGGTACTTGTTGAACTTTCTTTCATTTCCCGCCTTCAGGAACTGTGCAAGCAAGGAACAAGGAACAAGGCAAGGAACTGCAGGAGCTGTGTGTGTTCAGGAAAGCCATGTGCAACTGTCTGCATCTGTCGTTCAACTTGACCTTGACCTTTCGGATCATACGCCGTTTGGAACTTGTTTAATTTTGAACACATTGGTGACCTTTGTAGTACTTTGGTGCAAAGTGCCGTTCCCGATCCGTGTGTAGGATGTGCGGTGCTCCATGTACCAATATAACATGTTTAACGAACACTTTCGCGAATTCTTTTGCCGTCGCCGTTTACACTGGTACCGCAATAACGTATTTCGTCAACTGGTCGATGAAACCGCTGTGTACTTATATCCACGTTTCTTCGTCGATAATAACGGTCTTTTAAGGTCAGCGTAGACTCGGTAAAACGGGAGTACAACTTTTATTTTTTGCAGTTTCCCAGGTGGGAATTTCCTCGGCGTTTTGCGAAATTGACATCCTTGACAAGCGAGTATATAGTTCTTCACATTGCTACTCATTCGATCATAATAGTACCGGAATCTTATCGCTGACAATGTCTTTTCAAATCCCAGATGTCCTGCTGCTTTCTCGTTGTGCAAGGCGTGAATTATCGCCCTTCGCATTGACAACGGTACCATATATGACCTTTCACATTTCCCGTTCTTATCCTTTACTCGGTACAATATGTCATTCCACAACTGGTAATAAACCTCAAAATTCAATCTTGTTTCAGCATCTGGTAAATGTTCCAATTCATCAGTTATCATTGCCAGATGGGGATCTTTGAGCTCTTTGTACCGCAGTTGCAGATTCGTATCGTCTTTTTCTCCTTCATCACCTTAAAGGTTAACAATGCTGACTGTCGCTGTACTGAGTTCGCTGTACTGAATCTCTGATGACCTTGCATCGCGGTAGATACCTCTTTTCATCTGTTTCGGGAATCGTAACAACTTGATCGGACACTCGTTCAACGCCTGTGCAACTTTGTCCGTTACCACAAGTCATCTCGATGTTCCGTTGATTCATCAAGTCCGGTGACATTTCCATCTTGAACTTCGGGTTCCGTGCCGAGTCCGGTGACCTTTAAGTCACTCACACTGGGTAACCAGCTTTTTACACAGTTAACGTTAATCCCGTTCTTAGCCGACTCGTTGGCCGTAGCTGAGTTGACCTGTACGCGTTATTCTCTCTGCTCGACCATTTGCAGAAGCAGCTGTCCTGGTTTCTTCGGGTTGAATTCCTTTTTATAATCTTCGAAGTTCGGAATCTCGTCAAACGGTTTTTCATGGCATGTCGGGCCTTCAACTGGCGCTCTGGATAATGCGTCCGCGTTATCGCAATACTTTCCCAGTTTATATTCGATTTTAAACTGATGACCTTGTAATGCTATCGCCCATCTCGTTAATCGCGGGTTCCTCTCAACTTTGTTCGTTTCAGACCTCAATAAGTTGGTCAGCGATCCGTTCTTACGGCGAATTTCGAATAATCAATGAACGGCTTGAATTTTTTGACAGCGAACACTACTGCCAGACATTCCCATTCCATTACACCGTAATTCCTTTCCGCTCCATGTAAGACACGACTCGCGTATTTAATCGGGTGACCATCTTGTGACAAAACAGCTCCAATTCCTTCTTTGCTCGCGTCGAATTCTATAACAGTCGGTTTTGCCGGATCAAATTTAGCCAATACTTGACCTTCGCAGTTGCTTCTAACTGTGGAACTCCTTTTCGTGTAATTCTGTCCAGTTCTTTTTTACTTGCTTATCTTGTCTCAGCAGTTCATACAATGGCATGTTTTCTGTGCATATCCCATTATAAATTTCCGATAGTAATTTGCCAGTCCAAGAAATGACCTTAACTGCCTCTCCGTTTGAGGTCGTTTGAATTTGAATACTGCGGTGACATTTTCTGGGTCCATTCGGATTCCATCTTCGCTTGAGCTCGTCCACTCCGAATCGGAGTCACTGCTGTTATTCTGATGTTCAGTGTTATGACCTTTGTTAGTTTTTTCAAGTGGACGCTCATCGACTCTTTCGTCTGCTGATGAAAGGTCACTCTCATCTTCCGTGAAGTGTTTTTGCTTTCGGAATTTTGAGCATAGGCTTTCCCGTTTCCTTTGTCTTCCTTCCGTATTTCGCTGCAATTCTCGGTTGACTGCGTGATACTCGTGTTTTCGTAGATGACCTTTCCACTTGTTCGGAGTCTGACCTTTCTAATTCATCAATTTCTTCGGGGCTCATTATAGACCTTTTAGTCTTTTCGACCGGTGGCCGTTCCTCACCGTAATCGGATGAACCTTCGTCGTTTTTTGCTTCTGTTACTGGGTTTTGTAACCCATCTGATATCCTTTGGACTTCTTCTTTTAATTTTTCCACAATTCTCCTCTGTAGGTTAACATTTGGCCTATGTTGAAAGCTCATATGGGTCGTTCTTCAGTTTCTTTCAATGTTTCTTCCTTAGCTGTCTTCGCTGTTGTCTCCTTATCGGCCTTGTCCTTTTATTTGTTCTCGTAGCCTTCAGGTCTCTTAGGGCCAACAAAGACACAATATGCCATCAGTTCTTCAGTTACCCAATCATCACTCGGGATCGTTTCGTACACCTATCACAACCGCGTTCTGGATACTCCATTCCGTCTGGGTCTGGTGCAAATGTCACCTTCTTCTTGATCATTTATTCCGGTAACCTTCTTTTTTGAAGTACTTGTAGTTCGCGCATTTCCCTTACGTCGAATATGGGAATTTCTACTTCGAACGTTTTCCAATAATTCTCGAACAGGTCCCAATCGTCCTTCTTTAATGCCTTGTTGAATACGTCGAATGACTCGTGAACCTGTTTACCGAGTCCCGTTGGGAATATAACCGTCCTCCTGACCTTTGTACATGCGGTTGATGCGAAAGTCCCAAAACAATTCTATTCTGGCGTCGTCCCAAAACTGAATCTCTTCGTTTATTTCCTGTATCTCTCTTTCAAGTTTCCGTTGCGGTAATATTGGTTCGCGAGGGTCCTGGATTTCATTATCCACACACCGCTGCCAATAGCTAACCATTTTCCTCTTCCGGTTTTAAAGATTTTCACACATGACAACCAGGCCTGGTATCTGTTCCAGTGATATCGTTCGATGTGTGGTTTCCACATTCCGTTTGTTCGTATAATACTTTTCACTTTTCTCTGAACCTGACTTTTGAGGTCTGCCAGTGCGGTATCACACTTTGGCCATTCTGAGGGGTCATTTTGAGAGGCATGTCGACAACATTCAGTGCATTCCAATTGCGGCTGCATTCTGCACGGGTCCTCGTAATAACCATGCTCACAACTTCCGGCTCGTTCTTCTGGAGTTAGTGTCCTTTGAGTTTTGTGGACTGACCTTTCCGATTGGAATCACGCTTCTCTCGTCCGAGGATATTTCGAGGGCCTCTGGTTCTGTATCCGCTTGGTGACCTTTTAACTGTACAACCGCTTTGTCGAAAATTTTGCTAGCGAGCGTCTGTTCTGCTTTGGTTTTTCGTTCTGAAACTTTCCATGACCTTTCATTCATTTTATCTCCAGACTTTAACTGCTTTTATTCCCAGTGCCTCTGGTTCTGGGATAAGCTTCGCCCACTCCAAGCCTGGCACAAGTACTTGTTTCGCTGCGATTGTCGCCTCGTTCTGTATGGCAGCTATCTGTTCGAGCGTTGGAGACCTTTTATTTTCCGTTCCCAGTGCGTCTGGTACTGGGATAATGCCCTTTTCCTGTTCTGTTGATTTAGCTGATGATTGTCCTATTCTGTTCCCTATCTCGTTTTGGATAGTTGCAGTTCGCTCGAATATCGACGGTTGAGCAGGTGCTGAACCTTCCCTTCTTTGGTTCATGACGTCTTGCATTCCCAGTGCTTCTGGTACTGGGATAGCCTTTTTATCCATTTTGACTTTCGGTGTCCCGTTTACAAGTCCGGTGACCTTTCCAGCTTGTACTTTAACAGTTGTTTTCGGTTCATCTTCGACTTCCTCCTCACCATGATTATCAATCAGTACGGACTTCTTCGCTACATTCAGTACGAACTTCTTCGCTAAAAAGTCGAATCCCAGTAATACTTGCACATTTTCGGTTTTTCGGTCGAACGTAGAAAGAGTGTTGAGTTGTTCGTTTCCTTAAGGTCACTGGTCCCACACAGTGGTGGGTTCCGATGAAACCTGATGTACAACTGATTCCGTTCATCTTCACTATTTTATCAGGTGGCAGTGGTATCGTTGTGAGGCCGTTCCTCTCACATAACGGTTGACCGATAAACGACGTTTTAGCACCAGTGTCTAACATTGCAGTGACCTTTATATCTCCGACTTTAACTTCGTGTGTGTACGCCTCAATTCGTTTAGGCAATCTTCCGTTTTAAATTTTAAGATTTCGGATAGTGCACTTCACTGGAATTAACGATACAGGTCCCGAATTCATGTCGGGATACACTTGCCCCTTCGCTAAAGTGTTATTCTTCAATATCGAGCTCAAATGATCAATTCTTTCTGACACGTCAGTTCGGACATGATAGGACTCTTTTGTCGTTTTCTTGTTCGCTACTTTTAACTCCTCACACTCTTGTTTCTTTGCAGCCGTTTTATCCCCAGTGACCTTTTCAACATTATGCACTTGCTTGTTCGCTAAAGTGCTAGCCACGTGACCTTTGGCCACTTCGGTTATCATCTGATACAGCACTTCCTCCTTTCGGTCATCGTTCGGTTTTTGTCGCAGCTTCTCGATAACTTCTCGCGTTATTCGCTCAGCCAGTGTCAGTTCTTCTTGTTCACTGTCTCTGTTCTTCTGGTGACCTTTCATATACGAGCATCTTTTGATCGTTCTCGTTCATCCAGTTAGTGACCTTTTGTGTCACTTCATTATTACTTCGCGTCTGATCAGTTTACGAAGACATTCCATCAGTTCTGGCTAATGACCTTTCATTCCGTTTTATGACGAATCCACCACTTCGCAACTTTTGTATGGAGACTTTTTCTCCGTAATTCAGCGGTTTATCTTTCGGCGGTGCATTTCATGGATCTTTCAGGTCAGCGAGCGATGGTTATATTCGGCTGCGTTAAATATTGGGACTGGGTTCAATGACCTCTGAGCTGGTTTCCCGGTAACCAACTCTTCTAATCTTTTTTTTTCAGCTTGCGTTCAAAGTTGCTGCATGACCCAGTAATCTTCTTTAGACATTCTATTTCTCGCTTTCTGTCTATTTCTGTCTATTTTCTATTTCTGACATTCTATTTCTTGCTTTCGGAGAGACCAGCATCCACATCCCGTGGTTTCCGTTAGGTCGGTAGGCCAAATTTTGCCAGAAATCCTTCCGTTGCAGCCTTTCTGCATCATTCTGTGAATCGTCAGAGACTTGTGGTGCCCGTTTGCTATCCTTTTGCTGCGCTGTTCGCAGTGTCAAGTCCGTTTCTTGACCTTTTGACAGGACACGTACGTCGTGACCTTCAGCGTTTGCACTTGCTCCTTGACCTTACTCTTGCACTTTTCCTACGAAAGGTGGTGACCTCTGTCGATTCGGTATGCCGTTTTCTTCTATGTACTATCGGAATCTCGAATGGTGCACTTCTTCATCGCCATCGGAAGTGCTATTCTGCAACTTCTTTTGGTTCAGCAGCGCTTGTTAAATTTTTGTATTTCGTTGTGCGCGTCTTTTCGCTAACACTTTTTTGCAGCAAAACGGCAACCTTTCATTTTGCTGCTCATTTTGGAATGTCGCGCTACCGTCACGACAATTTCCACTCGCAGTACAATTCCGCAGTGACATTTTGTTCCGTTGCGCGTTTCCACTCGCAGTTCTATTCTGCGGTGACCTTCCATTCGCTTCCACAGTCCTGATCTGTGGTGACCTTTGATTCACCACTGGTTCCCGATAACCAGCTCATTTTGCTGATGCAGTCGCTACCCGATAACCAACTTGACGCCAAAGAAAGCCAGGCGATCAAAAGGAAACAGGAGTATTGGGACAGATTATTGACTTCAGAAACCCTACTGTACGAATTAGAACAACAACAGGGTGACCTGGAAAGTGCGGCGGATGAATGGAAAATTAAAAACGAGCGACAAAAAGAAATCGCGGACGAGTATTTGAAAACAGCAGAAGACAGAGAGCTGGAATATCATCATCTTCCAGTCAGTGACCTTAACGGGAGCATGTCCGAGGAGTCAGCTGAAAAGTCACGGCACATAGCTGAACTGAAGGATGAATGTGACCAGCTGCGTCGAAAGGTCATCGAAGCAGAAGCTAAACGGGACGAGTACGCACCCAACTTTGCGACGGCAACACAGAAGCTAACGACAATAGCGACAGAGACATTTAAGCTCAGGAACGACCTGAAGCTACGGGACGAAAGTATCGCTACTTTGCAAAGCGAACTAAACGGTCATCAGAAACGTGTGGAAGAAGCTGAAAGAAAACGAGATGAAGCAGTTAAAGCGGCGCGGGATTCGAGAGATCTCGCAGCAACCGAAGGAGAACGGCTAAAAGGTGATATCCCAAAGGTGACTCAGGAGAACGAAAGGTCATAGAGGAAAATCAAAAGGTCACTAAGGAAGGTCTAAAGTGGCAACCCAAGTGCTCTGGCTGGACACAATGGTCACAGCACTGGAACTGAAAGATAATGAATGGCAACAAAAAGGCGTTCAACAGACACAGGATAACGTAAGACTTAACAGCGAACTTTATGAAATGACCAGAACCGCGATGACCAAAAATGATGAAGTGACTGAAGTTAGGAATCAGTTGAAATCAGCCGCTGAGGAGTACCAGAAACTCAAACGAGAAGTGAATCAACTGGCCGAACACATCAATTAGATGGAGCAGGAAAACGAAAAGGTCGTGCAAGAGAACTTCCAAACTGCATGATCACATGCAGTAGGTCAAACAAGAAAACGCCGATTTGAAGAGTTAAAGAAAAGAACTCCATCTGAGAACTAAACGGCTGGAAGATGAGAACAAGGCCCTCCAGACGTCAAATATACATAAGCATGAACAACTCGTGCAATATAGAGTCAAAACGGCGACAGCGAAATCACCACCGCCCAGTTATAGTAACGTACACGAAAAGGGCAAGAGTTTCCACTTTGAAATGCCGCTACGAACGGGTGGCGGCCGAGGAGACTTTAAAACGGAAATAGATCAGGAAACGGATAGGGTCTCCGATGACCAAAACCTGCCATCAGAAAGTTATCCACACACGAGTCGAGCAGAACATTCCCAAATCCCCCGGCAACCCCAAGCAAAGGTCATCAGAGATGAAGAACGTTGAGATGAACCCCCCCTTCTTCATGAACACGGTGGCAGATATTTCAGGAAAGTGCGGAATGAGAGAGACGAAGAAACTGACACAAGAGAGATGGCAAAACCCATCAAAAATATGGGTCGGAAGACAACACTCGCGACCTTTGGCGGTAGTCGCGACGCGGTAAACGGATGGGTCCGGTTAATGAAAGACACACAACGCACATACGACCTGACCGACTTCCAGATCTTGATCAACATAGCCAGTGCTGTTAAAGGACCGGCGAAGAGCTGGTTCGAGGGAGAAAGAGACATTGAAGATGCGGAAAAACAAGTTAACACGATAACGGAATGGTTGAACAAATTTAAAGACGAATTCGACGTCCGAGATGAAGAAGTATACGGCTTACGTGAGGCCATGGCAAGGAAATTAAACCCGGAAGAGAAACGCTGGAACAGTTCTACCAGGCCATGATGACGTTTGAAGCAAAAAAGGTCATCACTGAGAAACAGGTGGTCGGTTCCCTGATCGGGGTTGCTAATAACCTTTATAAGGCATTGCGCTCACAAAGGTTGAGAACGCCAACCGATATCAAAGACTTCTTCCACTCCTGGTCAGCCGGAGAAAAGAAATATAAAGTGGCTGAAGGTTAGCGTAACCAAACCGAATGCGTAACTATTCGCTCGGGCCAAGTCGAGGAGACACCACAACAACGGAATACAGCTGCTCGGCTAAGGGCCAAGTACGGAAATGGATCACCGGTCGCAAGTCCAAGAGAGACAGTGACCTTCATTGACAGTCAAACGGGACAACCAGTATCATACGCCATGGTCGCTGCAATACAACGAACGGCGCAAGAGAAGCCAGCAGTTCAGAATGTGGCGCCGGCAGGAGTGGTAGGACCCGCTCTGCCGAATCTCCTGAACGTAGGGGTGCCTCAGCAAGGCATGGCTAATAATGGAAACTGGAATAATGGTCAAGGAAATGGAAACTTCAACCGTAATCAGGGTCAAGGAAACTACCAACAGAACCGTGGAAACTATCAACCGCAACAAGGTTCGAGGACAGAACAGAAGTTCATCCAGATCGATGGATGGGTAGCGAGCGGGGTACAATTGTGCCAGTACTGCCTGTTTGGTAACCACCAAACGCAGGGATGCATTTTCGCCAACATACCGCCAAACCATAACCGGAAACTGTTCGCCTCCAGAGAATGGGAACGACTACGCAATCAGGGCGGCTGACGACATGTAGTGGCGAATGGATTTGACTTAGTGGTTCAAAGGAGAAACGTCAGACAGGAGAACGGGAACTTTGACGGCAGACAGGGAAGCGGCCAAGGTGGTGGTAGCCGCGGCGGTGGCTACAGAGGAAGGGGCAGAGGCTATGGCCGCGGCAACTATGGAAACGGCGGTAACTCGCAAGCCAACAATAACGGTGGTGGCGGCCAGCATTACGGCGGTGACCATAACGGTGGCGCAGTGAACGACGCGGGCCAGAGACAGGCGATCGGGCAGTTCACTCAGCAGCAGGGCCCAGTCCAGGGAAACGACCAAGATCAGTAGGCGCCGGTAAGCCTGCTGATCAACCGGAACCAAAACCACCGGATAAAGGAGGAACGGAAAGGCAACCACTGCAGAACGGTGCAGTGAAAGTGACGAGTGAACTGGTTATCGGGAAACCACCACATCATCAAAACGAAGTCGTTTTCCAGATCTTTAACACTTCTCTTCAGAGTTGACGTCGGACTGTTCGGTGACGGTGATCGTACATTGATGACCTTTCCTGTTTGGGTTCGTTCAGTCAGATGCTTAGGTATATCCTGAAACCATGTCTTGCCTTCCGCCCGATCGGCGTCCTTCATCGAAGTTCGGAAGGACATGTTCATCGTTGTCTCATCATCAGTAAAATGCGATTCCTCGGATTTCCTGACTGTTATTCGATGTCGGCAACTATTTATAAACACACGACGTCGCGTAGCTAATTGCTAACTTTAATGAATGCCAAATCAACACTAAACAACACTGATCGGAGAGCCACTTTCAGTGCGCTCGCATCCGCATTAGGCGCCGCCCACGCACATGGCGAGAGATCGCAAACAACGAACGGCTTTAGCCGTCAAACAATGAAAAGCGAGACACGTCACAGGCAGTAATCCGTTGGCGTAGCGTTGCGAAAGTGCACGTCAGTGATCCATCGCTCACAGAAGCAAATACATAAGACGCTAAGTTGTCTCACTTGCCTTTCTCGGATACCATTTCTACAGAAACGGCGGGCGTGACTGCATTTCTAGCTGAACTGCCTGCGATTAGCGAAAGCCGATTTTCGAAATCCGTTACTTTTTTGTTTTCTTGAAGGCACTTTACAGTTTACAGTATAAAGAAACTGGACCACTGCGTCCCCCAGTCGCAGAATCTTCTCGGCCATTTGTCCAGTTTTATTTTCTTTCTCAGAACTAAATTTTGATGAGAAATATTCCGTCACTGGACGGAATAATCTGTCATCGAACGTTAATTTAATTGGAACGAAATATTGTCAAAGCTTGTTGCTCAGCCAGCCTGGCTGTTAAGACAGTGGTGGGGTGGTCGGCTTAGCAGTGGTGGGTTCTTAGCTTTTCCCATAGGCTGATATGTAAAAGCTTTTGAAAGTTTTCTTTCAAATCTATCTTCTATTCTAAAAACTGATTTGTGATACTGATGGGTAATCCACACCTTCAGGGCTATCGAATGGTATATAGTCATTGCAGCTTGATTCAGTGCATCGAGCTGGCGAACTCAGTAAAGTTTACGGCTTACGCAATTATGATACAGAGAATTTAAATCTTCAGTTACGAACATAGCAACAGTTAATTAATTTAATTTAAATTCCAGCCAAGTGCTGATGTACTTACTAAAGTACTCGTATGGAGAATTGAAGATACTTAGGTGGTTGAGGTTTGCCGAGTGATTTATTTGCTCTGTTCGAAGGAGTTTTTAGAAAAACCAAGACCGTCTGGCCGGGTTTTAGAAATTTTAGAAAAAGGGGCTTTCGGATTACAAGACCGTCTGGCCGGGTTTTAGAAATTTTAGAAAAAGGGGCTTTCGGATTATCACAGTGGATTTTGCTGATTTCTGTACAGGAAAGCTGGGTTGGTGTATCCCTTTCTATTTTTTGTGGTAATAAAGATCTACAAGAAACAGCCTCGGCTTCGCCTCCGCGTTTCTTGTGATCCACGGTAACTTGTTGGACAGTAACGGGAGCTCGGTCACCTGTTCACCTAACGGGCTATGTGCACTGAAGAGTACCGAGTACCGACAGCTCGGTTACTCGTTCATCTAGCGGGCTCTGTGCGCTCGAAATTACCGGTAGCTCGGTCCCTCGTTTACCTAACGGGCGCCCGTGTACTGGTCAGTACCGGTGTCTCGGCCCGCCGCTCACTTAAGGGATTTGGCCCAGTACATAGAACCAAATTCATGTACATCCACGGGAACTTTCGATGTCGCGCACTCCCGAACACGTTTTTGCATTGCTTTATGGTATTTTGTAGCCAAAAGAATTGTATACGTAGTTGTGAAATCCGTTTGCGCGCGCAACATCCGGTTGCGGAATTATGAGGGTAACAAAATTCCAAAAAGTTTAAATGCATTCAGGTGTACCAAAAGTCTCATTATTATGGACCGATCCCTTTCAAATTTTGCAGTAAATGCACATAACCATGAAGACTATTTTGGTACGGATCCAGACTTTCATGATTTTTTTTCAATTTTAAAATGAATATCAAAAATTTTAAAATTCCATTTACAATTCGAAAAAAATCGTAGAAGTCTGGATCCGTACCAAAACAGTCTTCATGGTTATGTGCATTTACGTGCAAAATTTGAAAGGGATCGGTCCATAATGAGACTTTTGGTACACCTGAATGCATTTAAACTTTTTGGAATTTTGTTACCCTCATAGCTCCGCAACCGGATGATGCGCGCGCAAACGGATTTCTACAAAATACATACGTGCCTACAAAAGTTCCATACATGAATTTGGTGTTATGTACCGGGCCAAATCCCTTAACGGGCCCTGGACACTGGACAGTGCCAGTTCGGTCACTCGTTACCTAACGGGCTTATACACTGGACAGTGTCGGTAGCTCGGTCACCTGTTCAGCTAACGGCCCCGTACACTGGATATTGTCGTTGACTTGGTGGCTTGGTCACCCGCTCGGCTAGCGGGCCCCGTATACTGGACAGTACCGGTAGCTCCGTCTCCCGTTTACCTATTCATTTTACTTAATATGGAATCCTCTTCGAATAACTTTTACATTTCTTCGAATATAGTAATTAACATCCAAAACAGTGCTATGTTCGAATCCCCTACTTAGTTTCCTCTATTCCCGTTTCGCCATCCCAGTTTTTGGGTTTTTACGTACTTATAACCCTTAAAATCTAGCTGCCTATAGGATTGAAAGTTAATCTTTCGCTATTAAACATTGTGTGAATTTGGGTGGGGTGGCATGCCCTCTAAAAATCAAACATGGCAAAGTGCAATAAATTTTTAACGCAGTCTTATCAGGCAGTTGCTGTTTCTTTACTTTCATAATTGTTTTGTGAAAATCTGAAGATTTCTATTAGAGTACTGCTCGTGAGTGTATTTTTTTAAGCAAACTGTTGATCGAAAGCAGAGATACAAGCCGGGCGGCCTTACAAACTTCCTGACTACAATAAGAACAAAAGTTGATGATTCAATTATTAAAACAACTTTCATGCAGTTGTTTCACTTGCTGCTTCGCGGGCTCCGTCCGCGCCGCAGCTCGGCGTCGCCTGCGGCTCCGCCTTCGGGGGCTATTGGGTTTAAAAATAAACTTGGCTTGCACCAACCGGCTGATCATAAAGACATGGTTAGCCAATGTCGCATTTTATTAATTTTCCCTATCCCCTGCCGCGTCCCGAATCCTTGCTGTTTTCGGTCAGAACTCGAAATTAGAAAGCCTCGCTACGCTCGGCAAATATTCTTTAGTTGGTAAACGTGGCCATATATATGGAACGTTTCGTAACAAAGAAAAAAACTGGAACGTTTTTTCCTTCTTGTAGTCACTGTAGTCATCTGTAGACAACCTGTACATAGACATCCTGTACAATAGACAGTCTATATACATACATCCTAAGAAAACCTAAGAAACCAGGTGACTACAGTATGTCTACAGTCAACAGTGGTATCTACGGGCTGTCTTCAGGTGACTACCGGTGTATACAGGCAGAGTATCGAGCTGAACCTAAGAAGGGCTGACTGTATACAGCGGTAGACATCCGTAGACACCGTTGTAGACACGCTGTATACATCCTAAGAAACCAGGTGACTACCGATAGGTCTACAGGGTGTCTACAGAATGTATACGGATGTCTACTGGGACTACAAGGAGCGAAACGATCCACTTTTTTTCTTTGGTACGAAACGTGCCACAGGTGCTGGCCGGGTTTTCGACTATGGGCTTTCAGAATCTAGTATCGGTTTTGGTCTGTCTTCTCTGGTTTGGTGGCTCTGGTGTATCTCATTCGGGGCAATGCAGATCTGAATCTGGATAATCTGGATACGGTAATTTAGCGCACAAGAAGTAATTGTCAATTTGCCATTAACGGATTATCTACAGCACCTCATGTATTTTCTCAAAAATGATATTAGTACTGCATTATAAACTGAAATTTCCAACAAAGCTATTTTCTCGCTGTTAACCGTAAGGAGTGACCCGGCACAAAGTGCAGAATTCATTTACATCCACGGATACTTCCGCTTTTGCGCACTTTCAAACAGTTTTCTGCATTCCTTTATAAGAGGTTTTAGCCAAATTAAGGTGATCAAGTCCAAAAAGTTAAGCGTATTAAGTGTACTCTGTAGTGTAGTGGTGTACCAACTATCAAACGTCCCACTATGGACCGATGCTCTTCAAAGTTTGTAAGTAAATGCAGATAACTATGAAAATCATTTTTGAATCAATCCAAAGTTTAAAACCGATCCGATTCATTTGTTAAATTTCAAATTAAATCTTAAAATTTGAATTTAAAATTAAATTTTAATATTCAGATTAAATTACATCTTGAATTTTCTGAAATTTATTTCAAAATTTGATAACAATATAATGCTAGCACATTGGTTCGAACTTCGGTGTGAAAACGATCGTTACAGTTACGTGCGTTTAGGTGCAAAATTTGAAGAACATTGGTCTATAAAGGGAACTTTGGTATACCTGACAAGGAATACATTTAAACTTATTGGAATTTTGTTACTCACAGTACCTTCATAACTTTGCAACCAGATGTTGCGCACACAAGCGGATTTCACGCTTATGTGTACAAATTTCTGATTGTGTGGAGTTCACGCATACCCGGTATGTCGTTTGTCTACAAAATGTTATAAAGCAGTCCGTAAACTGTTTGGAAGTGTGCGACAGCGATAGTTCCTGTGGATGAAAACGAATTTTTGCGTTATAACACAAAATTCGTTGACTCGATACATAATTATGTATCGAGTCACTTCCCTTAAAATTTTTGTTGCTGAGTACTGACGCTCCGAAACTGTCACGAACATAATGCTCGAATCTCGATGCAACCTGGAAGTAACTGGTTGACTTAATAGTGAACGACCTGCTGGAGGAGGCGATGCTGAACAACCGACAGGACGACCGCGTCATATTGACGCAGCTGGCTCCAAGCGACGCCGTGACGAATAGCATGGTATACCGACCACGACTAGGGGAAGATGCCACGTTCCGATGCGATGTGCCAGCTGGCAGTGACTGGCGCGCCGTAGCCTGGCTTCACCAGGACCGCACCGTCTACGAAGCCGGCCGACCGCTGCCGGTGGAGGACGTCTCGGGACAGGCCTACAACTTCACTCGCTCTGACGACATCCTCGTTCTCATCGTCCTGAACGTCACCATGCGCTCCGGCGGCTCCGTGCAGTGCATCACCGCGCCGGCCAGCAGTTACACCGCCCAGCGGCGCGTTCTCCAGAGATATATGCTGTTGCCGCTGATCACGCGTCATAGCGACGTCTTTGCCTTGCACGACGGGCCGTACATGACCGCCACGGAGGGCGATCACGTTGTTATCCCTTGTAGGATCCGACTGCCCTTGCCGGAAGCTATTCTCATGAATCTGCACAACCACTTGATGTGGCGTCACAACGGCCGGCTAGTCTACGGTCCGGCGGAGGCACCGTACGGGCGGCTCCTGCCCACCAAAGGCCTGGCACAAGCCGACCGCCCACGGGGCGCCGTACGCATGCAGCCCCCCAATAGTCCAGGAATGCTGCAGCGCCGCACACTGACATTTGAAAGCGTCGCACTGACGGATGGCGGATATGTGCAGTGCTTCTTCCGTCCGCACCGGGACCTACATGAGTGGATATTCCAGACTACAGAGCTATTTATTTTCGAGAAAAATCGTAGGCCCTAACACGGGGGTGTCTTGGTCACAAATACATGTTTTTTCTTTTTTCTCCAATTTTGCCATTTGGTGTACGTAAAAGTGCTCGGAGTCGAATCCCGCAGGCATCCATCAGTTGATTGCTTGACCGAGTCGGGGTGGGTAAAGCGACACTTGTATAGGACTAACCAAGAAAACCTTGTTTCTTCACTACTCGTAGCAATTTTCCATAAAGTCTGTTCTCAATTACTGACGCTTTCTTGAAAAAAAAACTTGCCGGATTTAATTCAGTACCATGAAGAACAAATTTTATTGTACTTTATCATACCTGACGAACCTAAAATAATTATGCCAGCAGCTATTTAGTATTGTGGGAACACCACTAAAAAAAGAACGCTACATATTAATTGTGACGTTGCGCAAACGCGCTTCTGGTGGCAGTTGCTTGTCGCTCGTCGCTTTTATCCAGTCTGCGCTCTATCTCTGATAGATAGAGCGCAGACTGGATAAAAGCGACGAGCGACAAGCAATGCCACCAGAAGCGCGCTTCGCAACGTCACAATTATAGGACTACAGTAGATCGGGGGGCAAGGCCGAGATACGAGTATCTCTTAGTATCTCTATATAATCTCTATCAAGGAACAATAATCAAGGAACAAGATCCATAATTTAAATTTAATTTAATTTGAGTCAGTGCAGGTAGCCCATATCCGGCTAGGATGACATCTAGCATGGGATTTTAAACCTGGCTGGAGAATCGCTAAATAGAGTATCATAAATGAAAGGGAAAAGGACATCAATGAGAGAGACACTATACAAAAAAGACGATACCAAAAACAGTACACCAAAAAAGCGATTGATCGAAAACGAATTAACAGAAATTAATTGCGTACAGAGCGCTCTTAAAACAGCCAAGCGTAGGTAAACCAAAAATATCACTGCCGTAATCCTGAACTTTATCCAGAAGTTTTCCCAGTCTCCAGGATAGCGTTGTCTCCCCACACTTCGTTGCTACTCTGGTCTTGATGGTCACTTGATCGGCGTTGCGCAAGCTGTATGGTTTCATAATATAAGTACAAAAAAAGCTGAGACATCGAGATCGGGAAAACTAGAAAATAATCAAAAAAACGGTAAACGCCATTAGATTCAGCATGTTCAGAAACTGTGTCACATGCATTTTATTTCTGAAAAAATTATTTGAACCCGCCCCACGGATGCCGGTTCCGGCAAAACTGGCTTTGGTAAAGCTCACAAGGTGACCTTGAGCATAATAACAGTGCCAGTTGCTTAGAAAATTTGCTAAAGTATTAAGTAAGTACTGTAATAAATTTAATTTATTTTGAATGTGTACAAAGCGAGCTTCGCTCAACAATAACAATCGAATGAATTTAAATTTAATTATTTTAAATTATTATTTATTATTTTATTATTTTTTTTTGCAAACATGCTGAATCTTAATAGCAGGATTGCTGTAAATCACAATGTTCAAATGCCTAAAAAGAAAAATCTGATTTCCGAACCATGTTAGAATCAGCCCAAGTTTCGAAGGAAACAAAATCCAGTGAACAAAATTGCTAGATGAGTGAGTGACCGAGCTACCATCACTATCCAGTGAACGGCAATAACAGCGTTACACAAACAAGCAGCTGCACTGCAGAATCTTTTGAATTCGGATTGTTCAGGGTAGTATGGATCATAGCAGTTTCAGAGCTACTTAGAGCAGTCATTACACAATTTGTTTGCATTTTCTTCGCATTAATTTTAATTGCGTTTAGTCAAAACTACGTTTTTCGGATTTCCGGTCGCTGCTGACCAGTGGTCACTCAATGACCACTATGTACAATTCAGTTAATACAGCTTATTTTTAGCTTTATTTTGATTGTTTAATGTGTCTTATACGACGCTTCTGTCAATTAATATGAATTTTTGACGCTTATTAATAAAATAGTACCGTGCCCAACCGTGTCATAACCGACATGGCATTTTCAAGTGACCAGTGTTGGCCAGTGGGCGTTAGTTTACGGAAATTTGCTTCATGTTTTTATAAAGCTCAACAATTAGTTCTCCTGTGAATTTTTTGGTAATTATCTGATGTGGGGCTGGCTGTACAGGCAAGCAGGACCTCCGGGAGCCCAGTTTGATCAGTTTTGATCATGTCTGGTCATCCTCTGGACCTTCCGGATATGGCCTAGCTTACGGTTATATATTTTAAACTTTCGTCCAACATAACGTCTCTGAAATAAAACCAATAGAAACAGCCTATGACCATAACAACGGACTATAGAGAAGAAGTCCTCCATCATGTCGGTCTAACACGCATAGTGTGGAAACGGGTTAAGGCGCAAAATTTAAGGCAGAAAACTTGAAGGTCATCTCTGCAGTCAATCAAAGCGACAGGCAAATTTTCAGTATATTGTAGAATCCTCTATATAATATGTGTATTATATATTTACAAGTCATCCTCGGCTTCGCCTCAGATGCTCTTGTGGTCTACGGTCAACTTCCCGGAAAGTAATTTTAGTGTAATTCAAAATTTAACATACATATATACGAGGTAAAAATATCGTTGGATATATTGGCCGAAATTTTATGGGAGTGATTTTATTTTCAAAACTCGGGTACAGAATCGCGACAGTGAATTTATTATTTTTGTTTGAGAGTTCTCATTTTTGTGTTTTTGTTGTAAGATTTTACATTTAGTAATCACGAGGCAGAAAATTATTAATAATTAGCACGACTAATAATCGACCGACAAGATCGGCGCCAAATTGCTAACTGCTCTGTTACTTAATTTTGTAATGACACAAAAACATTCTGATCCAGGACAGGCTATCATTTTGATTATTCCGGTAAATTGAAATATTTTAATAACACTGAACAGAATGCCAAACGGCGCGCAGTGGTAAGGGTTCCGCTCACTGGGATGTAGCCATGTAGGTATAAAGATTTAGCGGTATTAGCAGAAACAGATCTTTTTAGAAACAGACCCCATCATTTCCGTTAACGGTAACCAACATCCTAAATCATTGATCTCTGGAATATTGGTGATCCTCTAGATTAAATCTTGTTGAAATTCGGCCGTTTCAGAATAAATATTTACGAAAACATTCATCCGATTCGGAATCGAAGCATCTAAAATCTAATTGCATTTGCCCTTTTTTGTTTGTGTTGTTCACTACATTACTCCGTAGTTTCCGTCAGTGGTATTTAGCAAGGATAAATAACTTTCGATCGATTGTTCTGACCAGTGGACAGGGTTAATGGTTCGCACACTCAGCAATTGCGTTGTTCCGATGAGCTCTAAGCACTCGATTGCCAGAAGCAATTTTACGGAATCTTCATTTTTTACTTTGCTTGTTGGTTGCTGTGCATGCAGCATGGGTGCCGCTCCGTTCACCTGCAGTGTTAGTTGGGCGACCGTAGCGAATGGCGTGTAGTATCCAGTGAGATATATTTTAACTTGATGTAAACTTTGAAGGTTTTCGGTTTCCGGTTATTCTGATCAGAAGTTTTCGGGGCTTCCAAACTGGTCTCACGGTAGATACTTTTTGAAAAAAAGTGGATGTGGACTCTTTTGGAGCGTGCTGAACAATATTAGAAGTAATTTTTACCTGCTCTGTAAATCTACAAATAGCTCCGCAAAGTGTGTGCGCTTCGGATATGGGATACTACCGCTTTAGCTTTAGTCAAGAAAGCCAAAAATGTAACAAAATGTAAACGCTAGCGAATTTAGCATGTTCCGATCAGTATAGTAACGATCAAATGGAGGCGTGACCTTGGACTATAGCGTCCGCTCATATCCAGCCACTAGCGCCAAGAGGAATCCTGTAACTTATGTTCACTCAACAGCAGACTTCACCGGCGGTCACGTGCGGTTCCTGTTATTGTGTAGGTTTGGTCAGTGAAAGGTGTGACTCTTTGCGCGGTTCAGCTCATTTAACGTTAACAGCTCAAGTACTCTATTATAGCACTGACCAGCGGGCACGCATATGGGTACTGGTTCCGTCCTCATACGGCCTTAATTTCTGGAAACAGTAATACATTGTTCCCGTAATTTCCGTTCTTTTGGCTAGTCTGGTCAGGGGTCTTGAACGCAACCGGGGCAAACACTGCATGAGCATATTTGGTAGACGAACTTTATGGTAATATACTGTCCGTTAGTGTTAAACTGTGCCGGCAAAAGGCTCTACGTTCGTATGAATTCACGGGAACTCTTGATTCCGTGCACCCGGTACCGGTACCTCATTATTTAGGTGTGCCAAGCCTCATTAGGAACCGCTCTTCACCAAAATTTGCAGGCAAACGAATGCGAGGGTCAGGGTCGTTCTTAACCACAGTTCTTTTTTGAATCTAAAATGAATTTCAGAATTTACGTTTTTGTAATTTATGCGTTTTAAGATTTGCGGTGTATGAGAGCGCGTGAAAGCGAAATCTCCCGTGCATGTAAAAACCTAAGTTTGGTATCATCGTGTACCGGTACACATCACTTTATGAAAACTTCCGGGTGATAACAATGATAACATTTTAAAAAATTTGATTTCTTCGGTACTACAGATTATAAATGGAACGGACTATACGTACAGACTCAGGGACTTTTTCAGAGCACAGCCCCCAGTGCCCGGGGGATTTTGAATAAACCGACTTCAGATTCGGAATCAGCGAATTTTTTTAATCTAAAAAAACTATCCCCCCTTGAAATCGGAAGTGCCGCCCCTGAGAGGTCTGTCGCCCCACATGCGACTGCTTCCTCGAGCGGTCGCAATGACGCTCTTGGGGGAAACGCTCTTTTTTGTGGTGTCTTAACTTTTTCTAACTAAATCGACAGCGCTGATTCTGAATCTGCAATCAGAAAAATTATAGGTCACCTCTGTCACAAATTATTTTATTAGAAACTTATTCAAGCTGTACATGGTGCAAAACGTAAAAATCTTTTGACATAACAAAATAACTGTATGGTATAAAACCGCTCTATGAAGAGCGACTGCGAAAACTATATATACTACTCCATCTGTACTTAAATTTTGATAGTAAAACTCCTAAAACCCTAACTCAATTATTTGGGAAATTCACTCGTGACATGCAGTAAGGAATTTAGTTTTTAAATTTATTTCAGAAGCTTTAGAGGTTCAAGAGTTCTCGTGGTCTTAAGACTTGGACCAGGCACAAGGACAAGGCACAAGGACCAAAGTCCTTGTGCCTGCGCAATCAACCACACTGCACACAGCTGTAGAACTGCAGCTACGATCTTCACAGAATCACAACAGCTACCATAACTTAATATACTTCTTCTTAGCTTCTATACTATACTGAAAACCCTTCGGAGCGTTTCCTACGCGGAAACCGTAATACGTAGGCGCGAGAATTGGACTGATTACGAATAAATGCGGAAACATTTTTGAAAGATATGTTTTGTTTCTGTGCAGAGGATGCAGGCGTACGAAAATACGTACGAATGCAAGTCTGTTGCGCTTCGTTTGTAAAATCACTAACGGTATGCTATGTTGTCCTATGAATCTGCTGTTGCAATACCGTCTACGACTCTACGGGTATCTTTGCGATACAGCTTCTCTTCACTTTCCATCTTTTCCCCGTTAGAGGTTACAAAAACGCAACGTTAAACCTCAGAACAGACAGAATCGTTGAAACCTTTCATAGTTACCAGATGGACTCTAAACTAACAGTAATATAATATATGTAATATACAAGAGTCATCTTCGGCTTCGCCTCAGATGCTCTTGTGGTCTACAGTCGATTCCCTAAAAAATAGTTTTTGTATGATTCGAAGTTTGAATATTTGATGAATATATAAAAAGTAATGTTCAATATACTGTCAAAGATTTATTTATTAGAAGTTTAGAACGCAGCATAACGAGGCGAAGAAAAATCTAAAAGAATCTTATTATTTCCGTCTATTTTTAGCAGCATGGTTTTTGTGTGCGTTTCTTTTTCGAAGATTGCGTAGCGTCGAAAGAGCTTTCGGCATTATGTACATTACAGGTCTGTACGTGCTAGGACAGCCCCGAACATAGTGCGAGATATTATTTGAACGTATATTATTTGATTTACTGCCCTTCGCGGTCTGTTATACAGGCCGCAAAGTTTCGACCAGACAAAGCTTTGTCATTTTATGGGAAGTGAGCCGGTACACCGTACATGGTATCAGATTCGTGTACATGCACGAAAACTTCAACTTTCGCGCACTCCCAAACACTTTTTTGTTTCGGTTAATGACCTTTTGTACCCAGAAGATTTGTATACACTGGTGTGAAAACCGTTTGTGCGCGCAACATCCGGTTCGGGAATTATGGCTGTAAGAAAATTCTAAAAAGTTTAAATGCGTTCACATCAGGGGTAGCAAAAGTCTCATTATGGACCGATCTCCCTCAAATTTTGCACATAAATGCACAAAACCTTGAAGATCGTGTTTACACCGATCCAGATTTTCATGATTTTTTCAAATTTTAAAATGAATTTTAAAATTTTTGAAATCATTTTAAAATGTGAAAAACAAGCTGAAACAGTGGATCGGTGTAAAAACGTTCTTCATGGTTATGTGCATTAACGTGCAAAATTTGAGATAGATCGGTCCATAATAAGACTTTTGGTACACCTGAACGCATTTAAACTTTTGGAATTTTTAACAGCCATAATTCCCGAACCGGATGTTGCGCGCACAAACGGTTTTCACGCCAGTGTATACAAATCTTCTGGCTACAAAACGTCATTAACCGAAACAAAAAAGTGTTTGGGAGTGCGCGAAAGTTGAAGTTTTCGTGCATGTACATGAATTTGGTACCATGTCCCGGGCCACTTCCCTTAACAACTGTAACGTCACTGTCGAAATTCCATGGAAGCATTGCCTGCTCCAGGAAGATGACAGTAATAAAAATAACCAAATTAGAACGCTATGCGATGCCGCACTGTCTCCCGTTCATACGCAATAGCAGGTCCTGTAATTTCCGTCCATTGGTATGGACTACGGGTTGCATATATAGTTCTGAATTTCGATCGCTTCAAAATAAATATTTCATTCTGAAACGAGAAAATGCATTTGACACAATTCGTTGACCAGATCGTTGACGGTTCTGGTCTCATCTGGTCTACGTTGTATGTTTCTTGTGTAGGTTTGGTCAGTGGAAAGTGTGACCCTTTGTGTGATTCTGTGCACTTGGCAACTCAAAGCACTGAGCAGTGAGCAGGGGTATCGGTTCAGTAGTACGTTTGTTTAACTCACGCCAATTCTGCGCATGTGCATTTGCATTTGCACGGATGCGCAAGTGTGTATGAGCATTTGCACACATGCGCATATGTATAAGTGCATTTGCAATTGCACACATGCGCACAAGTATACGATACACCTGTGCATGTGCATCTGCACGGATATGTGGATAAATGGAAATAATTTTGTAAATTTGATTTGTATGCTGACCACAACACAGTATGTCGTGATTGAATGTACCATGTACCATGGTACATGGCCCAGGTACATGGTACAGGTACCGTTACCATGGTAACGCGTACCTGGTGCCAAGTACCAGTCGCATAATAACAGATATGCATTGGCCTATGAAAATCTAGTTGGTAATTACAAACATGTGTGCATTCTATCTGAAAGTTATGGAAGAAAACTGTTTTCGGCCATTGTATACTATCCAATCTTTTTTTGAACCATTGCAACTGCTACTGATTTGTTTACCGGGTGTTGATATGATATTGTTGTACTATTCCATGGATTAACCAGGATTGATAGCCAATTACTTTCAAGCTCTGACGGAATAACGGGTAAGGGGAAAGAAGTAAATGTTTGTTTGGTTTACTTTCGTTTCACCCAGAATTCCGATCTTGCGTCAGATTTCGTTCTGTTTGTGTGGATATTTAATTGCATTATTTAAAGCTTTATTGCATTTGATTTACCAGCTTTACTTAATATATGTCGTCATAAACAACTCCGTTTATCATGGCATCATTTTGTAAATAAAAAACCACAATATCAAACAATGTTTCGTCGGTACATGTGACAAAAAAAATTGCAAACGCTACAATTCCAGTTTCTGGATACAAAACGTTTTAATGTGTGAAAACCAGGCTCTGTAAAGTTTGGATTCCAAAACGCCCAGGGTGCCATTGCTATCAAAGGCCAGCAGGATACACAATTGAATAAATTTATTGCATTGCAATCATTCTACCGACAAAGTCTACAGATATTTGTATGTTATGCATTTCTTTCAATCCCAAAAAGTTGCACTTTCCCGATGGAAAGAGCACAGCAGTACACCAAGGCAATTTTATACGTAAACCACTAAACAATTCAGGAGTATATTCCAACTTGTAATGTTGACTAAATTTCTCAATATGTATACGTTTATCAAAATCATGACTGACAACAATGTTAACAATTCGAAATCCCGAAACGATACAACGGTACCCAATTGATTGAAGAATGCTGGTAAACTTGTCGACCAATTCTCTGGCAGCAGATTCCGAACGAGCGCCATTGACCGTGATTTTTCCGTTGGAATAAAGTTGGCAATGTGCTTTATAGGGAGACAGAATACGAATGAGTAAGCCGGAAAACTTGCGGGGAATATACTGCGCCATCGGTACTTTCTTTTCAATCTCCTTCAGATTGAGGATAGTGTTTAAATCCGCAACGGCAACGACATTCATGATGTTTGGCATGGCAGTAGAACCACAAACCGAACCGAATAGCTTTGCGCAGTGTTGTTTGGGGCACATCTGTTAGACGGTGATAGACGGGGCAACCTAGTTCCTCAAGATTGACCACTTGGGGCACATAACGCTCCAGTAAACGGCACTTCTCCAAACCCTTGGCATAGAAAGTTAGCTTACTAGGACGGCCAATACGGTTAAACATGTCTTCCAAGGCAACCGTCACTTGATTGTGTCGATAATCACCAAAGGTGCTCCAGAGAAGTCCATGGGAATGCTTGGCCTGTTTCTGCAACTCGCGAGCGTGTTTACCGGCTGATCGTGGTAAGCTGAAGGTGTACTGCCCACTGTCATGTTTTTCTGGGCACGAGAAGGCCAGCTGTTTGATATATGGTACCTTTTCAATTATAAACCAATCAGCATCTAAAACACATGGCAGAGCCATGGTCAAGACTAGACTGAAATACACAACTCGTTTATCACTTGGCAACAGCGTTGGTTTATGGTACCTGGTGCCAGGTACTTTACCTGGCACCATGTACCACAGTTGACCTTCAAACATTTGTTTTACAACTTGCGTGCGCTCAACATACACTTCATTTGAGTTCAGCTCTGACAAAAATGGAACCATCTCTAAAACGCCGCCGTTCAGACTCGAAGCCTAAAATGCCACTAGTCAACAAGACTAAGTGCAGTGTCGAGAAGACTCATCCTCGTTTAGCCTTCACAGAGAGCGGTCGTCCTGTGTATCGTCTGGGCAACGAGAAATTTGTGCATGTCGATTATCAGTGGGAAGAAACTCGAATTTTTATTGGTGAATGGAAGGAAGGGCCGTCCGGGAAATGGAAGCAGACGTGGGCGAAAACGATAAGCCTTACCAAAAGAGGATTCATGCGCTTGGTATCGTTACTGCTGACGGGAAAAGCCGATCTGGATCATTCCAATGGAAATTTACCTCCTTTATTCTTACTGGACCGGGGGGGTGTACTTCAGCTGGAGCCGTCCTAACGTGGCCAGCTTTCGCCGCTATCAGCGGTCTCAAGAAGGTGATTTGATGCCCACGAGAAACGGGATTTCATTGAACGAGAAGTGCTACGAAGCGTTGAAAGAACTCATACGGGATTTCACTCTCTTCAAACATATTGTCAGTGTGGACGAAATCGTTGAGGATGTGGATGCTGATAAAAAAAGGTCTTTGTCATGAGAAGTTGTGCGACGCTATTATTGATGCTATGGTGAAACTAGTTCATGAAAGATGCCCTGATTTCCGGGACGTGTTAACGGATACGGAATGGAAAGATGCTGTGCAACGTCTGTTGGATGCTCGTTTTGTGCATGGCATTTTGTTTGGTTTTGAAGAACTGAGCTTTAAGCAAGCCTTAAGTTTGGATGTGGTGAAGTATTTGGATACACATGAAAATCAAATCCGTATGCAAGTAAACTGCTCTCTGAACCAAGTTTAACTTAGGATTTCTGTAATGCATTTTATGGTTGTCACTACAGTATAACACGGCATTTGTTCTATTTATTTCTTTGAACAGATCGTTTTTGCATGGTTCATTTCATTAATCGTTGACATATCTGACGGAGAAAAGATCCGTCAACTAGTGCTGTGTTGATATCAAAAAAAGAATTTACATACTGACACACCATCTTGTCGTTGCTTGTTCGATTATCGGTAAATAAATGTACAATATTAGTGAAGATTCAGCCGCTAGCGCGTCTCAAAACAAAAAATAAGCAATATTGACCACACACGGTACTATATTCGGACTGAAACTGTTCGTCTTGACAGACAATAGTATTATTCTGAGCAAGCATAGAGAAGTGCTGAGAATACGTTTCCAACGCTTTACCATACGAATCAAACACTTCCAAGATTCCCGCTTGGGTTTGTAGCAAAGCAATCCAGTGTGCGCCATTTTGGTCAGAGGGGTCCGTGTTAACTACACATGCTCCAGGGTACGGGGCTAAACATGGCGGAACTTGGTCACTGGCAAACACACCGCGGAACAGTTGGGTGGTAACAGGATTTCCCTGCAGACAGTGGTGAATTTGCTCCGTGTTCATGTTGAAAAATCCGCAATCAACTGGCGATGTTGATTAATTTCGATGATGCTGTCATAAATCAGCATGCACACCATCATGATTGTTGTCGTCAATGGTTTAGCAAAGGAAACTGATACACTCAGATTTCCTTGTTTTATCAAGGTCAAAGGTCCGCGGCCAGTATGTCCTGGTGTAAGGTCAAAACCAAATACGGTATATCCTTGATTATATTCGGTGCGGTTGAACGGTAGTCCGCCTTGCAAACTCGGTCGGTATCCCAGAGTATCGAGCAAACCATCGTAGCACTCCAAGGATAAGTTGTGTTCAAAATGACTTATATAGGGTTTGCTAGGGAAGCTCTGACCATCCACTTCCACACTAAGTTGTGTAATGTTGAAATGTTGAAAGTTAAACGGATTCTTTTTGATGGATCCGTGAAAATCTTCGCTATCGACAAATCCAACGAACACGACTTTGGGTATTTGCCCAATCTGTAGATTGCTGACCACGGTGCTTTGCGTCTTTTGAGGAATGTCCGACACGCGCATAACTATCCGCTCAACATGATATTTGACGGTTTTCTTTAACAATTCACCAGCAACAGCTGTCAGAAAATCCGGTGAGGGAATGTAGCGTCGGATAGACAACCGAGCATTGCGAATGAAGGGCTTAAACGTTTTCGTGGCATCTTTATCCCACACACGCAGGGCAAATTCAGGGCGGCTGACTACCAGACGGATGTTCACAGGAACCCCTGTGCACAGTGGTTTGCTTTGGTCAAACAAGTCCGAAAATAGTCTTCCAGAAAGTTGAACATATTGTCCGGTTTGAAATAAAGCCTTACGGCTCTTTTCTCCTTGATTAGACGTCTCATCGTTATGTTTGGCGGGCGTGTCCAAATAGAATGCAGCCGAAGTCAACTGGCTACTTTGAGCCTCTTTGCTATGCGATAGCAATGACTCAAAGTATGCTCGGTATGGATAGAACGTGGCGGCATCCGAGATCAGTCGATTGGCTACCGTTACATGACAGGATGAGAAGAGCGAGTGCAAGAAATTATTGACCGGTGCCACCCCATCATCCGCGGTTACCAATTCCCAGTCACCGGTAGTTTTACGCACTTTGATGCCCACTTCCAACTCCAATATCATATCTGCCAAACTGAGCAGACCAGCCGTACTAGGTGGTATAAAGAAATTAATGTCACCAGCGGATCCATTGTCGGTCAAAATAGTTGTAGGGTTCAGTTTCTCGTGTTCGGTACGCCAGCGGTCGGTCAATGTAGCCGGCAAGGCAAACAGCTGATTTTCCAGCTGCATGGCCGGTTCGGAATGTTCCATCATGAGCAGTGCCATTGTTTAGAAAAAGTCCGGAATGCTGGTTGGCGGAATACGTTTAATGCGATGTACTTTACGTTTAACACGTTGTTTCTTCCGAACGCCTTCTCCTTCTTGCGAAACTAGGCGTTTACCAATCGCCGCTCCTGCTTCTTTAATAACCCCGGTTGCCGCATCTTGCAAGTGAGGGGTGGCGGCTTCCAGAGCAGCTTTAGCATGCGGCGCTGCTCTACGCAGTATCGGTTTGGCAAAGTTGGTAATTTTGGCAAATAAATTCTTCAAAATTTGTGGGAACCCGGATCCATTTTGTAGTGTGCCACGATAGCGAATGAGAGCACTTCCTCCCGTTTGGCTCACGAAAACGTTTTCGTAGCGTCGCGGGTCTGGGACATAGGCGACGAGGGGCATTTTCAGTATAAGCGTTGTGGTCGAAAATGTAATTTTACTAGTGATTTTCCCGTCTGAAATTTAGCGTCGTCACCCAGGTCGTTGGCAATAGTTAAGTGAATAGTTTCGAAATGTTGGCGTAATACGGGAACATAGTGGGGAATGTCGAAACGTGCTTCCACAATTTGGTTGACCTCCCTCTAATAGGTACAGCGCGCAAAACTGCGCGGCAGTATCACCAATCAGGCTGTAGTCTGCAACATCACTGTACAGAAACAGGCTTTGGTTCCCCAGCATGGTGTTCACCGGTCGTTCCGACAAGAAGGTGGTCAGTTTAGGTGGAGGAGCTTTACTGAGGAATGACAAGTACTTGATGCTACTGGTTTTGGTAACAAACGGAAAGGGTCCCAGTGCATTGGAGTGAGTTTCTGCGGGTACATCTGGTTTAAATTCCGCTTGTTCAAACCCGAGTATTTTTTGCAAGGTAACGGATCCAGGGGGAAACGTAACTGACACTCGATCGTTGCCAATAAGCAGTTTCACTCGGTGGTTTGTTGAGGTTAAAAATTGCAAGTTGAAAGCTTTGTTATCCGGCAAAGCACTTTTATCCTGATGTAGAGCGTCATCCACCATGTACGGTCCGATTGTAGGAGCTAAGTTGTTGACGGTTTGCAGTAAAAGCTCGGCATTCTTATAATTTCCGGGAGGAACCGTCAAAATTTCTTGGTGCACAACGTAATTGACGCTATCAATAAAGTCTTCTTCTTTTTAACCCGAAATTCGCGGACAATATCCAGTTGAATTTTTTGCTCGGTAGGTAGAGTATAGAAAGAATTTAAATACTGCAGTTCCACCAGGGCCATTTCCCATTTGCCCTTCAAGGTAATGGGATGCTTCAGTTTGGTAGTCCAGTTGGAGGGCGTGTTGGCCGCTTCTGTGGCGACATCACTGGGTAAGGTTATGTAGAAAGGCGCTCCTTCAAACATGATAGTGGTTCCCAAGAATCGTGTTCGGGTCCGTAACCTAACCAACGGACTAATGCTTTCTTTCCGCGCCGCTTAACAATAAAATCAATTGCGTGTTCCTTATGCTGTGGATTCGAGACTGGTGACAGTTCATGCTCATAAAACGTTCCTTTAATAACTTCATCTTGGTAATCCTTCAAACGATAGACCGGAATACGATGCGGGATCACCTGATGGATGTAGAAGATTTCTTCTTTGAAACGGTAAGTATACCCTTTTTCCACCTTTGTTTTATGCACCGCAATCCGCACGGCATCACCGACTTTGTACCGTGGCTTCTTGACGTCTTTGTGCTTGTACAAAGCATTGTACACTGCCAACGAATTGTCTTGCCGTACATCACTGGGTCGCATACCATGCGCACGGTGTTTGGAATGGTTGTACGAGTACACCAGGTCTTGCATTTTGTCAATATAGCGCGTCGATAAGCGGGACCGAAACAATCGAAATATCCGCGTTTTGATGGTTCGAATAACGCGCTCCGCCATGGAACACTTGATGTCTTCGTTCTCGGAAGTGAAGAACTGAATTTGTTTGTCTTTCAAGTACTTGGCCACCGTTCTATTCAACATCTCAGTCCCTTTATCATATTGCAGTTTTTCCGGCTCTCCCAAATCATTGAACGCATTGGTTAGCGCTTCCTTGGTATCAGCACCCGTTTTGGTTTTCAGAGGTTGAATACTGAGTTTCTTGGAAAAACAATCAATAACAAACAGCAAATATTTGTATCCATCGTTTTCCTTCGAATACTTGGCTAGATCGGCCAGATCCGCTTGATACTGTTGGCGGAGGTTAGTTGTTATTATGCGGTTGCGCGGGAAGCGTTTGCGTGATTCTTTGTTGACAGTGTAGGCATCGATCTCCTGCAAGATCGCCTGTGCTTTCCGTTTGTCGGCTCTGGTCTTTAAACTTTTTCGGAACCTGTCGACGCCGCCAAGACTTCCGGGATCGCGAGGGTTCAGATATTTTTTCATCAGTTTCTCCATTATTGCAACAACTGGATACGCAATTGATCTTAAATATCCGACACAGTCGCAATACAGTAGGAAGAAAGCTGGACATTATGGTAAGGTTATCCACTGAATCCTATGTTGACCACTACCACTTTGAACAGTTCGGGAACGCAGTTTCCGACCGGTATCTTCGTTGGCACTTTCCGTTTTCCTTTTCCAATGGATAATGGAAACAAGGGTACACGGCGTTGTTTACGGCTATTTGGATGATCGTCCGCGGTTTTACGCTTTCGTCCTTTTGCTGGCAGTGTTGGTGGAAACAAGGCGACACGACCATGTTTTATTGGACCATCTCGATCGTCTTCCAGATACCTTTTTTGCCCTTTGGTTGGCAACGTCGATGGAAATAATTGTGGGCGCGGTTGCTTTGGCACTTGTTCTATTTCATCTTCGTCAGTTCTTTTGCGTTTGCGAAACTTTTCCAGCTCTTGTTGTACTCCTAATGGTGCCGGTTGCAACACGGTTTCATCGGAGAATTGCACAGGGTTTTCGTCAGGTAAGACTTTTGTTTCAATGCTAAGAAACGCTCCAAAATGCTTGTTAGCAGGTCGGCTTTCTCATACTCGTTTATATCGGTTCGTCTTAAGGTTTTGGCAACAAGTTCGTCCAAAGAAACAACAGCTCTGGCTTCCGGAGGTTCTTTGTTAACTTGTATTTTCTCATGCAGGCGCTCTTCCATAATGCGTCTAGGAACAATATAGTACTCATCCATTTCCAATCAACGATGTTAGGACCCCAGCAATAACCGGTAAGATAGCCCCAATAAATCCTCCTTGTTGTAAGATTATTCGCTTTTGTTTGAGAGGATAGCGTCGCAGTGCAATGAGCTTTAATGCTTTGCGATGGCGTTTACATTTATCCATTTGGGATGGTGTCAATGCGACAGTATTTTTTACAATGTTGACGGCGATTTCTTCCAAAGCTTTCATCTGCGGTTTACTCATGTAACTCATCAGAACGCGTCGTTGTCGCGGTTTTAAATTCTGTAGGGTGATGATAAAGGGTGCTAACGATTTTACGCGTTCCGACATTTTGGCAGTTGTGACGAATTTCGATCCAAATAAATCCTCATGTGCTCGTTGGGAAAGATATGGGAGCGAATACGTAAGTATTCTGGGCACGTTGGTCGCAAGTCCAAAATTAAAGGTTGGTACGGTAGTGCAGTGACCTTACTATAAGCAGTAACCAGTTGCTTCAGTCCGGTCTGTCTGGCCAATAATGCTATTTGATTTACATCTCTCACGTTTTTGAAAAGGACTAGATACTGTAGATTGAGGGTAATGTCCCGCATGACCTTGCCTTGCTTAAATAGATTTTGTAGAAGCACGATAACTGAAACATTTTTGTGATGGATTCCGCGTGTAAAAGATTGGCACACCGCACGTCTTTGCAGAGATCAGTCGCCAAGTCGTCAATAACAACTAATGTAGGCACCTTTTCATCTAGTGACTCGGAACAGGCAAAGAATTCGTCCAATCCTTTAATAAATTCTATAAAAGGGTTTGCAGATAGTAGCTTTTCGAATCCACTTTGCCAAGCACCGTAACAATAGATAATTTTTGTTGGTGGTTTATCAATCATGCGGTTCCGTTGCTCAATTAATGAGAAAACAAACTCTGATTTACCCGACATGGTCGGTCCACAAACACACATCCCAAAGGGCGCACTGAGGCGCGGATATTCTTTAACAGTACTATACATTTTTGAAAATAATGTTTTCAGTATTGTTCTACGTGCTTAAATGGCGAATTCAGCAAATTAAGTAATCTGATGTTGAAATTAGAAGCTATCCACCGCTCCGCACATGGTTTCTCGATTGGTATTCCTTGCTTCAGCCAGCAGAAAAGGTGACACCTTTTCAGCGCTCTTCTGTTCATGTTCATGTCTGCACAAAAACAATAACGAGTCTATTTAAGCACTGCAAACACAACACAAGGTGCATAACATGGTTGGGCTATAGCATATGCTTCCGGACGCTGTTGGCGTCCAGAAGAAATGCGAAAAAGTTTTGTTAGTGATTCTGTACGTGTTATTTTTATAGTATTCGCTGCTATAATCATTACGGAAGGAATAGGAAAAGTCCTACAAAGTGATTCCTGGAATCAGACATTACGTAATATGACGCTATAACTCACATCCTGCGTTCCGTCTCTTCGACAAAGGTGAGGCAATAAAGATAAACGAGATGCCCGATAAAAAATGTAACCCTAAGTCCTTTGTTCAGACCGCAGATCCCGGAATACCATGTGGAGGGTACCCGATGTCCGCAATAACGACCATTCCGTATTTCGGGAGTTCTTCGACACGAAAAAGGGTGGATCTACGGTGCTTAAATACTTGCAAATAGTGGGAAGCACTGCTGGCCTTTGATAGCAATGGCACCCTGGGCGTTTTGGAATCCAAACTTTACAGAGCCTGGTTTTCACACATTAAAACGTTTTGTATCCAGAAACTGGAATTGTAGTGTTTGCAATTTCTTTTGTCACATGTACCGACGAAACATTGTTTGATATTGTGGTTTTTTATTTACAAAATGATGCCATGATAAACGGAGTTGTTTATGACGACATATATTAAGTAAAGCTGGTAAATCAAATGCAATAAAGCTTTAAATAATGCAATTAAATATCCACACAAACAGAACGAAATCTGACGCAAGATCGGAATTCTGGGTGAAACGAAAGTAAACCAAACAAACATTTACTTCTTTCCCCTTACCCGTTATTCCGTTAGAGCTTGAAAGTAATTGGCTATCAATCCTGGTTAATCCATGGAATAGTACAACAATATCATATCAACACCCGGTAAACAAATCAGTAGCAGTTGCAATGGTTCAAAAAAAGATTGGATAGTATACAATGGCCGAAAACAGTTTTCTTCCGTAACTTTCAGATAGAATGCACACATGTTTGTAATTACCAACTAGATTTTCATAGGCCAATGCATATCTGTTATTATGCGACTGGTAGCTTGGCACCAGGTACGCGTTACCATGGTAACGGTACCTGTACCATGTACTCTGGGCCATGTACCATGGTACATGGTACATTCAATCACGACATACTGTGTTGTGGTCAGCATACAAATCAAATTTACAAAATTATTTCCATTTATCCACATATCCGTGCAGATGCACATGCACAGGTGTATCGTATACTTGTGCGCATGTGTGCAATTGCAAATGCACTTATACATATGCGCATGTGTGCAAATCCTCATACACACTTGCGCATCCGTGCAAATGCAAATGCACATGCGCAGAATTGGCGTGAGTTAAACAAACGTACTACTCGGTTCCGTTCTCACATAGACTGATAGTCTTAATTTCTGGGAACAGTTCACACCAGTTCCCGTAATTTCCGTTCATTCAGCTGACCTGATCAGTAGTCTCGTACTGCACAAACACAATGGGCAAACATTCCAGGGGCAGTTTTGGTGGTCGTGCTTCGTTTTCATACGCTCACGTGTCCCTTCCTTGTCAGCAATTTTGCGCACATGCACCGAGAGTTTTTGATTACAGTAATTTGATCAGACAGTCGCAGTTTTCCACTCGCTTCCATCGAGCAGACGATGCGTTCTCGTCTTCTGCTCATGTACGAAAGTGTGCCGAAAATTTTAAAATGTGCCGAAAATTTTAAAATGCTTTAAAAGAATTGAGGGGTACGAAAGTCTCGTTATAGATCCAATCCAAACGATCCGATCGATCTTCTCCAAGTTTTGCAAGAAACGTATACGTAACTATGAGTAGCAGGTAGTACGTAAATGCAGGTCGTTTTCACCGAATTAGAACGATTTCCACTATTTTGCTTTCAAAATATATCTTTGCAAATTTGTACGATTTAAAATTTACGATGAAATTATGCATAAGAACGCGCGAAAGCAAAAGTTCCCATGCGGTAAGCACACTAAAACCGGCCCCGGCTATGTATCACCGGCAGACTTCTCTTTAATTTACAAAGGATTCCGGGCGTTCCGGCGTGGTACAACTTCACGAAATTTGCAACTTTCAGTCCTGAAATCTATTTTAAAAAATTCAGTTTTTATTACTTACTACACTACTCTGTATTGGAATATTAACTGCTCTACGAAACAATATTTTAGAAAGTCTTTCAAGATCACGTTGAACTCATGTCTGTACCGGTACCGGCATCCGAACGATGGTCTCAGGGAAGATATTTTTGGAAAAAAAATGCATGTGGGACCCTTTTGGAACATGCTGGGTTTAATGGTGAAATCGGTTTTTTAATTTGCATAGTGGTTTTTTCTAGCCGCGTTCCACGGGGCGGCCGATCATAATATAGATCTATTTCCTTGATATTTCCTTGATAGACCGACTACATCTGCCATATGTTATATTAGGCCTGCCGGTTTCAACCGTGCGGCGGCTACGTAAAATGATGAGCCAAACTACGGAAATGTCTATAGGCGCCTTCTTCCACCCCTGTTTACTACAGGCACCCCCTTTTGCATTTGCACCGTTTTTCGGGTTTTCGGCCCTATTTTCTAACCATAAGCTTTAGGAATATTTTAGACATTGCAATACCGGGTTTGAAATATTTTTTCGCTTAGTTAAGATGAGAACTACGGAACTAGTATTCGTCGCTAGCATTCCTGATTGGGTCATGAAAATTACAAGCTTCCCTTATGCAGCCGGGTCACTTCCCTTATGCAGTATAGTGTATACTTACTACTTAGTGACGTTATTACAGTACTTACTTACTGACAAGGCAATTCCACGACCGTATCCGGTGATTCTGAAACACATGACGAGCTTGCTTTTAGCTTAATTCTAGATTCTGCGCGCATATTCCATCTTGAATCTACTGTGTATCCGGATGTTAGTGTAACCTTCGTTAGGGAGCTAGAGGTACTGTAGTTCTTTAGCGGACGCTGTGTGGATCAGCAAGTCCATCTGCTGATCGGGATCATTGAGTGTTCGTGTGTGTTTGGTGTTGTGTGTTTGGTCGTGATCGTGTTGGCTGGTACTACTAATAACAGATTATTAACAATAATTGTAAGACAGTAATATTCCCATGTGTTTCCACAAGTCAGTAGAAATTCTACTTTGATTGACGTGAGTCAGGTTGGTCATGAATGCAGTATTGTGAGTGCAAGTACTGCAGTTCATGTCACCACATACAAGTACATACTGCACAAAGTACGTGTGGTCATCACAGCCTAATCGGGCAGGGTATGGTCACAGTCTCACAGCATCCATCGGTCCTCGTGTTTTGCAGGTACCGTACGAAAAGGATTATAGTTGAGTCGGTAGCGCATAGCTGCTGCGAGTTAAACTGAACACCATTTCGGTAAGCTGTTGACGTAACAGCTAACCGTGGATGGTTGCACAAACCAATAGGTGCGGTTGATAAGTAAACAATGCAACCCCCCACGGCTGACTGTTGTTCTGTTGTTGGAAATGCAACCATTCACGGTTGTCTGTTACGTTAATAGCTTACGGAACTGGTGTTCAGTTTAACTCGCAGCAGCTATGCGCTACCGACTCAACTATAATCCTCCTCGTACCATAACAACTATTCCCAATGATATAAGTACATTTTCAAAGAACTATGCACTTGTACTTATTTCCGCATTGCTAATTTAGTAATTACTATGGCGGCCGCCTAACGAATGATGGCCGATACGTATGGTTGCGGAATAAATGGTGGCCGAAATGACAGGGAGCAACGATGCTGGTGTATGACTACGCAGCTACGCTTGCTGGCCTTCTGGACTGGTTAAATACAAGCGCTTGAATTGAATGCCAAAGGACTGATTTGCACTAAATAGCGGTATTGGTACAGGACTAAAGGCGGCCTCATAGTTCACCGAAAGCGGCAGTTTCGACTAAATGGTGTTGAGATTTCGAGCGACTATGAGGACACCGTTCCCCGACTCTCCGTCCTATTTTTACGGATGTCTATGAGGGGACATGATCGGGTTGAAACCGAATCGTCGGAATTCGTGCTTTCGACGACTTTGGTGTAGGAGAGGATGGCTCCTCCCTAATACAGTCTCCGTTTTTTTCGCCCAATCATACATAAGTTTGCCCGTTGCCTTCAACTTTGCCCAAATGGCCACTGCCCACCTGGACGCCCAGATTGTTAATACACGATATTATGTACCTGTACATATGTCCATCTTGCTTATGATTTGTACCGACTAATTATTACATAAATGCACATCTAACACAACCCCTTTTTGTTAACAGACATTTTAACTGCTGAAGTAATTACTTATATCTGTACGTATATTTTTTTCATATCTGTAAGTTAGGACATATTAGAAATCATTTTCCATCTGTGAGCCGTTTCGAAAATGTTACGTAAGTTTTACATCTACTTATTAAATTGTAGCAAAATGCCTCGTAAAACATTAGCAGCATAAAATAATTAATACAGAATAACTCGGAATTCAAAGCAGCTATGTGAAATATTGAAGGCATTTGGAGATAACAATAAATACTTTATGGAAAGCTACTACATACTGAGGTACTTTGTGCCAAAAATTACCGTGAGTGGGTATAATGCCACATTGAAAATTAATGAAAAATTTAGTTTGTCAGATTTAACAAATTAGGCAGTAAGTGCACAATAACTTGTTGAAATATTGTTGACCTATTGCAAGGCGTGTACTCACTCATCCTACTCGTACGTACATCGACATGTACGAACTGTACAATACTTTAATACCGAATTAGACTGTACTCGGCTTGCCATAAGCCTGATGCCGGCTTGCCATAATGCAGCCTTCAACCGCCCTGGGCGGTGACTTCCAACCGTTGCAGCGGGCGGTTGCCCACTTGTCAAAAGGGTGCCGCTAATATAGCCGAAGCACGGACGACTATGACAACTTTCGGGCTACCACGACGGGAAGGTAAATCGGAGTGATCGTGTCGTGGAAAATCCGTGACCACGGAAACTCCGTCAGTACCGTCCCGTCGAGAAACTTTTTCTCCGTCTCAGAAAACGGTTGACGATGGGGCTGCCTTAACGGGATATTTGGTAGCATTCGTGTGTGCCTGTGTGAGGCGTATAGTAAGCGGTACGTACGTGCGAGCTAAGAAAAAATAAGTTAAAGCCGGCACAAAGCCGCGTGTAGGGATTTCTGTTGGTATTAGCAAGTGAAACAGGTTTTCATTTTCTTCCTTTCATCGCTACGACGTTGATGTATTTGCACAAGGGCCTAGCTGCAGCTGGTGGTAAAGCGTTGGAAGGCTATGAACGAACTTTGATCATTTTGAATATTATGCTCTTAGTACCTTCGCTCACGTCAACATTGCGCATAGTTCAACGTTTGCGACTTATACTGGATTTATTTGAAATAATTGTTGACTACCTGTACCATGATGCAATAATTGCTTCAAGATTACCCTAGGTTGACATTTCTCAAACGTTTTCTCGTTCTTTGCATTGGTTCGGATGGCGGCCTAACACCTTGACTGTGCATCGTAACTGGATAAAGCTAGAAAAATTCCGCATACATACGTAACACAAGATGTTTTAACGGTTTCACTGTTGAGCAGAGAAATGATACGACTGACTACTTTTGTTTGCCGTTAAGTGCGACGTCCCCGAACACCCGACACCGCTGGCGTATATCGCGCAGTTGAACTTTCTGCAGCTAGTGATGGGGACGGCCTTCGATCGGACTGGTCAAAATGTAAGTGTTATTTTTAACTGCGGGTTTGTTTTGCATTGTGACGAATAGCGAAAATGCCAAATGGTAACGTACTAGCTTGCCCAGACAGTAGTATCTGTATGTGGTACAGAGTACTACAGACGAAAAAAGCCAACCAAAAGGCACGTGATTTTGTTGGATGGGGCTTAAGGGAAACAAGTTTTCTTTTCCTTTCATCCGTCGACGCTGAGATGCTGGTGTGTTTGCTGAAGCACCGGTTGTACCTTATCGTTGTATTGCGCTGCCCAACGTGCCGGCTGCCAATGCCGGAAATCACCTGCCGGAAATCGGAATGCCGGAAATCAGTGACTTCCACTGCTACGGTTATCGGCATATAAGGATATCGGCATAGTATTCTACATAGTTGCCGCTGTTTTGTATCGTTGGGCTGGCTGCAAGCCTAGGGCTCCTCTTCTTGGATTATTATTGCACAATGACGCCAGTGTCAGCGGCAACTGTCGAGACTCTGCACTGTCCGCGACCCACAGTCAGCTGGCTTTTATTTACAGTTTACAATAATAACGCATCATTACAAATAACACATCTATAGTTTCTATATCCTATCAGTCTCATAAGCTGCACTAAGTTGCAGCATTTATTCACGTCCTGTTACACGGGACCCGCGCTTTACGGTTGACCCTGACTGCTAAAAGTCTGAGTGTGACTATCAAATTTCGGGTCTTGTTGCTTTTTATTGCTGTTGTTAGGGTTTTCTCAATTTTGTTAGATTTCTTATTTTCGTTTTACTCTTGTAATTTTGTATCCTATTTTCTTAGCCGCAACGCATGACTGCTGGAGAACGCTTTCGCGCTGCTTATACAAAGAATTCAGTACGTAGATTACCGGCTACTTCGTGAATGCAGTGGCGCGCATGATATATGCTGATTTTCAGAGGTTTAAACTGCATAACAATAATGGTACTGAATAATTATAAAACCCTACTCGTATACGTAGATCAAGATTGGTGCGTGTGGCTATGCGAGCGTAGTAAGCCGTACGTACGAGTTAAGCTTGAGGGTGAAAGCCAGCTCGCAAAGGCGTGTGTTTTTGTTAAAGCGAGCGAGGGAAACAGGTTATAATAGACAGTTTAAACATTATGCAAGTATAATGTCAGCTACATATAATAGCAAACCATAGCAATGACAAGCTGCAAAGCAGTTACGTTGCTCTGCAATGCGTTGTCGATGTACTGGGCATAACATTAACAATGTATAATAATTAGAATAACAGGAAGTGCACAGTTACCACGCAAAGTACTTATTACAATCCAGAATATTATTATTGTTCATTGAGGTTCTGAATTAGCGTGAGTAACTTATTGATGCATAGAAATAAGGTGTAAGATGACGATAGACGATAAGCATGTGCAGAGGTAAGAAATACAGCAGGGAACGATTGGCGGAGAAGGTTAAAGCCGCCGCCTCACGGGGCGACACCGTTAGCGCTCGCTAACCGCATCCCTCTGGAAGGTGACAGATCTTTGAACATGAAACATGTAGGGCTGCTCCTGTTGACGTTGTTGCCGCTCGGGTTGGCTCTGGTCGAATCGCTGTGGCTGGGACTCGTCCTGTCGATGGCGTAAAGGCGCTGCTGGTTGTCGTAAAGGCGCTGGCTGGTTAGAATATGATGGTTGCGGCTCGGCCGGCTGGTGATGCTGACGTCTTATTGGCTCTGGCTGGTCAGGGTGTAATCGTGATGGTTCGGGCTGGTCCTGGGCGTTTCGTAGCGGCTCGAGCTGGTCATGCTGTTGTCCTTGCCCTTGTCGTCCGCGTCTGCGCCGCCCCACAAACCGGTATGCAGCTTGCCCGATGTTAATTAACACGCTAACAACAAAGAGGGCCGTAATCACGGCGATTGCTACATTTCGGTTAGCTACTTCTTCAGCACAGGATTGCTTAGGAGCAGGAGGACAGTCTTGAGTGGTAATTTTGACATCCCCATATCGGGAATGCCACGAACCGATTCCTTCCGTACCAACTGTGTTGTCGTGTGGAAAGGGCGCCATTTAAAAAAAGCATCTAAAATATTATTTAGCAAATTTTTAGAGTACTGAAAAGTGAAAGCAATACATTCGCCCAGGGCTTTTATAGCCAACGGACTCCCAGTTTGTTGTTTTAGAGCCCGTAGTCGGCCCGGAACCCGGACCATTTCGGCGCAACAAACAAATAACAAGAAAAGAAGCTGCTTTCTTAAGTTGTACAGAACCATAACGAGTAATACTTAGTATTACTAAAAGTAAACCGCACTGTCTGCAAGAACGACAATCCTGCGCGGGTGCGTTAATGGTGGCAATCATGGCATTCAGTTCTAGCAGAAACAGCACAAAGGCTGTTTCAGCAAGTCAGTTTTGCGAACACGGTGGTGGTACTAGTGGGATTCGTTCCCTTTCTGAAAGGAAGATCAATGCCGTTTTGTTGGGCGACCTTCACGGTGTTTGTTTTTAATCGTGCACCAAACTGTTCTTTTACAAACCTGTACAATGCAACAGATTTAAAAAGATTTGTTGATCTGCGGCTAAGGGAGTTGAGTTATTAAAGGATGAATGACAAACAGTCTAATGTAAATAACCTCACCATATATTTTTCATTTTTCTTCACCATATACTTAGGGCATTAAGAAATTATGGCTCTTAAACTCGTTTAAATACAGCACTAAGTACCAAGGTCTGACAATGGAAATACTGATGTATGAAAATCGTTCGCACACCTAACCAGAACTGGACCATATGTTACAAAGAATTTTTTAATTCGTTTTGAAGTTTGAAAAATTCAAAGGGCAAAGGTCACACGGGGAACCGACGACTGGCGACTATGAGCGTCGGCGGCCAAACAGTCACCGCAAGCATGATCCACGAGATAGCACCGAGAAGCCTATACACCAATATCCGCCGAAATTTTGATAATAATAGTTAATATAATAATAATTTCTGAAAGAATAATAATTAATAAAAGAACAATAACGTAATAATATAATATACGAGTCATCTTCGGCTTCGCCTCAGGTGCTCTTGTGGTCTACAGTAAATTCCCTAAAAATTCCTAATCTTGTTCATTTACTGTATTATTTGAGTTTGGTTTTTGCGAGTTTTTTACATTATAGGATTACGCAATGAGTAAATCTAAGAGCGGTGCTACGTTTGTAATAAGTGCTCTGTATTACTGTTTTTTTTCAAAACAGTCTTACTGTTTTGGTCCCTTGTATTAGTAAAACTGGGCTGCAAACATTTTTTTATCACTTTCCCTTTTCGTTGCTTTTTGACAGTTGAATCATGTTTTGATCAATTATGTTCAGCCCTGAACAATCATCCCTAAACACTGTTGTGGATTATATAATTATAGGTTGGTTCTTTCTGGATTATTTCAGAATCAGTGTTTCCGAAAACTTGCAACTGCAATTTGCACAGATTCGAAACATCTTTATGACGGTTGCACTTGCATTTACTGCGAGCAGCAATTTTTGTAATTTCATTCTGATCATCCGTGTCTATGTTTTACCTGATCTAAGAAATACTCGTATATATGAGTTCATTAGAAAGGATGCGCAGAGTCAAAACGCGGACTTACATCGATCATCTGCGACCTACATCGAAGCGAGAAATAGGCGTACCAAGTCCCAATTGGCTGCGCTTCGTTGTTAGTCGCTTTTCGCTCGATGTCTGTCGGTGGGCGTCGACGAAAACCGTTACGAAGATGGGCGTACCTTGTAACGGGTCTAAGCGACGCCCAGTTACTTATAAACTTCGCGTTTCCGCGATTTTTTGTGGTGGGTCAGCATTCTAAGTTAGATCGAGGCTGCCCACCGCCAATAGCAAAATTCAAAACCACGTGATCGTTTCTCTATATTTTGACGGCGACGGTTAAACGATAAAATGATAGGGTTTTATGTCTGTTTTTGAGTTTCTTGTTTTTGCCTTCTTGTTTGTTTTTGAAATCAGAAGTGTAAAAACTGATAATCTTTTTGGCATTACTGGTGTATCTATAGCGCAGGGATGCTGCATTCTGCGAATCCAGATCAGACTGCGCAAGATCAGTGTTTGGCCAGGTGCGCTCGTGTTTACTAATTATTTGCTGCCTGATTATTGCTCAATTTACTTTTGATCACATTGACTAGCGTATTACAAATTGATTCGACTTGCCAAAACGTTCACAAATCCTTGTGGCTGTCTCTAACAATTTGCGGTATGCTCGTCATGTATAACTGCCGTCGTATCGCAGGGAACCCTGCGCGCTGGCTACCCAGCTGCTGGTGCTTTTGACAGTACACCCAGTTCTGTGCTTGATTTTTAATCTGATTTAATACCCCCCTACGATTAACACAGCTGGACAGCCTTCCATAGTAAGTCAGAAATTGATGTTTGATATCATGTTAGTTCAGCGAAGTATAAGTTGGAATAATCTGTTGGTCACATAAACATTTCCGATTTTTCGTCTGTATTTATTTTTAATGAAAACAAATTATATACTTGCTTAACCATGTGGCGGGTTCCCTCTTTGATCTGGCTACCCAGAAGTATATTATTAACCGCAGCCTTTTATTTGTTTTATCTAAAAACAATAATGCACAGCAATACCCAAGCGCACTTTGTTTTGATGCTTTTTAACAGCTTATATGGCACAGAAATGTTGTGATACAATTTAGAAGCATAATGTCTGCACGCATATTAAATTTTGTATGTCTGTATGTCATGGCAGTTGTGCGCATGCGGTCGAGTTTAGCCCGTACATAAGTACATACATGCAAGACGTGTAAACGGGCGCGGTTTTGCGTTCGATGTCTGTATGTCAAGGGTAAAAAACTTTGTAAGTAAGTCCGCGTTTGAACTTTGCGCATTTTATATATTGTTCGTATATAGATACGTGCGGATGTACAGATACTCGTACATGTACCGTACGTTTATTCGCCCAAGGTTAGCTCCGGTGATTTACATAAAACGGGTTTTCTTATTAAATATCTCACATCTGCTAACGACTTTGAATGTAGTGAGAGGTCGGCCTTTTTGATTAAGAACATTAAGATTTTAACTTTTTGATCCTAGTTAATATAGTAGTTTCGATTAAATCTTATTAAATTTTATTCAGTTGTTTTTATTCAGAAGTTACGGGGTTGTTGTAATATAGAGATAGGCAATTTAGCCAGTTAAGTGAGTCCTGTTTTGGCAGACACAGTAACTCGTAACAAAATAATCCATTTCATAACATGCGGACTTTATACCAAGCTGTACCGAAATTTCTGCATAAGGAGCAGCCTATACACGAAGATACATACAATCAATGCAAGGCTCATAAGCGTCAGATATGACACAGAAGCAGATGGAAAATGGGGCAAATAGCTTTATTGTGATAACAATAAAGCAACAACACAAAAACCAACAGAAAACCCGATAGGGAAAAGCTGTGGAAAAAGTGGCTGCAAGCGCGCTCGTAAGAATCGTGATAATGATTCAGCGTGCTGCAGGTATGGAACAGCTGATGCCGCAAAGCATGGAATCGCTCGTAGGCGCTGGGCTACGCCCCCAAGAGTGCTGCGATGCGCTGATTGGTCAGCGAGACAAAGTGAACGCTGAGTAAGCAGCGTAATAACGCGGCACGAATGGCGTGGTTATGTGCGGGCGGGCGACAGAGCAAGCCACAAGAGGTGTCTACCGCCTCGAGGCAGCGGTCTCTGACATAAGAAAGCACATCTATGAGCTTTAAAGCTAAAGGCAATAAGCGAAAGCACCGAGAAAATTCATCCACGAATCTCCATATCACCCCACACAATAACGCGCTGACTGCGATCACCGGTCAACAGTTGGCTGCCTTGTGGATGCCATGAGCAGCCCGTGATGGTGGTAGGATGCTCTTTGAGCATTTTCTCCAGATAATCCCCTTCTCGGTTTCGTACATTCCAAACGTACAGGACACCGTCATTGGAGCCGGCCATGACGTACTGTCCGTCCGGACTAAATACCGCTCGCGACCAGTCGCGGCCTACTCTGAAATTCTCCGCACTAAAATAACAATGAAATAACAATAAATAAAATAACTAAAATAACAAATTTTATTGTTATTTTATTAACAAGACTTTGTTTTTTAATTTTACAGTGAGGGCGAAAATGGCTTGTACACGCTATTGCTTACGATAAAGTCATGGTCACTTCCCGCATCCTCACGTCCACCACGCTCAGCGTGTCATCCCGGGAACAAGTTAAAACGTAAAATCCATCTGTAAAATTCGGTACACTTTTGTCATACTGCTATCCGAATTATAGGTGTCTCATTTTTACCTGGAGACAGATCTAGTGATGTGAGTTTTCCCTGCAGCGCCAGCTCGTTGACACTGGTGGCGCATCTCGTGTCCCAGTAGCGAATTTTGCCATCAAAGTGTCCACTGAGAATCGTCTGACTGCCGCACACCACGACGTCGTTGCAGCTGGAGCCGGCGAAGAAATTTTGTGTACACGCTCCGCTTCTGAGATCCCATAATTTGAGCGTCCGATCATAGCTGCCCGAAACCACGCGGTTGGGACCGGAAATGAATTTACTGGACAGCACTTTCTCTTTGTGCCCCGTTAATTTGTGCTATGAATAAGAAAATGCCAGACATTTAATAAAAGCATACAAACGGTATAACCGAGTGCACACTGTTTGCATCTTGTAATTAATTGTCTGTGCACACACACTGGCTGTACACACAGAGTCAGACACTGCTTGTACACTGTTTATACCTCGTCATAAGCATTAACCAGCTCAGATCCTAAAGTAAATCGAAATTAAATCGTTTTTTTAGTATGAATTTATAGATGTGCTGCATGCAAAAAATTAATTTAGGGTTTCGATCTACCGTACACCAATGCCCTATTTTTGCACTAATTATGGAACCGGTGCTTTATATATAAGACATTTATCAGCTCAGCTCTCTTAATTATCGAAAATAATTTTTCTTATCAGTTTTAATGTTTCAAATCTGTAACGCTCCGCAGAAGTGATTAACCAAATAGCTCTTCCGGTTATACCTTGAGGCGTAGGTCGAATATGGTCCAGAGATGCACGGCAAAATCACTGGAAGCAGCCATCACGAGGTTTTCTCCCGGATCAAAGTCCACTGACATTACGGCAGCATTGGGACCGGTCAGAATCCCGCGACACTCCGGTCGCGTGGGAATGCTGCTATCCCATAGCTTCACTTTTTTATCAGCACCACCGGTAGCAAAGAATCGTCCTGTTGAACTCCACTTAACAGCATTCACCTCACTTTCGTGAGCATCCTGACAACAACAATAATTACACCGAGAAAAAATTTCGCATTACAGAAATTCTGTAGAGCAGTTCACGTCATGAGAAAAATTTGCTGCTGAGCTTAACGAGTTAAGCAGTTTTTAGCATACCAGTCGAAGTTGAGGAAAAGAAGGAACACTGACGCAGTACACCGACGAGATACCCACTTCCTCCCAGCCATCACTCTCGTCAATGTTCACTTTGACCGGCTGCCTAATGTGCTTTATGATCTCCTCCAACATAGAGCTCTTACGTCGCCGGACAAAAGACTCCGCTTCGCGGTTCTTCTCTTCCGCTTCATCGGCTTTCAGTTTCAACCAGCGCCCAATCAACTCTTCATATTCCTGCTCCAGTTTCCGGTGCTTCTCTTCGATACAGCTGTAGGCTGCATTTAAAGCTTGTTGCTCATCCTTCAGAAGGCGATTGGAATGCTCCAGATCCAACAGCATCACCTCGGAATTAGAAATAGCCTGCTGGATGTTGTAGATGATATCCTCTTGATCTCTAATCCTACAAATGTGCGCGAATGACGATAAGATTCGGAGACACGGAGTCACACATGCATATAAATTAAAATGCTTCTTCCATTCGCGCCTCAAACAGGTACCTTTTAATTACGCCGGCAATGCATTTACATGCTAGGAAAACATTTTTTAAAAGCCGTTTTGTGATGGATACAGTGAGTAACTGACTATATAAGCGAGCAAGACCGCAAAACACACATAGGTAGGCAACCGTGGGGTTCACACTGAAAATTTGAAATTTCATAGTCTAGATGGCTCTGACTACGAAGAGAAAGGGACGGACAAGTACGCTCACTAATATGTGAAAACGTATGCGTTTTCCGAGTACAATTTCACATAACTAAAATCAGCATTTCAAATTATGTTTACGTTTGTGATAAGCGAATCTCTTGACAAGCAAAAGTCGACAGCTTCCTCAAATTCAGTTTCAAACCAAATTTTTAAAAAAACCAGCGATGCGTTTTTGTCTCAGCGATATTCTTATACGCACTTCCGGTCTTTATCGTGCAGGGTCATTTCTTTTTCCTCCAGCTGAGCACGCATATCAACCAATTGTTGCGCATTGTCCCCTTTCCGCTTGTGCATTTCCGTCAGCTCTTCCTGCAGCCGGTACACCTTCTGTTCCAGCATGCTGATTTTTTCCGCTGGGTCAGGATCTCTGTTATCAACAATACCATCAAAATTCATATTTGCATTTACCAGGGGTAGTTCAGGACTATTAATTTATACACTAATAACTGAAACAAAATTGCGGTCGTATTTTACCCGACATTTCCTCCGCGAAAACCGTTTCTCTGTGTATCATCTTTGGATTTTTCAACTTGATACTGTAACTGTTTGTTCTGCACCTTCAGCGATTCAGCAAGCTCAAACAATTTCCCATCTGAAAATTGAACTAGGTAATGTTGCTGGCACAATTGATACGTCTTCATTTCAGTGGTCGTAGAGGGAAGTATAATTTTTTTGACATAAGCAATGAACCTCATAATGTACGTAATGAACTATCAACCTTACTGTTAGCATGCATTAATACAACTCAACTTGTAAACAGTTGCAGTACTACGTACACAGAAGTTTAATATATCGGTAGTTGTACGGTACGTACCTACTAGAGCGGCCTACAGTTATAACGCTTAATATTTTATGCAGCGTATAAAAACAGACGTCAGTTGTCACGATGCGAGACCGGATCTGGCTGCGGCCTGCGAGAGAAAAATCGAAAGCCGTGCATCCCGAGGCGGTTTACTTGCGTTTGCAGGTAAACGCAATTCTAACTTAACGAAGATTCCGGTAAAATACAAAATTTTGACTAAATTTAATAAAATACTGGACGCGGTCGAATTCTTCGGAAAATTGCTGACAGCCCTTTGTCAGCAGCGGAAGCAGTCTCCCGCATCAGTGCAGGTTTACATTACATGCACGCCCCGATTGGTGCAACGTCCGTGTAACGGTGTAAGTGCATGTACAATACAGTCGTAGTATAAACGGGCGCTGGGCACTGGGCAATTTGAAGACTAATTTTTTAACAATACCAACATGTAGGTATTACGATCTCGAATTCTCGACCGTGTGATTTTGCATTCCTACGTAGGTAATGCTGCCTGTAAGTACACTGTGCAGTCTGTACTGTACACATAATATAGGGGGAAAAATGAGTCTAGCCGAACCAGTCCCTTGTACTTCTGATGTAAGCCAGCTGGTGGTTTACGTTGTGGCTAGACAGCGCTTTATGTACAGCGCCGCTATTAAGATTACAGGTACTGTAACAGGTAAGCAGCATTACGTAAGCAGGCTAAAACTGTATTATAGCCCGGTGCAGCTAAAACCACATGTACCGTCAATGCCGCACAGCCTTAATAGCAGCGCTTTACATAAAACACTGTCACGACACAACGTAAACCACCAGCTGGCTTGCATCAGAAGTACAAGGGACTGGTTCGGCTAGACTCATTTTTCCCCCTATATAATAATTTATGATGCACCATAACACTAAAGAAAGTCTTCCCACCCGTTACAGCTGGTCCAGTTTTTTTCAGACGGCCATATCATGGTACTAGGACGGCCGTATTGCAAGAATATCAATATACGCAGCACAGGTATACAGTTAAATTCACTTTACGAGTTAATTATTTCGAAACATACCAAATGTTGACCATAAACAATGTTTCTTACATGCATCAAACACCGGTCTGAAATCCTCTCCCGTGCGATTCCTCTTCTTTAGCTTCTGCAGTACATGGACTTTCCAACCATTTGTCGACGGTGGCGGTAGTGACGATGTGCGTGACATCAGAAGCGAAAACGAAAATTCTGAACGCCGAATATTACTGCAAAACTCGCTGCAGCTGGAGAAAAGGCTTACAAAACCAGTACCACGTACTCTATGGCGCAGACTGCGCTGTGTATGAAAATTTATATTTTGACCATGCAAGATATAAACTTTTGTGGCTGTATCAGAGAAGCAGGTATTGCACAAATGAAAACGCCATTATTGAAAGATAAACATAACGGCGAAAGATGCTACAGAATTAGAAAAATTCAAATTACTGTGATGATAAAGAGTAGAGACTGCACTATGTCATACCATAATATACAAAGTACCGTACGTAGCAGAATGTGGTGTGTACTGTGTAATATGCCCCATATTCATTTTGATGTTTGTTTGTGCTAACCATCAATACGAGCACAGTGCAGCCGCTTTCGTGGTCACACATTTATCACGCATGTGGGCAACTGGGCATGCAGCACAAGTACGACGGTATTTATCGTTAATACGTCTTGACTACTTGCGAATCTGTTTCTACAGTATGTACTTGCTACTATTAAACCAGTTAAAGTCTTTAAGTACGTCGTACCATTTATTTTTGCATCCTGCCTTTGAGTACCTGTACGAGTCTTCGTCTGTGATTAATATAATTATTACTATTGCGTCAGCCAGCTGTGAATCAGAATCTGAGCATTATTACCTGTTCTGACCGTCGCTTGAGCTTTGCCAAAATCAGCAGTTAAAACGCCAATAAATTTACGGGGTTAATGTACATACTAACTTCGATAACCAACCGGCTGCAATATATATTTTCCGCTACAAATTACGAAAAAACCACGCTAAGTTCACATTTTTTTGTAAAAGCTATAGTACCTCCTGATTACGGAATAAATAAGAAGCGTATCCCATGTTCGCCCGTTCGGTGCTCGTATGGTAAATTCCACAAGATACCGCTAAATGCTACACTCTACAGCACGGTACTTCGTACATAAAATTCTGAATGAAAATCAACGGCTGTTTTCACTGACAGCATCGATAAGATATCAGAGTAAAACCGGCTGGTGATAAGATAAAACTCTTTTCTGCTACGTCATATTTGCCATATGGTTAAATGGTGAATGATATTAATGGGGACAGATATCTTTTTCCGAAAAATCTTTTCATAATTTTCAATTACACAGGCAGTGAGGCAGATTTAAAATAATAATTGTTACCGTATTGGGGTAGGTTCTGCACCCGCATAATGTAAGCAACACGGTTATGAAGCAACCAAATCGGCTGTAGATTTTTGGTTTAACCGATTTTTTACCAAATGCGGACTGCCGATAGTACGCGCTATTTTGCCTTTAATTTCAGCTTAGCTTTTGCTAATACGTTCCTGGTGTTTTATGCGGAAAAGCATCTTCGAACTTTGATTGGAACTTGGAAGCAATTCGCAACCAGGTTTGCTCATTGCAGATTTGCATATCACGGTACTTGTTGTGATTTTTTATTTCGGTGTTTTTGTCTGTTGTTTCCGGATCGATTTTGGTGTTAGGATGCTAAAGCATGTTGCCGATGGGGAGACGAGATTTTTGTTTTTTTGATACGTCACGGATGTGATAGTCTAACGGATAGTTTGATACGTCACAGATAGTCTAACCGTTCTCCCACGTTATCACACTTTCTTGCAAATCATTACATATCATTACATAATTGCTACTGTCACGTTGCAGTGACGCTGACCAACTATCATCACCAGATAAAGGGTTCTTCTACAATATATTCTCACCGTATCTCAAAATTCAAATTATTAGTGACGTTTTTAATGCTGTTCTCAGCATGATCACATCCGTGACGTATCAAAAAAACAAAAATCTCGTCTCCCCATCGGCAACATGCTTTAGCATCCTAACACCAAAATCGATCCGGAAACAACAGACAAAAACACCGAAATAAAAAATCACAACAAAAACGAGAAAGAGCATCGTCAAACAATCCACAGCCAGCCGCCGAACTACCGTTGTCGTGTTCACATATCACTCCACAGAATAACTTTCTTATTTCGATCACAAGACAGCAGCTGATTGCCCTGCGGATGCCAGGAGCACGCCGTGATGGTGGTCGGGTGTTCTTTCAGGATCTTCTCCACGTTGTCCACCTGGCCCGTTTTCAAGTTGAACACATACAGGTTGCCGTCGTTGGAGCCGGCCATCGCGTACTGCCCATCGGGACTGAATACTGCGCGGGACCAATCGCATCCCACTTTGAAATTTTCCGCACTAAAGAAGAAAGCATTAACAAATTAATAATCAAAATTAATAGTAACACATCAGTTGCGCATCCTAAAAAATTAATATTACACATCATTTGCCAAATCGAAATCACAAAGTTGTAATGAGCTAAAACAATATCAGAAGCGATACATCCTGTGATCTTACACCGATTCATTATCTGGCTCATTAAAAGACAAATACGCTTTTCGACAAACTCAGATTCTGGAGAAGCATAACACTGAAAAAAATTCTTACGCAAGGGTGACGGTGACTTGGTTCATCCGAACGTCGATTACCCTCAGAAGATCATCCCGTGAACACGAAAGAAGGTAAAATCCATCTGCAAAATAAACAGCGTTCGTGAGTAACAGGCTAACAGCATTCTTACCGGAAACTATGACTGTTTCACCCAAAAACCATAATTATAAAAATAATTTAGTTTGCTAAAAAAGGCAGAACGTTTATGAAATAAAATACAGATCAACAAAAAAACAAATATAGAATCAGTGTACTCGTACCAATGAACTCGATTATCAAAATTAATTATGCTGTTTTTATTTTGCTCGATATGATGAAGGCCCTGTAGATGCAGCCAGCCAATGCTCTACGAACGTTCCGCGTAAACTAGATAGAGATTAGAGAACGTGGGACATGGACATGAGACTAAACTTAACATAACTTGCACAATGCAATCATAATACTGCTATTAATCGCCAATGCCGTAAATAAAAAATTAAATCTTCCTTATTTCTTACAGGAATAAGAGGCTTCGGATATTTACTAACCATTACAGATTATGGTTAATGTTTTTCTACCTGAGGACAAATCAAGCGAGGTGATTTTCCCTTGTAACAGCAGCTCATTAACGCTATTATCCGATCGTGTGTCCCAGAAGCGTATCTTCTTATCGAAATGTCCGCTGATAATATTCTGACTCCCATACACCACCAGATCATTACAACTGGACCCGGCAAAGATCGTCTTCTCACAGGCTCGACTCCGCAGATCCCACAGCTTCAACGTCCGATCATGGCTGCCCGAGACAACGCGGTTGGGCCCGGAGATAAATTTACAGGATAATACTTTTCCGGAATGTCCGGTTAGTGTGTGCTATGGAACAACCAGTCATTACCGTCTGAATTGTCAGCCCCGTTAAAAGTCAGAGGAAGAACAGAAGGAAACTGAGGAGAACGCTTACTACCCTAAGCCGTTGGTCACTGATGGTCCAGACGCGGGCGGCAAAATCGTTGGAGGCGCCGACCACCAAGCTCTCGCCCGGGTCGAACTCGACGGACATCACGGCGGCGTTGGAGCCGGTGAGGATGCCACGACATTCCGGTCCGCTGGGACCGCCGGTTTCCCATAATTTGACTTTCCGGTCGGCGCCGCCGGTGGCGAAATAACGTCCCGTCGGACTCCAGCGGACGGCATTGACTTCACCTTCATGAGCATCCTAAAAATATTTAATCATGAATATTAATATTATTATTACAACGACGAAGGTGGGTGAGATCAAAAAGGTGAGGTTAATTTCAAATTCACAAGCTTCAAGAAACTGCACTTTAGAATTCAACAGAAAACCAAGTAAAAAAATCCTTGTAACATGAGAGGTATAAATTATTTTGAGTACTTACCATATTTGACAAGATACTCTTATCGATTCCATATTTCAGAACTAATTTTAAAACACATTATTTCGTACAAAATTACCATGCTTATAAAACTATTTAACATATAAACAAGAGTAAATATTCGTTATGTATTCTTCAGTTAATGCTTATTTAAAAGTAAACAGACCGATGCGAGAAATTTTTACTTACTATTTTTCGTTGAGCAACGGACGGAATGATCACACAGCAGATGGGAGGCACGGAAAACTCATCCAATCTCAATAAATTATCAAGATTCACATTGACAGGCTCTTTGGCGGCTTCCAGGATGTCATGCTGCATGGAGCGTTGCCGCAGCCGGGCCGAGGCCTCAGCTTCCTGGTTCATCCGGTCCACTTCCTGTGCCTTCAGCTTCAGCCAGCGATCAATCAACTCCTGATTTTCCAATGCCATTTTACGGAACTTCTCCTCCATACTACAATAGGCAATGTGTAAGGCTTGCTGCTCATCCTTGAGCAACTGATTGGAACGCTCCAATTCCAGCACAGCCGCTTCCGACTGTTTGATGGCTTGTTTGGTCGTGTAGATCATCGCCTCTTGATCCTGAATCCTGCAATTGAATGAATAGAAAATTTTGATCTTCTTTATCTACTCAATCCAATCCTGCAAAAACAAGTAAAATTTTTCCAAAGACTCAAGTGTTCCTTATACAATCAGTTCGAAAGCCATGCAAAGTTGCAAACCAAAGAGCATTTTAAATACCTATACGATAACTAATGTATGTAGTACCGTGGCTCAAGATCAGACGTAAAGCCATGGCTAGAACTTAAAAAAAATAATGCAGTGTATGGTTCTACAGGACTGGTAATTCATAAAAAAGTTTTCACACTTATCTTAGAACTCTTCAATTTTTACTCTATTCGGTAAGAATATTGTACTTAAATCTGATACTTTTTACTTTACTTTATTGGAATATTACTGTTTTTTACATTACTATTATTAAGCTGTCCGAAGAAACAATGTCACTTCTAGACAAAGTCGAATCACCGAACTCGGATGAAAGTAAACAGACAAGTTGAAACAGACCACTTCCCAATTTCATTCTTTTTCCAGATTTCATTCTTGTTTCCACAATGCCTTCAGCTTCAGTGAATTAAGCTCAAATATTATAAAACAACACAACTGCACATGCTCGTAACAGGAATAAATGTTATTTATTGCCTGAATACTATCTTCCATTATGTTTAGTTTATGATTTGTCCCAAATCAGTTCAATTTAGTCCCATGTACCGCATCCTAAGGTTATACGTAATCAAGGAAAAAATAATCAAGGCAAATTTCCTAAAAACTGGACAAAATGTCATAATATTTGTACGAGGATCCTGCAAATTGCAATGACTTCCCAGTTGCCACAGGCACGCAGCACGTTTTTCGTTCTTTTGTCGGGAATGGATGTGTCTTATTGAGAAATCAAATTAGCGACTAGCCGGCACAATAACAGCCAGCGGAAAGCCATTTTCTAACTTGATGTTTTCCTCAGGTTTCCGATGGGATCTCTACGCTCTGCAGTTTACACGCAATGTCGCTCATGACCGCAGAATTGATCCGCCAAATAGATATCGCGTTTAATCGATTTTCCCTTAATTGTCCCATAAACCGCCAAAGCACCCGGTAAATCGCTGACTGCTGAGAGACTCGAGCCCACTGATAAAAAATCGGGTCGATTGTGCGCTCATTTGCTGGACCCATACGCTAAATCAAAAGCCAAATAAAATGCGAAAAATGCCTCCCAGTAACTGAATTGGTAGCGTTCAAGTACGGACGGAATGTTACCATGCCAGACACTGAACATAATACAAGTAATTATTTCTCATAAGACATTATACAAGTATGTAATATTTTCTTAATACTAATTTTTTGTAAAATTATTTTTCACTTCCTTACTTCTGTTTATTAAGTTTACCAAATTACTTATTTACTTCCCCATAAAAGGTATTATAATTTCTTTTATACCCCTAGTTCAGTTTATGCTAACGATATCGTAGCATAACGGCTGAAGCAGGAAGCCACTAAAGTCTCATCTGTTATCAGCTTCTACTTACAGATCCCGTTCACATTGTGAATGAATTTTAATTGTTTAAATACATAAAATTAATTTTTGGTTTACGAAACAGTTAATGAGGTAATGCGCTACACGCACAATAAAAAGATAAGGAAATGGAAAGCCAGGAACTTCTAAATTTAATTAATCACTAACAAAAATGTTTTCTTTGAACTACCCAGGATAATTACAAAATCCTAAATTCACACTAAATTAACAGTGATTACCAATACGAAAAAACCGCATGGTCGAGGAAATGTACCAGCTGCGGTTATCTAATCATAAACACACATCAAGCGAACTGCATCATCAACATAACCACAAAGCTGAGGGAATTGTTATCTCTAAACAAACACACTATCCTTTTATCGGGATTCAAAACGCTCAAAACGCCAGCTGATGGATTCCCACCCATGTGCAGCGTTAAAAAAAAATCAACATCTGCCCTGGCCCTGAACTACAACCGGAAATCAGAGATTCTCGCCTGAAGTAAATCAATCACCCAATATTATTGTACAGGGTTCCGAAAGCAAATACAAGGGAAGCTGACGTTTTGCTACATGAAATATCATCCGACATCCTCCGTTATGAAAAGCCGTTTTAAATTGAAAAAAATGCAAACCGCTGCGCGCACAAAATGCAAAATCAAATAAAAGTAGAGCGAAGCCGTGAATCCGTTTCCAGATAACCTCCATTATACAGTGAAAACATGAAAAATTAAAAAATAAATCAACGGCATTTAAATAAATTATGTTGAACAATTTGTACATTTTATTTACGGCTGTTCATAACAACAGTCGAGAGCAATCTTCCCATCGACGAGCCAACACACTACGCTAATCGCAGGCATCTTCAATGAGTGAGAAAATATAATGTTTTATTGGGTTCTTTGAACCTTCGTGTTAAACAACAACGTTTATACTACGGTCACAAATTCCAGAAGCCGGGTTGTAATTACTCGGCTGGCTAATCAGATGTGTATCCATTAAAAATACTGTATTTAAATAATTTCACCGTAAAAATAATACCATTTGTTGTAAAACACTGTTCAGATTTATACCAATTTCGCACAACGTACTTGCGATCCTTTTCGAGGAGGATGCGCTCTTTTTCCTGCAGCTGATTCCGCATATCCACCAGCTGCTGTGCATTATCGCCCTTCTTCCGGTGCAAATCAGTCAGCTCCTCCTGTAGGCGATAAATCTTCTGCTCCAGCATAGCCACTTTCTCCGACGCTTTCGGATCGCTGAAATATGACACGCACTGCACAAATCCATACAAATCTAATCCGCTTTACCCAGCGCTCTGTTCTATTTACCCGGCGTCCCCGCCGCGGACGGCAATCCGCAGATTTTCCTCCTTAAGCTTCTCAACTTGTAAATTGAGCTGGATGCTCTGGGATTTCAGTGAATCCGCATGCTCAAATAATCTCCCGTCTGTGCACAAAGCAAAAATACCTTTAGCAAAATTTTAAAAATACGGCTTTGCTGATCACAATCTGGCAAATTAACAATAATTAGCAGCAGCAACAGAAAATGCAGTTGTTAAGATGCACGATCACCAAAAAAATTAATTTGTAGAATTTAAAAAAATATGAATTATTTAATTACTACTGGCAGTCAAGTGCGCTTACAGGCGTCGAACACGGATTTGAAGTTTTCGCCTTCCACGCGATTTCTTCGACCCAACTTGATCAGAATATCTGATTTCCATGGCTCGGGTATTAATGAATGTGGAGAAGACGATGGTCGCGGAGTTAAAGGCATTACGCGAGTATCTAGCAGTCACGCATGCGACTGAATAAGATCCCACAACGAAAAACAATCACAATAATTCGAAAGCGGTATTCGCTGCAGTACTGATATCACAATTTGAAATCCGGGTAATTAACTGAAAACGGCAAGATAAATTCTGGCATGTACTGAGTACTCTCATTAAACCAAAGCCTTCACTACAAACTGGAAGAGACCGTTTGAATGGATATCGTATAAAGAAAACTGGATAAAATCATCATAAAAAGGAGTAGAATGGAGAGTTGAGATCGGAGATCCAGCACACTCTGCTCACTCGGATGCCAACGTTGCGCTGCCAAAATCACAACCATAACTAAAGCTGTCACAACGAGCTGCAAACAAGCCGTCCTATCTCAGACTATCTGCTCGTAAATGCCCCTGCAATCTTTGATCAGTCCGGGTTCTTTGGTAAAAATAAACAGGATAATCGATAATTTTTACTTTAAAGCATTGCAAACGATAGCGGAATTGCACTTTAAAAAAAATGTAAAACTTCGACAAAACATCATGCGATCGCAGAAGTTTCAACGCGCTACAGCAAATACAGTTGGCAGCTGCAGCGGATACAGAAAAGTTCATTTCCCGTGGTCACAATGATTTTCAATGAGAACAGACCGATCTTTAAGTGGCGATAGTCATACCTTCCCTGCATCCTGCACTGAATCAGGCAGTTTCCGTTTCCGTTCTGCTGTGTTTCTTTAATCGTTCGCCGTTTTGTATTAAAAGTAAAACGGAAAAAAAATTCATGAAATTATGAGAATACGTCTGAATTCGTTTTTCATCTGATTTCTGTGGATTCTCGATTTGAAAATGAGATCCTGTAAAACCAGCTTTCAGTTTGTTTCCTAACATTTACAAGTTGTAGTGTTTTATGGTTTCTGAACCGGAAGTGCAGTTCTTCAAAAGTTATTCCATCATTTCGATTGGCGGAGCTTCCAAGTTTGTTTCATTTAAGCATTGTGACAACGATTTTTGTGGGATCGGTGTTGGATTACGCATCTGCTTTAGTCGTGATATTTTTTGCGTGGATTATCTTCTATCAAGCGTGATAGCTTACTAGTTACTACGTACAGTTCTAAACGGGTTTATTGCTATCATGGCGGATCCGTTATCCATTCTCCGCGACTTCCACATCAACAAGAAGCGCATTGTGGAGCGCGACGATCTGATCATCTTCAACGACACCGCGTTCAAGAAGAACGCCAAAACCAACTACCTCCAATATGGGTATGATCTTACCTCTTCGATCAGCATTTTCTCAGCGCGAGCAGCGTAACGTACTTTGCAGAAGTGAGAAGGATTCCATCAACAAGGAGTACTACACTCTGGACTGCCTCGTGTTCTTTCTGGAGAACGAGAAAGTCAACCATCCCGCTTACGTCATCGCAGCCACGGTACAACACTCCTGTTGGGTCTTTGCGTGAGTATTGTGGGTACTAGTGTCGTTGCTGTACAGAACAGGAATCTGACGGTGGTGAAGCGACCAGATCGCAAGGAACTATTGGAGTATCTCAGTGGAGAAGCAGCGACTAGTGAACGCATCGATCGCTATGCGCCCATCGAACTGCATGTGCCCTTCAAGCGGACGGCCGAGGAGGCCCCGCAGCAGGCCCGTCGGCCCCGTGTGGAGACGGAGAAGAGCATCCGGGATCGGGAGAAACTCCAGGCGAGGTTGGAGGCCCCGCGGGATCAGACAGCGACTGTCAGTACGGAAAAATTAACGTAAGTTCAAAATTCAATTTTGGTACCAGGTACAGTACTTCGGTACGAGTTTTGATTATTCACAATTTATTCGATGATTTGATTGTTTTTTCATTATTTATCGAAAATGCTCTTCCTTAACGATCAGGTTTCTTTCTGTTTGTTTGTTTTGAGAGTTCTTGCAGTACTCTGCCTTTTTATTCGATAACTCTACCAGCGCAGAAAACATTCAAAACAGTAAACCTGCGTAATATGATAACCATCCTAAATCGCTACTTAGTGTTAAATGTTATTCATGAACAAGTAGAGTTTCTTACTCGTACTTCAAGCTACTGGTGGAAGTACCGGTGTTTTGTAGTGAAGTGACGATATGATAGTACTTGCCTAACTTCCTTATCCGTACATTGCAACGTTATCGAATGCTCAGTTTCTAATCTGTTTAAAAGAATTTGGTAATTTTTAAATGTTTTAAAATTTGTAAAAAATTTTTGCTCTACTTGAGGGTTGAGGCAATAAATTGTGAAGGTGGAATCTGAGATGAATTTGCAAACTTTATTCATATCAGTCTTATTAAAAACATATTTCTCTGATACTCGTAAAGAGCCGTTCCTACATTCTACATTTCCAGCAACATATCCATTTTTTAAGTATATTTTTTCACTTAACAATTTTTCAAATTTTTTAGTAATGTGCATAATCTTTAATCTGTTGAGTTTTATCGTGATATCTTACTTATGTTGTATTGGCTTTTATAATAGGATTTTACCGTTACGTTTACCGGTTTACGTATATAAAAGCATGAGACAAAAGATTTCTGAGGGAAATATGGTATGCTTAATTCTTTGAATACTGACAAGTGACAAACCGAGGATGTCAGGATGAAGTTCGAATGCTGTACATTTTTGATTTGTGTACAGGTCGTTATCGGACATGATTTCCGTGGAAAAGATCGCCGCAATCAAAGCCAAACGTCTAACCAACAAGCGCAACACCATTCGCACCACGGATGACGACATGATAGCGACTAGTGATCTGCAGCCGGTGATGGACGCCGACGTGGATGCTCTGCGGGAAGTGGTTATCCGCGAGCGTGTCGGTCGGACCCGTGCCGATATAACGCGCGGTCCGAAGAATCTTACGGAGCGTTTGGCGCCCATATTCGCCATGATTAAAAACAAGGATGAGCGCAAGAAAACGGACGCGGCTAAAGTGGTACCCACAGTCAAAGTAAGTTTCCTGACAATGTCAGGAAAGGGCGCGATTCAGTTGGTGCACGAATCGCTCGGAACATGTATTGTTGTGTACAGCCCTCCATTCCCGCGCCTAAACCCGCTGTGGCCCCGGTGTCGTACAACCGCTACGAACAGGAACAGCTCAATAAAGCCAGTGGTAAGAGCAAGTGCCTTGTGCTCATTAAGATTTCTCACCTGTTATAACGTACCGTATGCGTTGTCGGCAGGAATCAGTTTTTGGATCAGAAGCTTGAGTGCTGTAATTAATTTGACTTCTCTTGGTTGCCATTGGGTATCGATATTGGTGTAGTGTAATGGCAACAGAAAGTGTGACGTTTCTTAGTCAAGTTTGTAACTTTGTCAGTTTAATCAATTATCATAATGAGTTTATCATAACTGAAAACCAGTTAAACAATGCTTATATAGTAATTTTTTGTTAGCGGTCAGGATTACGTAGATGGATAGGCTGTCTGTCTAGCAAAAAAGAAATTATGAAGGTCATATTTTTAAATGATTTTACTTTTAAAACATTTTGGCTTTTGGTTTACCTCATCTACAGTCTTTATCGCCGGCCTGTATTGCTGTATTATTCTTTCCGATGTCGCCTGTTATATGGTACAATTGTTGCATAAAGGAAAATTTATTATGTGTCAAGTGTACTAAAAAATATTTTGGATAAATTCTTTTCATGCTTTCGGTCACGGCTATTTATTGCAGGCTTGGAGTTCAATATCAACACTATGCAGTCATACCGTGCGGCACAAGATGCCAAGGCAGCGGATGGATCTCCGGAGAAAATGTCAGGCAAAACGCAGACGGACGGCGGTACAGGACAGCGGAAAACCCCTTCCAAGACTCCAATTATTGTTGTACCCTCGGCACCCACTTCCTTAATCACCATGTACAACTGTATGGATATCCTTCAAGACAACAAGTGAGTACTAAGTATATTCGTTTAAAGTTGAATATCGGTTAGCGAAGGACGTTATTCTGTACACGAACTATAAAAACGAAGAAATGCAGTGAAGGTACGACTAATGTAGAGCAGAACTGGCTACATTATATAAAAGCCAGTAACATTCATTAGGCAAAGGATCTGCTGAACTGCCGGTACTTTGTAAGTTTGTTGGGTATTTTATTTGTCGCACATGATGCATAATTTTTGTTGGTAATCAGAAACGCAATATGTGTTAATAATGATGATTGTCGTAGATTTGTTCCGTCGGATACAAAAAAGAAGGACGGTACCAAATACGAAAGCGAGATGTTGATCCAGCGCAAGAAGCCGGACGGCACGACGGTGTCCATTCGTGTGATGGATAATCCCAGTAAACTGAGCATGGAGGATTGGGATCGCGTCGTCGCCGTTTTCGTGCAGGGACCGGCTTGGCAGTTTAAGGGATGGCCTTGGAGTGGCAACCCTGTTGATATCTTTGAGAGACGTAAGTTCTGATAGGTGTCCATCAGTTTTGAAAACTGATGTACTGTTCAGCGAAAAATGGCCTTTTGGCATAACATTATAGATTGTCTTGAATGAATATTTTGTAATAAAATAACTCTTGCACCCGGTAATGTAAAGTAAAGTAAGTCGCAGTGTAGTTAAAATTGCCGATGGACACACCGATGTTCTGGGTCAACATACTCACATTGGATGTCGATATTGGGGTAGTACGGTGGCGGGACACAGGTGGTGCTTGGGCGTTGCCCAATTCAGTTCTCGCTTCTGCTTGGTAGATAGAAACGTTGATTAATGTCACAGTCAATTATTTGTAACGTAAATTGTTTCTGAGCGCTAAACGGTACCAAGAATATGTTGTTTTTGATAATTATTGTGGATTATATACGAGTATTTTGGTAGTTATACATGCAGTACTGCAAAACTGTATGTACAATTATACGGCACAACTTTTTCGATTTCTGTATGCTGCGAAAATTATTTATCCTTCGTAAATGCATGCTTGGTTTCTTTAAATTTATATTCAATATTAATCGACCTAATCGTGTTTTTGTTGCAACTGCAGTTAAAGCTTTCCACTTGAAATTCGACGAAATGCCGACGGATAAGAACGTGGCCGGATGGAACGTGCAGGTGGTACCGATTAATCGTACCAAACGCCACCTGGATCGCGCTAGTCTGCTCAAATTCTGGGAGAGCCTGGACAAGTTTGTTGTAAAGAATCGACCCCATCTGCGCTGGTAGCTCGTACAGTTGGATGGATGCAGTTTCCCTTTAACCTTTTTAAAAAAAGTTTATTATTGTATCAACATTGTGACAGACATACTTGTGGTTTTAGTTTCGAATAAGGAATGATTTTGTTCGATATATTGTATTGTTGCTTCACCCAAATGTTTGGTTTTTTGTTCTACTTGGGTGAACAGTGGACAACTGGACATTCTGTTGATACGTTAATGGAATTTTGTTTCGGTGTCTAAAAACCGCGATGGTTACAGAAATTCGAATGACACGAATCGTTGTTTGCCTTTTAGTGACGAAATCTGATTCGAATAAAAGAAGTCTTGTAAAATTCGCCAGTGCTTTCCATACGGAAATAATCAATAAATTCAGGCAATTACAGAGTATAAGATCTTGTGTTTGAGTTCATGCGCCATGCCAGTAAAATTTTTGCATGAACGTTTTCACATCTACTCGCGTTAATCAGATCTGCTCCGGCTCCCGTTTAGTTTTGTTATGTTACAAAATCTCCATTGGAAAGAGTAATTATATATGTTTTACAGAATAATTAATATTTGAAAAATGTGAAGTTACCGTACCGGAAACCGGCGGCATATGATTTTCGCCGCGCGCCGAGCAGCAAGACCCGGCGAAAATGGTATGCCGCCACCGTGCAGTCGTACCCACCAATATAACGCTGCGGGATGCTGAAATTATGAAAATAAGAATCCACTCCTTTAGTGCTGACCTTGGTTTCCGCCTTCCGACCTGCTTAGTCTTGATCCATTAATTACGCACTTAATACCAACTACCAACCCATTTTCCAGTCTTATGGGAACATTTCAAAAGACGTGTACAGTGTATTTACAACAAACTGTTTTTACTACTTACGGCTAACTTACCGACGGCGACAACCAGTCAAACTGATTCACTACGCGCAAAAAAATGTGCCTATTGTATTGCACATCACAAGTTCAGAACTTTACCGTATCGGTGGGCGGTTGCAAAACCGTTTTATAGCCTGCGGGTTTTGCAACCTCCTACAAGTTTCCGGTTATTGTGAGCCGATGTTGATGTTACACTCGGCGTCATCCCGACCTCCCGTTGCGTCCAAAAATTCGTATTAGCCTTATGCACACTTAATTTCTTAATTTTGGTTTTTGCAGTTTTCTACTCAAACTGCAATGGCCAGATGGACATATACGTAGTATGACCGGTACAAATGTTTTCAATTTTTACGTTGCAAAAGCAAAAGTGAGTACGGCTTCCCGGAAATCTTAAGCATTGAAATTGTAGGCGGGTTCGGTGGTTGAGCGCGCATGACGTCGCCTCGATGACGCAGCCAGGTACCCAAGTGGGCGGTGCCTGGCGCGCTCTGCGCCGGTTATGTCTGGTATCCGCTGATGTCATACACCGCTGCTCTTGCTGTCTCATGATGGCAAAACTTGTCAAACTGGATCCAACCGCAGCGCTGCGGTACAACTGCAAAATGTCGCACATCCGGTCATAGCCAAGTACTACCGCTGCAGCTCTTTCACGATCTTTTAAACCAACCAGAGAGGTACGTGTATACGCCGATCGATATGCACGATAAAGTGTGAATATGAATTTTTATGACAAATGCAGGCAGACAGACGTGCTGGTATGCCGCATGCTTTTTAAATACACAGCATCGGTGGTGTTGCACACTGTACAGTAGTGAGACGGATTTTTTCCTGCAGTGAGCTCATATCGATTTTTGTTATGACGGGATCAGTGCCTGTTTCCCACTGTTGAAGTTGTCTGTTAACAAATTCTGTTCTCTTGTGGATCTTTATTCTTTAGTTGACAGACGGATTATTTTTGGTAGATTTTTGTTTTCCCGGATTACATAAACATTTTTCTTACGGAAGTGCGATTTTCCGACAGAATTCACAATGCCCTTAATGAGGAGTTGTGGCATGTTTGCCCTGAAAACGGGCTGTTATCTCGTAGCAGCCTACACATTCGTAAGTACTTTATACAGCAGTCCAACGGAATTTTAATGAACATTCCTTTTGGAATTTATTTTTCCCGTCCGGATCGATTAAATTATATGTTTTGGGTTTTTTTTAGATGGTGGCTATCCTGCTCTTTGCCTTCAACATTTACGATTACATTAACGCCGCGGATTATCTGGCCTGGTCGCGTATTGTCAGTTTTGTCGCCGCCAGCGGATTATTAATAGCTGCGTTATGCCTGGTTGTGGGACTTCGACTGGTGAGTTATTTTGAAACGCTTATGTGTGATCCTGTCGGAAGTGTTCTGTTTCGTATTTTATGTCCACTAATGTTCACAGTACAATGGTGGTATTGATAAAATTCTGACAGGCGGTTTCGATTTTTATGTCATGGTTGGTTTTATGCCGTTTTGCGTGTCGTGCATACTGCGTACTCATGTGCAAAGCATAGAAGTACCGTTAACGGTTAAACTCTTATCGGGAGAAACAATTAATTGAGCAGAATTTTTTGAATTATGGTGTACGGCTTATTTAACAGCTTAATTTACTTTTCGTGAGTTGCACTTTTCTTCTTAAAAAACATACGTTTTTGTAATTATTTTTGCTAAAAACTAAGAAAATTCTGTACATTTCGAAATAATCATTAACAGGCATAATTAAATTTGTTTTTCCCGTGTACTCGAAAGGTCAGGTATATTCGGCAGCGTCACTGCCTAATTTTGAGACGACTAACGGTGAATGAGTTCAGCAGATTTGTTAATCCATTTTTTTTGTCCGGCGTTACTCACTGTAAATTGACTCAAAATAATTCGGTTTAGTTGTTTGTGTTAGTAAAGTTAAGCGCCGATGCCGGGCGATTTTCACACTGCTGTAACGTAGTCATGCTACACTGCATATTAAAATAATTTGATAAAATACGGTTCGATCTGTTAATTTGTGCGGAAGTATTGCCTTCGCATCGGAAATTGTTACATATAAATTTGACTCGGTTTTCAATTTTGTAATCATGGGCTCATGGCTGAAATGGCCCCCTGGTTCTCTGTTTTATTTTGTTGTGATTTATCCATCCACACGCCGTTTTTACTACAGCAATGTGATTTTATTTTTTCCAGAATTCGCCAGCACTTCATTTAGTGTGGCTGATATTGTTTGGATTCTACATGGTGTTCCAAATAACGGCTTTCGCATACACGTTGTTCTTTTACGCTGACGACTCGGAACAGCCGGTAAGGCAGGATGATGTGGAAATGGTAATGTCTGATGGCGTCATGCTTCTGTGGTATTGCATGGCATGCCTTTTGTTGCTTGATTTTTGCTTTACCGTTATGCTTCATAATTTGTTCATTTATTCCTTTAAACAGAATGGAGGTGTGTATTGCATATGGAAAGCAAACTTTTTCCGGTGTAGCATGACTCTAAAGTGTGCTCCATCATGCATAATTTTACTAACAAGTACTAATTTTAAATTGCGTTTAATGCATATGACCTGCTAAAATATCCACTGCACTTTATGGTCCTAGTTTCTATTTACTACTTATCTTCCAGTTAAATAATTTAACTGGCAGTCTCGCATACACAAAACCCATATAATTATACTTCGTAAAATTGTTAAATTATTTTGCATTTTTGTTAAGTACACTTACACGTCGGTGCCATGCATAGTTTGCGATTTGCTTCTGATAATGTCGCCAGTTATTTATCCTTCTTTTTTATTCTTATTATTTTGTTCAGTTACTGTTTTTTTATTGAAACTACTTTTGGTTTGTTATGTTATTAAATTTTATTTTCAGCATATTTTACATGCTGTGTAGTTTGATTACCGCCTTAAGAAAACTTAGTTTCCACTTTTGCTTTAATCCTGTAACTTGCATATCTCCATTCTAATGCGGAAAATTTAAAATTTTCGAATTAAGCCAACTAATTAGAACTGTTGTTTTATTTTACAGGTGCCACCATCGGTAAAAACATCAACCTTGGCGTATATCATCGTGTTCGGCATATTGACACTAGTCAATGTAAGTTGATGTGTCACTGTGTAATATTATGTGAATTGTGTAATGTTGTTGTAAATGTACAATGACGATGTTTTTCCTTGAATACCTTATCGAAATTTGTATGTTCAAAATTGGTGATCATGTTTGCTTTTGCAGATCCTTTGCCTGATAGCCGTACAAAGCCACCGGGATTTATTATTCACTGGCATCTAAATCAGCCGAATATCCAGATATCCTACGCGATATTCCTTCCTTATGAGGATAATGCATTTTCTGCACAAAGTTGTCCTGATTTTTTATTGTTTAAATCTGTTGGCTGGATCCGATACTCCAGAGCTTGCGTTTTGTATGCACTTTCCTATAATTCCTGTGTAAATTATTAATTCTTTACCTTTGATGCGCTGTTTATACCGTGTACAAAATGGCGGCGTTGTTAATTCGATGCGTTGTTACTATGCGATGATGGTGTAAAGCTTTTTACGATGTGTTTGTTGTCAGTTGTTGTAAAAACTGCATGAAGTAAAGTATTATCAGCTTTAAAAGCACCGGCGCAGTAACGAAATACACTAACGTAAATTAGTGTTTAATAACTTATTCTGACTTTGTTCGATAATTATGTCGTAGGATTAAAAAAATCATGAAGTATTATCCGCTTAAAAAACCGGCGCGGGACAAGATATACTATTAAAATTAATATTATTTAACAATCTAGGCGTCTTATGCGTTTATTGATTTAGTTAGGTGGTTGAGCAGAAACAAAATTTCAGTATTCACCAACACCTCATAATCTTGAAACAATACAAATTTATGTGTTATACATTTACAGATATTCTGTATTATAATCTAATAGCATATATATGTAAAAATTCGAACTACGCGTCGCTGAAATATTCTGGGATCGGAAATACTACCTTATATGGGCAATATTCAAACCGGCACTGCAAAGTGATGAACCACATGGTTGACCAGTCACCACTGTGCTATGCGGTCAGTTTATCGTGGTAACAAATCGTGGAAATACGCAGAAAAACAATTATTCATCCTCCGTACATGCGAGTGTACCCCAATACACTACACACATACCAATACGCATGTGCAGGCATGGACGGAAGCTAAGGAAACATTAAAATTTGTTTGTATTGCGTAAGTTACTGTTTTATCGCGATGGGCCTCTCGTGTACAACTCGTACATGTGCTCAATATTGCATACCGAGATATACCGCGATTACACTACAAATACGCATACGAACTTGGGCATTCTTCTTTCGGCTAGTGCGTGATCGGAAGTGACCACAAGGCCCACACCTTCGGCTGCGCGCTTATTCACCACACATGCTGACTCTTCATCCCTATAAATTACGTAGCTGTATTTAATTTTCCATTCGTGGTTCCAGCATAAACCTTTTTAGAGCAATTTTCGCATTTTAAGATTGTTGAGCATATTGCACACATTCGCACCCGGCCCAATATAATTTTGAATAGCTGAAGAAATTGCAAGAAGGTCTTATTCTGGCCAACCTTTTATTTTACGAATACGCGCCGGGCTCAATCGCCCAATTTGTGTTTACTTCCTAAACCAGTACGCAATTTTTTATTGATGGATCGCGAATACAACCATAATAATATTCGTCTCCATGGAATAATATAATAGTCGGTGCATCTTTGTTCATCCGGATATTATACCAGTTTTTCTGCTGTGGTTTCCGCGATTGTTAGTAGTTTTCTTCTAAATCTGTGTGAAAATACATTATGGATACTGCTGCCGATGTCGAGAGACAGGCTAATGATGTGTCTTCCCCTTCCGGCAAAGGGACGTTCTTACGGCGGACATGCATTGCTGTTACTGTCTACACTTGTGTACGTAAATATGTTGACCTTTTTCGGTAGATATTTACAGTTAGCAATACCGGTAGATATTATTTTTCGGTAGATATTTAGCAATTTAGAAATTTGTGGACCACTCGGTAACTGTACGGTAAAAGGCATTACAGCTTACGATTTGTGCTCTATTTATACTGCAAGTAATAATCCCGGTATGCATCTAATCAAAATTGATACATAGTGTGCATAATTAGGAATTTAGGATACACACTACTCCGTCCACTGTTGAATGTAGACGTGCATGCGCTTAGTGCGCCCGAAAAATCAATAAAATCATAGTTAATATAATATAATATTAGTAATTTAGTATCAAGACTTCGCGTTGTGTTAACCGCGCATTTATCAGTGTCTTTGCTTTTCTCCATGTAGTTTGTAGGTGCGTGGATGTTGAGTGATAATATGCATGATTTGCTCCATCATATGCTACTGGTGACAAGTGCGACAGCTTCTCCGCTACTGTTTCCACCGGAAGTATATCTTACTGAGTCCCGAGCGTGGAGTTTTATGTACGTATCCCTACTCTTAACCGGAGCAATCGTGTTGGGATGCGGAATTAAAAAGGTACGCCTGTTACGGTAAAGCCAGCCCGCTCTGCTTCGGCTTGAGTTATTATTAATCGGTTTCATAGAATTTGTTGGTTCCCATGTTTTACGATAACGCGTAAATTATTCTATTGGTGTGTTAGTGAAAAACGAAGCATTTGTTGTAGCGCTCCACGGGATTGCATATAGTCTGGATTGTCCTGTTTGCACCATATTTAATTGGTCAGCTAAGGCTGTTCGTAATTACAGTAATGAAATTTGTGGACCACTCGGATATGTTTCCCATGCTGCACAGCTTACATTCAGTGGAAAGCGGTGACTTTCAAAACGTTAGTGTGTTGTGTCCAACTACTACATAGTTTTCTGCTCCTTATGTCGTTCAGTTTTAACCTTGTTCTATGCACAGGAAATGACGCAAACTGTCTTTTGGTCCCAAGTTAAACTGATTCTCGAACTGGGATTGCTCGTTCCTCTTAATGTAAGTCAGCTTTACGTGTACAATACATCGCGTGTATGGGTTATTTACTGTTTTTCGCAATTACAGTCGCTACTTAACTTTGCTTTAATTGCATTGCAGCTGTCATTTGTGGTAGTGGTATTCAGCCACTCGCAACGTCTCGGGACTTTGATTGCAAGTAATAATAATGGAAGTACATACATCGAAATGGTTGATGAAACGGAACCCGCGGAAGCTGGCAGTGAGAGTTGACCTTTTGGATGGTAGTCGTAGGCTGCAACGCCACTGCCACGTTTCCATATTTTCTATGGGCGTTATACTGGGATCCAAAATGGGCCTCATAGAACTGAATTCTTGCTGCGCTTTTGGAGCTAACGGGGGGATCTTGTCCGGGATACAACATTCCAATAACATTTGCTCAACAAATCACGTGATTCCAGCACTTTATTTTGAAATCTCACAAGTTTTGTTTGGAGTATAATTATATATATAATTACTTGTTTCCGTTGGAAATCGCTTCTGAATCTTGAGCGTTTTTTTAATTTATTGACTACGGCGGCAAATAATTACATTAAAGTTTTGTACATTGTAGTGTTGTAATTCGTACGTACGTGTGCAGACACATTTATCATATCTGTATTATACGATGGCGATGGCCGCCGCGCTCGTAAATTTTATTGAAATCGCTGACAGTTAAATGAAAATAGCACGAAAAAGTAATTACAGTACATCACATTATAGCAATGTAGCATCCAACAACCATAATTATAGAAAGTAAGAAGGTTATAGATAAAACCCTGCGAATTTCTTCTCCAGTTGACCGTTAGGTGATATTATTCCCAGTACAGAGGCCGTGTTCTTTTCTCTGATTTCAAAATTTCTAGACGCTGTGCGATTAAGCGGTTAGCCTTCGGTTTGAAAGGTCAAGGGTTGCAAAACTTGGGATACGTACACAGATAGTCATCCTGTTTGCCCGTGTGTTGCAGTCAGCACTGCAGCTGCACTGCTGCAGTATACGATAAGGCCATCGTGCACGGACGCGATCGCGTTAACATTCTTCCTCTTTCCCATGTCTCTGCATGACGGCCTCGGCAAGGAGTTTGCTATCGGTTTATAATGTGCTACAGTAGGTGGCAATATTGTCCGCGTAAATTCCTTAAGAATTTTCCCAAAAGCCGCATTTGGTGTTCAGCCAACTTGGCTAGACTTGAGACTAGTGTCATAATTATTGTGTCATAATTTATTATTTTACAGCTGCTCATATCGGTCCATTCATATTCTGTACTATTACTGGACCGCGGTTCTGGAGCGATATATGCATGATTTGGCATAAGTAAGTGGATTTAAAAACGGTTTGTTTTTATTGCAAGTATTGTTCAAGTATTGTGTACAACGTGTACCATGCATGCACCAGAATCCGGAACTAATCACTCACGGATCGAACCGCTAGAACGCTGTTTACCAGTGTGTGTACCTATTTTTATTGTGAATTAAGGATAGCCCAAAAAACTTAAGAAGACAATTTAAGTAATAAGTTCTAGACTTAAATGACCTTGTCGGCTTGTACAATGCAGCCCGACATATTAATCTATAATTGTTATAATTAAAAAAGACGTAATATGTACCACGGACTTACCGATACAAAGAAAGGGATTATCGTGCAAAGCACACGTCCTAAAATTATAGTATTTAAATTTTAATAAATCAGGAATTGCATAATAAATTTGTTCATAAATTTGTTCATGTTTATCTGTTCTGCAGGGGATCGCAAAATTAGCTCTGCGAAGCGTAAACCGATCATGTCATTGCACGGAACCATGGCAAATCATACACCACGTGTTGTGTTATGCCTTGACGGAACTGTATACGTACTTCATTCAGTACAGCATGTAACAGCTTTGTATACAATATTACAAGAAACAGCCTCGGCTTCGCCTCCGCTTTTCTTGTGGTCTCCAGTCTACGGCCGGTTTATTCAAATGATTTCGATCAGCTATTTAGTTAACATCTTATTCCTTCAACGAAACAAAATGAATCCGAAAATACGCTAAAACGCAGATAGAATAAAAAGTGAATTTATGGCTTTTGTGCACTCAGACGCATTCAGTTTCACTCAGAAGGGAATTTTTGTTAACTTCTCCCTCCCGACTTTGATCGAGCCTACCAGGTACTACATTTCCACTAAAGGATGCTTACAATAGATGCTGGTGGTAGTTCGGTCACTCGTTTACCTAGCGGGCTGTGTACTCTGGATAGTAGTGGTAGTTCGGTCACTCGTTTACCTAGCGGGCTGTGTACTCTGGATAGTAGTGGTAGTTCGGTCACTCGTTTACCTAGCGGTCTGTGTACTCTGGATAGTAGTGGTAGTTCGGTCACTCGTTTACCTAGCGGGCTGTGTACTCTGGATAGTAGTGGTAGTTCGGTCACTCGTTTACCTAGCGGTCTCTGTGCTCTGGATAGTAGTGGTAGTTCGGTCACTTGTTTACCTAGCGGGCTGTGTACTCTGGATAGTAGTGGTAGTTCGGTCACTCGTTTACCTAGCGGTCTGTGTGCTATGGATAGTAGTGGTAGTTCGGTCACTCGTTTACCTAGCGGTCTGTGTGCTATGGATAGTAGTGGTAGTTCGGTCACTCGTTTACCTAGCGGGCTGTGTGCTCTGGACAGCAGCGGTAGTTCGGTCACTCGTTTACCTAGCGGTCTGTGTACTCTGGATAGTAGTGGTAGTTCGGTCACTCGTTTACCTAGCGGGCTGCGTGCTCTGAATAGTAGTGGTAGTTCGGTCACTCGTTCACCTAGCGGGCTGTGTGCTCTGGACAGCAGCGGTAATTCGGTCACTCGGTGAGCTAGCGGGCTGTGTGCTCTGGATAGTAGCGGTAGTTTGGTCACAGCTTGGCTCTGTGAAACTGAAACCGTCTGGCCAGGTTTTGGAATATGGGCATTCAGATTATGGAAATGGTTTCTGCTGATTCTATACGGGAAAGCTGGGTTCGTGAATCTCTTTTTATTTTTTGTGGTAATAAAGATCTAGAATGTACAGTAGATACCGTACTATTATTCCGTATTATACGAAATAATTTACGGACTGTAGATGCTGATTATCCTTTATCAATCACTGTCCTTAGTTTTGCTCGGACTGCAATGAAAGGTTAGCCCGTTTGAACGATTACTATGGTCAGTTTCTTCTACAGCTGCCTTCAAATATAAACGAAGCCATCCATTTAAACGATTTAAACTGTAAACGAAGCCATCCACTTGCAGTATCGTTTGTGCTACTGCTAATTGGCTTTTCTAGTTTTGTAGGATTAAAAGTTCAAACCTTTTTGATTTGTTGATCTAAAAAGGGTACCAGTTTAAATTTACTGATTTTTTGCTCCATGCAACAGGACTTTGAAATTGTTTCAAGGTCACCTTGAGCTTTCTTCTCTACCGGCACCGGCGTCTGTGCACGGAAGCCGGAGCAGATATTACCAAAACAAAATGCATGTGACACAGTTTCCAGACATGCTGAATCGAATGGCGTTAGCAGTTTTTCGATTAATTTTTTGGTTTGTTATGACCAGATCGTACGGGGTTTTCCGTTGTAATATAGATCTTTACCTTGATACCTTGATAGTACCTTTATTGATGAGTCTTAAGAATTATGGCTGTGGCATTTGTATTTAGAAATTGTAAAATTAAGCATTAGGCAGCTTTCTGTGTAGTATTAACTACAGTTACACCAACTGCGCCCATTTCAGCTTCGATCTGTTTAATGTATTTATTAAAAATTTTATCCGGGTTCAGCGAGTCCGGCTCCGGGGTGGTTTCGTCGGCCATGACAGCTGTAAAATTATTTCGATGAGCACATAAAGCCATACTCTTATTATTAAGAATTTTTCCTAATTTGAGTATCAAGTACGAGTACAATCAGATGCCTGGGAAGAATTATGTATGTATTTATGTCATAGAGCTTTAACCTTGTTGCACAAACGGTTGCCCATTCCACACTGGCTCTATACTGTAGTCATAATTATTTATGCACAAGTACTGCTGTAAAAAAAGTGTCACTGAAGTTATAGTTTTTCAAGGTTTTTCGTTGCTTTGCGTTGCGTTTACTTACCAGCCAAAACCATCAGGCCGACCAATGCGACCGCCAGAAATGTAATCCACAATTTGGCCATTGCTGAAATAATTTAAAATCTAAATATAGTTATAGCAGCCTTTAAAGCTTAGCAAAAGGTCGAAACTCGAAACCTTGAAGCTTAAATTGACTTGTCCGTAGTTGCACAGTTAGGAATAGGCAAATTAAATTCTTGGTATGGTTCTTTTAAGATATCTCACCTTAAATATTAGCAAAACTTCATGTACAGACTGTACGTTGAGGCTACCTTTTACAAGTTTTCGATGATTTAGTGACACAAGGAGACGTTCTGGTCGACAGGAATGCAGCTGAAAAGTTGAGATACAAGAGTAATCTGACTTGTATAATATACATACATGTAAGTCAAGCGAACATATATTATCCTGACCGAATGCTGTTTAACTTGATAATGCCGATTCCGAACGTACGAGATTGTTTATTTCTGATAATAATATTAATTGCAAAACTGTTTCGTACTACTCTGCCTTCCTAGAAGTTCACCACAAATAACTGTCATTATTTGTATTTCCTGATTTTGGCGCCGCATGAGGTACTGCATCGGCCAAACTACACCAACCAGGGTCCATTTAAATTCTGTATGTACAGTACGAGTATGTACTAAAGTTTGTGAAATGTTAGTTCTTTGGTTGAGATACAGATCAGAGTATAGCGGTCATTCAAACTACTTTTATATCACTCGTTCAATCGAAAAAAAAAATTTGAAGTTTGTACTCTGTAGTCGATTGCCGAATATTGTAGATATCCAGTTAACATAAATTATTTATTGTTAAAATAATACATGATACACGACCTACTCGAGTTTACAGATCTAAATTGTCAAAATTATGAGCTAGCTTATCAACACAACATAACCGGAGCTTTGTCAACAGCCTTTGTGCATTTGCATTTTGCATTTTGTATATATTGAAGTATACGATGAAAACGGTAGAAGTATAGATGGAAAGCGCAAAGCTTGCTTGTTTGTTAGAAGCGCTTGTCAGAATTTAAACACTTCTGCATAGTGCATAGTGACCAACCGCAGTGCAAGACGGCCAAGGAATAAGGAGCCTGGTGGCTGGTAAATGCACATGTCCAAATATAGATAAAGTTCCCTCAGTATCACTTTAGTTTTGCCTGTCCTTTTTACTTTGCACGAGAATTTACACATGCCTAAATCTTAACGCGAAGAAATGCAGATTCATCTTGCATGCATACTATTATTTATTGTTTAAACGCAACACCAAACACAAACTGGACGGAACCGAGATGCAGCTGCAAGAAAGGATTATTACATGCATTATGTACACGAGCGTAATTTACACGCAGTGATATAATAATTCCATGCACAGGTACATTAGAAAAATCGATAATCAAAGTCAATACCATTAACAATAAAACTTGGGTTTAGCAAAACGCCAACAGTATCCGCCAACTAATTCATACCAGATTATTGCTGAACTCCAGTGAAACCGAAATTATTGAATCCCTGCTCGTTAAAATACCCACCCGGGAAATACATTCCCTCTTGGTAAGGATACGTAGAATCGCGGTTCTCCCCGGTTCCGTACAGGAAACGGCGGTAGCGGCGACGGTAGTCGTTATGCTGATGGGTGCTGCAGAAATATCCCACGGTCAAACGGCCGCCACCGACGGTACCGAAGTACAGGTCACGAGCGCCCAGGACGCAGTAGGTGTTGCGGAAAGGCTCCGGGAAGTCAGTCTCACAGCGGTCGAAATAGCGGTTAGCCGTGACGTCCTCCTGAATGTAGCCGCCTCCGTAGAAGGCCTCCACGATGTTGATGAACTGTCCGTGACAGTCGATGGTGCCCAGGTAGTCATGATCGATAGTGATGTATTGCAAATCATTCCAGCGACCTGTAAAGGTCAAGCAGTGTAAGCGAAGACCGATGGAAAAAGATTGTCTAATTAAAGTTCAAGTTGTGGGAGTGCAAAAAAATGAAGAAAGATCAATAAACTTACGAGCACGGCATTGATAACCAATCGTCAAGTGCTTGGAGCCGCCGATGGGATTGAGGAAGAGGTCGTTGTTGGCCCAGAAGTTGCAGTTGTGGTGGTTCTGGCACTTGCTCTTGACGACCACGCCCACATCGGCCTGGTATCCGCCGGCACCGTAATAGGCGAAATCGATGTCCAGGATGCGGCCTTCCAAGCAGGACAGGTTCACTTCCTGACCGCCCTCCACGTAGAGGTAGTCCAGCTGCCCTGGGGTATTTAGTTCTGAAAAATAAACCAACACCACTGAATTTTTGTTGTTCAGGCAGGAACAGATTTTGTTTAAGCTGGTTACATGATCCTGCTAACCGCGCGTGCTTAAGCATTTTCGTAAAAATTTAATAATAAAACTGAGCCTGTATTTTAATGCTTACGGTTGTACCTACCGTTTGAGCAGTAATAGTAGACCACAGCAAAATCCCAGTTTCCATCAAAATCGGAGAATTCCGGGATCCACGGCTTATAGGTGCACTTGTATCCGGGCTGTCCTGAGCAGATACCACGCACGGTCACTGTGGCATCATCAAACAGATCCCCGTATCCGTAGTATGCGCGACGGATGAAAAGGCGCTGGTTGTTGTTGCACGTTAAGGTCATCTCTTCGTTGGCGGGAGTAACCATGAAAAACTCCTGACCTTCCTTGGGAACTGCAGAATTAGAAACAGGATTGCTGTTACTTTCAAAATGAAGGGATCAGCAAAATTTGCTTAATTAATTTGACACTATATACTTACTAGCTTCGCAGGAATACTGCACATTAAGTTGCTTGTCGTTGCCGGGGCATTTGACTCCATAGTAGTAGTCGTAGGTGAAGAACGTGCTCTGTCCATAAGCGGCAGGATTAAGGTCACACGAGTGCTTGCGCCCGCAGAGACCGTCGACAGCCACGTGGACATTGTAAAAGCACGTATCGCCTTGGGTGTAGTTGGCCGAGTGGATGTAGATGACCTTATCGTTGCCGCAGTTAATCAGCTGATTGCCGCCCTGCTTCACGGTTACAAATTCCAGTGCTGTGTCTGAAAGCGTAGTATGATGGCTTATCCTATCATTTTCTTCGTCTAATGCTTGCTGGTAATAACTAATAATCATAAGACTACGGAAACTTCAATCAACGAACATCGACAGAATGATTTTTTGAATACTGCAATTTTGCGGTGTACATGTTATAACACTATAAATCAGTTCGCATGGTATCACGGTAATGCATTACTGTAATTTTCTTGTGATATTTCGATTATTCAAACACCCGGCCTGCTTTCATCTTTTGGCCCACCGTGAAATGTTGAAAGAAAGGAAGCCGTAAACGTCCTTTTTGTTTACAACCGCGAGAGTGTATATGTTCAACTTATTTTTACAATAATTAGCAGAAAATTTGACGTACTGCGGTTCTTAGCGTGCTTAAACTTTAAAATAATTTGTGAATTTCAAAATAATTTCGAACACGTACGTTGTTACAATTGTTTTTCTGTGTGCACGCATAACTACATACGTCTATTAAATTGCAGACTTTTTGAATAAGTTAAGTTGCAATGGTGATGGAGAATTCAGATTTAAGCAAAAAAGATCTACCGTTAATGCAAGTGGCTTGGTAGTACAAGGTCGGACGTCCTTCCTTGTGGCAGCCAAAATTGGTTGGCGTCAGGGAGCGCAGGTCGCACGTGTTGCGGCCTTCGCAGATCTGTCGGTACATGTCCGTCACGGTTACGGTGCAGTTGCCGGATGTCCATCGCACTTCCTCCAGGTGGATGGTGCGCGTGTTGCCACAGTCAATGCGACCTTTACCTTCCGCGAATTTCGGCGACCATTCCACTCCAGTTGGGAGTGCAGCTATAAATAAAAAGGTCAGTTCAAACTTCGAAGCAAAAACATATTCAAATTCTAGCATTAAAATCTGAGGTGACCTTTGCAAAACTGGGAGCATTTCCTATGCAAGATACTTTTGCAACGAAATTAACCCAAATACTGATTGTGAATTTTGTACATTCTTACCGGTACACGCTATAAGCAGCGTTAGCAGTATACAACTCTTCATTTTTGGCAAAACTTATCAAAGCAAAACAATAAAAATCTTTCGCTTGCCAAATGCAAATTCAAATAATATTATATAGAAAAATTTGGCTGGCCAATGTTTTGACTGATTTCGTTGGCTGTGCGTACTGTTAATAATCGCTTACTTCTCTTGGAAGAAAGCAATCAGATGTTTCCCATCTTTGTTGCTATTCTCAGCGTCCTGCCATAAATCGTTCCGATTCTCTCTTGCCTCTGACAAAACTCTTCAGAACAAAGACATCTCTTTGTTTTGGTTTCTATCAGCCAATCACCGCACATGCACCTGTTCCATCGTCCGAACAAAGACGTCTCCTCCGCACCACGGGGAACACCGTCTCTTCCCTCCTGATGATTTCCTTGCTCTCTTTCTTGAACGAGAATTATGCTGGCGCCGGTGCCCTCTGATTCTTAATGGCTTAACTACATCGTCAGGAAAGTGACAGGCACAAAGGAACAAAGGCATCGGTCTCTAGTTCTGTATAACAGGAAATTACCGTCAGAATTCTCAGCAGACAAAGAAGAGAAGGTGCAGCATGGTAAGTACATCAGCCGATTCTCATGACGCCCGAAGCTGGCTGGTTTATATAAGCTGCTTCCCGGAACGATCAACTTCGTTAGTCGCCATTTCCACTTCCATGAGCGGTTTCGAACTTTCTTCGTCACTTTTCTAAAAACAGTTTAGCCGTACATCAACAGAAGTAAAGCATTCGTTTTCTTTGTTTGAAACATTTTGCCATCATAACAACTTTTACTATGGCCAGACTGTGGATCCTCCTTGCCGTTGCCGTGCTGTTCGGTAAATTTCTTTTTACATAATTAACTTATTTTAATTGTTTTATACGGAATATTCGCACACAAACAACTAAACGTTTAGTTATTTAAAAAATTAGTGACGACAAACAAAAATCCTCGACTTAGCATTTGCTGGTTTTTGAAGAAAGGTCATGAATTGATATGGGTATATTTTTTGCGTGATGATTATGGTAATAACTGTACTGTTGTACAGATACATGTACTGCATCATAAACATGTTATATTCAGTTTTATATACTGCAGCTGTAGCGATTTGTAACTGAGTAATACATTTGTCCGAGTAGTTGCCCTAAGCGAGACGGAAGCGGTGTGTTCCGCCCATAAGAAATGCGGCTGCTATCACGGCTGGTGCTGGGCATATGCCGACTGGGAGCACATGAAGAGCGGTGACCCTTGGTGCTTCACCCAGCGCCTGGGAGTTACCAATGGAAAGCAGTCCTTTGCCTCCTGTCTTGCCGATGACGACTGCCAGATCGAAATGACGTGCGGAGAAAAGGCCACCCACACTGGAGATGACGGTGGCCGTCCCGGGTTTGCCCCGTTTTAAGTTGGCTAATGTTGCGCAAACTGTAAATAAATGCATATCGCGCCTAATTATGCCTTGGTTTTGCACTTTTGCCATTACCGTGACCTTTTACTAATGCTTGACCTTGATTTGCGTCATTTATCCGTATGTTGTGGTGAAGGGATAAAAGGTGGAAAAACTGTGAAACAAGAAAAACATTTGCAACCGGTTGAATATTCTCTATTCGTTTTAACGAACAGTACAATCCTTTGTAAGGGAACAAATAGCACATCGTAATTCGTGACCGGTTATAAGTCACAGCACAATTTAACGTTTACCAGCGGTGGTTGTTAAACCAGATCAGTGCACCAAGCGAGCGCCAGTACCACTGGAAAACGGTATTATATTAATTTTGTGGAATTGGAAAAGCGTGACGTACGCACTTCTTCGTGGCGTCAGACAAATTTTATGCTCTTAACTCGAAGACTTGATAGTAGCATCTCGCTGCGCTCGATGCAAATTAAGCTGTAAAAAACTCACAATTTCAGCTCGTCGTTCAAAGATTACTACTTTGTAATCAAACATTTCTTGTTATAACTTGCACACAAAAAACACCATCCTACAAGAGCGACCTCTGTTACCGTATGGTACCTTGAGTAAATATTTGTCAGGAAGGCATTTTAATTAATTTCAAAGCCCCCATTCTGGCGTTATCTGTGGCTCGACTCAACACGAATTGCAGAATGCTACAGCAGCCGCCACAAACAATTTTTCTTAATTACAAAATTTATGACCAGGAGAGGATTTGCTTAAATCACAATCATAGTAATTATTAATATTATTAGTACTCTGTACACGTATTACCGTGCTACGTGCGCGCGTACGTTACTTGATAGAGGAGGTTTATGGCCGTAACTTTTATGCATCAGTCGTTGTACAACCACTTTGTACAATATTTGTGTAGCATTTTTGAGGCATCATCATATATAAAATTAATGGCATGTACCGTAAAAATCGAATTATAAGCCCTGGGCTTCAAAAGTTGGAACGCCCTGCGGAGGGGCTTTAATTACGGGCATGGGCTTGTATTTTGGGGGGGCTATTATATTTCAAATGTGTTTTATTGGCAGCATTTGTGTGCATTTTATATAGCCCATGGGCATCTACATATTTCGGGGGAGCTCATAAATTTCGAACCACCTTAAGGGGGGCCCCAATTACGGGGAGAGCTTCTATTGTGGAGGGTCCTATAATTCGATTTTTACGGTATATTGTTATTTGCTCAAATACACAGGAAATTCGCATACAACAAAAAGTATGTGGGGAAAAAGCATCGAGCATTACGGTATATGGGTTAGTGCAGCTAACCAATTTAATGCAAATATGACAGTTGTTTTTCCTAAGGCAGTAATGAATATAGTTATGAATTTTATTACATTCCACGTGAGATCTAGCTAAGCTGTAGTAATTTCACAGTGCTATAAGAAATTAGACCTCACATCGATAAATATTTGTCATTGTGCAAGTAGCATCGCCGTACGTTATGGCTGTAATCTGCCTGCAATTTCTGCTCTACATTTCGGTGGCAGGTAATTGTTACAATATTCTTATCAGACCATGTATGTCCACGATAATTTACATTTTTAGGCACTGCTTCTTCTGCCATAATTACCAACCATTCTTCTACGATCCCTGTTGTTACAAATGAAATATTCAGTGTTCCACAAAGTATTAGAATTACTACCGCAACAATGCAAGAGCGCGATGCTGTACTAGAAACTCAAATTAAACCGATCTGGAGAAACATATTAGGTACAGTTAAGTACACTGCCAATACTACTGTTATAAAATAATACCTACTACAGACAGCTGTGCATATTATTTTCAGCCGCTATTCTTAAGGGCGACTTGGATTTATTTATAACAAGCGATTCCGCTCCCGCGTCCGACCCACTGGCCACACCCAACGGAGAACTCATCCGCGAGATTTCTTACAATGTCAACGGGATCGCCAATGGTACACTGAACGCGAAGGAAACGAATGATCGATTTGATCGTTTGGTAAAGGCCAACACTCCGCCGGACCTATGGGCAGTCCTTACTGCCGATGGGCACTGGGAAGTTGTGTACAATTTCACGGAATCCGCGAATCTGACGGTTCCTGACACCAAGCAAGGAGCTCTTCCTTTATCTGACGAGATTTCTTCTAGCAGACTGATAACTGATCTAGAATGGAAAAATTTAACGGATGCTGAAACGCCGAGTGGTGTAATGTACTGTTACAACCAAAGTGGCGGGAACTTTATACGTTACTGGGATCCTCATACAGTGACAGTCGGTAACGCCTCAACAAATTTTCAGACAAGACAAAAGCGAGCAGAAGCTTCGGAGGCCGATTTGATTTCGGCACTTTTGAGCATCAGTTCACAGAGCAAGATGATTGGTGCACCGCAGTGTGACGACTGCATCTGTGGACTGCGAGGGTACAGTGTTTTGTTGAAAGGTCGTGTTCCTTCTGAACAGCTGCAGAATGTCAGTACCGAGATGGGCAACGTGTGGAAGTCCGTGTACGACGAAACACTGCAAAACCAAACGGGAGATATCATCCAATGGGAAGCGCATCCAGTAGACGATACGCCGGATATAAGCTTAATTGATCCGTTATAGTAGGTCGAATTCTTTGTACCGTTGTTTGAAATGTGTTAATTGCGCAGTATTTGTTTACTGACCTATGCTGACTTACTACTGTACTTATTCATTATTGTATTGCAGCGGAAATCTAACACATCTTACCTACGCGGTTATTGTGAACGGCGTTTCACCTGAAGAATTTGGTCTCCCGGAAATTACGGAGAACGACTTGAAGCGCTACGGAACCAGTTTAACATACCCACCATGTTTTCGATGCCGGCCCTTTTTTAATGACTGGATGTTTGTGAGTGGTTTGGGCAATTCGACGAGCGACACTGCAGCAGTGAACTTGAAGAGAGCGCTGGATAATAGTTTCAATGAATGGAATAAAAAAATCGCGCGCCGAGGCCCTTTGTCCATCGAACCCGAATATCTGACCACCCGTAATTTTTCAACTGGGTAAATCTGCCTGAGCGCTTTAAGATTTATGTAAGAAGTCTCTGGCTTCTCATTAAACTGACTCCGTGCTATGTGCTTCCCAGTAAAGACACTAATCTAAAACGAGACCTTGCTGATTACTGACCAATACGTTTTATCCCGCATATAGGAACATTTCGCTGCACATGGTATTCTATGTAATGCGCGTACCGTCCGGAGTCAGCTGGAATATGCTGCAGGATCTGGACACGCCGTCCAAGGAGGTGCTAGAGCGACACTTCCGAGCGGAAGTGGGACCTAATATTACCGTGTACCCGAGTATGCAGGACGTAGCGCAGTTTTTATCCGAATCATTCGCCGTATCCCTACCTCAACTGGCTGCCATTGTGCAGGATGATCGCGATCAGTGATTGCTGTTTGCGACATTCTGTACTCCCTACGAGTAGTTACAAATATAAAGTATGTATAACGATAATTCTATACAGAGCGAGAGATTGCAAATACGAGTACAGTATATAGATAAAATATAAGCTAAGTATTGTCATTAATGTGATGATAAGTAATCATAGTATATGAACTGTATTTAATTTGTCATCGCGTGATAATGTTGTTTATTTAATCAGGCAGTGTGCACAGCCGATGTGTCTGTACAATTATTGCAGCAAATGTGTTACTCGTGAATTTGTTCTATGACTCTCGTTTTCTGTTTCAAGGTTTTACGAATTTGTACATCGGATCAGTCGAAAACGTTCAGTAGAAAAAAACAATTCAAGCAGTTGTAATGCTATGTCCTAAAACAAAACCTTCGAAACAACGCAGCAATGTCAGATCTTAAGTCCGGTACAATAACTGCAAAGAAAACAGGATCTAGTGCCGCTTGTAAAACGTATAATCCTTGGCAGACTTCAAGAACGGTGGTATACGATGACAGATCGACAAAGCACCATACCGTGTAGAACGTATCCAACGGTGTCCATGTCACCACCACGCTCAACGTCAACGCGGTAAAAACAGCAAACGCTTTGGTGCCTTTGCGGGGCGCAGCCGGACGTTTGATTTTCGTTGAACCATTCGAACTGGACTTTGATAACTTGGTATGATTCGGCCCGGTATTTCCACCGGTTTCTTCCAGTTCCACTTTTAGTCCTACCTTGCGCTGGCGTTTTATCATATATAGTAAATACGGATACGTAATAACAATCAAAACGTTGGGTAGCGCGTAAATCATCATCTGCATTGTTATGTTCCACACCGGCATTTCCGCATTGTTGAGGATGCAGCCGAAAGTTTCCACAGGAAGCCGGTATAGTAAAACATCCAAAACAACACCAGGCAGTGCGACAATGTGAACATACAACCATGTAAAAATCACCAAAACCCATGCGCAGCGCACCGAATGGTGTTGACGATAGGAATGCGGAAAGGTCACCGCCCAGATACGGTTAATTGTAATGAGGATATGAGAGTACATCACTAAACCGGCAGCGACGGTGATTCCGTACTGGTATACGGTGCATAAATCATCGCCCAGACACCAGTATGGCGAAATAAAATTGAGGATATCCAGCGGGTTATCGAGAATGGCAAAGCAGATATTCGCTACGAGAACGCTGGTTAAATAAACGTTAAAAGGAACCGTCAGCCGTTTGCTGCTGATAAACGCTGCCAGTATTAAACTGTTGAAGATAACCGCCCAGGGGAGTATTATGACTTCCAGCGCCGGAATAACACGCCACTGGAACTGCCACGCTGTGGAATTGTCAGTAAGATTAGAAAGTTCAGTTTGAGTACGATCGCCGTAAGTTGAGTTGTCACTGGAATTCACTAACTGCATTTGCAAAAACGGTTAATCACATTATTGTGAAATATGCAGATCGTCCGCGTCGTGTCTAAGGGTTTTCCTTATAGAGGACGCTTCGTGAAAGTGAAACTCCGACATATAGCTGCATTACTGTACTACGTAGATAGGAGTTATAGCCAGCCAAACTTTTTCCCCATTTCCGATCTACCCTGTATCCTGTGAAGTGTGAACCTGTCTTTGCAACTAGAGCAAACAGGTTAAGGGTATCTGATAACAAAAGTAAACAGATTTTCTTCCTGGGTTAATTAGACCCTGCCTTAAAAGAGCGTTTTTTCATATTTGTTTTACGGCAACATGATCCCGTGCAGCCACCTGCAGTAGCAAGCCCACACTTATTGCAACGTGACGCAACCTGCAAAGTGACGTTTGATGCCATGGCCAGGCTTTGCTGGTGAGACAACTTAGTCGGTAAATGACTAAATGCGATATGGCAATGTGCGATTATGGTAGTGAATTCAAATTCAACCGGAAACCTATCTACGCAAAAGTCCGCTTGACATCAGAGTTCAGAATTCATATCTACGAGTTTTTGTTAACCTTCGTTTTTTAAAATACTCTCCGCTTAATGGCCTCAGACATTAAGCGAATAAGCACAATTGTAGTTAACATCGTAAGAATGAGGAGTAAAGAAAATTACAGTAATTATCGCTTTTGCTGAATAAAATCAATCAGGGCGACATTTAACAATGCAGCTGTAGTTACTAGTGTCTGTATTACCATAAACATACAGACATGGCGACATTTGGTAAGGGTAAGAAACTAAGCAAAATTAACGATTTTATTTTTATCATAGGTTGGTATAATTACAGCATATTATTTGATTATTTGAATGACGAAAGCCGTTATATCTTTACGCTCTGTGTTACTTGCTCCGTTGTTCGTAATTTTAGACGGGAAAAACATATAATAATTATAATTATATGTATGGTATATACGAGTACATATGTTGACGATACATATAATTCATGTATGTATTCATTCGCGGGTAGTCTTTGTGTGTTATACGTCAAGGCGGTCAAGCTATATCCTAATGCGACTGTAATTAGTTTTTTCGTATTTTTGCAGTATTCAGTTGGATTATACCTCTTCGGTAAACGATGCTTTTCTAAGAATTTTTGGAAATTTTAATAGCGCATATCACATAAAGTTTTCATTAAGGTCGGCATAAACCAGTTAATTTGCGTTTTCGCTCCGGCCCGGTCTGCAACAGTATAATATATTATGGCATAAACCTTGGTGTTCTATACCCTAGCTAGTGCTTATATTGCCAACCCTGGGTACTTTTCTTCCAATACCGTTGTATTCCTTTATAGTACTTCCCTCAGGGTATTCCCTTGTACACGATTTATCGATTACTATCCCAACATCGTATAAAAGCATGACAGATCTAAGCGGCCTGACTGGCAACATTGTTGTTTCAAATTTCGTTATTTTCTTAAACCACTGGTCGGCCATGTACGGCATCCTGCTAGAAAGTATTGTGACCTTTATCAAAAAGGCATACAGCGAAGAGAAATGGGAGCTGATCCGCAAAAGTGCCCGGGTAGATCAGGAAAACTTTAGCGCGCACCAAGTGTACGCGGAAACGGTCATTCCACGTATTGTCGATGCGTGCCACAACCACCTTGGGATACCAAAAGAAGACATCCTGATTTCCTTTGGGAAGACGTACGTGGACTTTATCTCGCACTATGGCTACGATAAGATTCTGAAAGTTGTGGGACGGAACTTCCGGGATTTCCTCAACGGACTGGACAACATCCACGAATACCTGCGCTTCTCCTATCCCAAACTGAAACCACCCAGCTTTTTCTGCGAACAGGAAAGTCGCACGGGTTTGGTACTGCATTATCGCAGTCGGCGGCGGTATGATGGCTATACCCATTATGTCATGGGAATTGTCAAGTCCGTGGGGAGGACTTTCTACAAACAAGATATTTCAGTCAGCGTTTTAAAACAGGAAACTACCGGCAACATGGTGCATGTCACCTATCAGCTCAGCTTTGATAATTCGGGTAAGTTTGTTGTCATATTCCTGTACGGAATTCTGAAAATACGCCGGCATAGCGATACAAACAGACAGACGAATTTAATGGGCTTCGTGTCACTGTATTTCGCGGATCACTCGACTGCCTAGGGTAGACAGTCTGCCTCTGCAGATTCGTTACTGCAGTGCAAAGGAGGTTCAACGTTCATTTCTTAGCATTGACCAATGCCAACTACATTATTAAATTCAAAACTCTTGATCTCGTGGGTTGCACTGTAAAAAACCTGCGAACAAAAAGATGAATTTAAACCGAAATAAAGGAGTATTTCTTTCAAGTCAGATTAACAGTACATTTTGAAGGTTATCCAGAATAACGAAATTTTTTTCCTGTCTCCACTAAACGAAAGGCGTCTTCTGCGGTTTTTTCTGCCAAAAATCTCATTTTTGGGTAAAAGGAATTATCTTTTAAGGTCTGCTAAAATAGACTATAATTATTACACAGATATCGTTTAAGTGTGTAACCGTCTGATGTTTCTATCTATTTACGGGAAAATCCTGGCGCCCGTGATAATGTGCTGCCTATCCCGGGCGTTCCCAAACACACGTTCAGTGAAGCGTATACGATAGGATAAACCACTCGTTATTTATCAGCCCACGACAATGTGCGTGTTATTGGCGCTAACATTCAGCACATAATAGCCCAAATTGCTTGACAGCCAGCTTATTAAGTTTATTGATTTAGCCAGGTACGTATACACTTGTGAATATTTATTCATGTCGGCTGTAGCGGCAACGCACTCAGGATGCTGCGTTTCAAGACTAGGTCGCATAAAAAGGAACGGGAAGAGATATGATGGCAAATCAAACCATTGCGATTACGCAAACGCCTTCGTTACGCTCACGATGATCTGTTTTCGGACACGATGTACACTGCCCAATCAAACCGGCCAGATGAAACTTTACGGGGATTTCACTAACAAAGCAAAAACCCTGATTAGGAATAACCCAAACATTATGCCCGAGTGTAGAAATGGCCTTTTTGCAGTTTGCGTCGTTTAATTAATAAAAGACGTATATACTTCACGTGCACGTCATTCAGAGCTTGTTAATGCTATCCAGCCATGTATACCGTATTCGCACTCGCTCGTGCATGATGGGGAGAACCTTACCGACGCAATGCAAAACCGCGCCGGAAATTAAAAAATGGTCACTTTGGCCTTGGCATTTTATTGCATGAGTGTGCGAAAATTCCACTCGAAAATACGTGTTACGTAACGGTATTACCCTTTTTCTTGTAATATTAGCCGAGACAACTATGTAAATAGTGCCGCAATTAAATTACATTAAACTTGGTGGTGCACAATGCGGATTAACCTTATTTATCGCAAGCAAGCGGAGGGCAATTACTCCAGTCTATATAGCTACCAACGAACTAGGTTGGTCGATACAGTAAATACAAAACGTAATTTTCGAATCCAAAAATCAAGAGACCCATCCGAATTCCTTGATGAAAAGGCGTCGAACCAAAGAAATGCATAAAGTGTGGCAATGTTTCGTAACCGTATTGGCGTTTCGGTCACTGTAAAATTAGATAACTTTATGATAGTCCTTTCAAATTGTAATAGTCACATTTCATGCTCACTTAATAAATTGCGCCTAATCATTTTCCATCCTAGTTTACAAGGTTTTCTTTTGTTTCTGTAGCTTATCAAGAAGAGGAAAAGCGAGAAAACACCCAGAATCTTCCACTGCGTATGGATGTGTTTTATGACCTTTTCCCCTTTCACATCCTGTTCGACCGTGACATGATTATCCGCAGCATCGGTAAAAGCCTGCGGGCCACCATTGATGAGATCACCGGGTACGATGTTACTCAAGTGTTCTCATTAAAGAAGCCCCTGGTTGATTTTTCCTGGGATGCGGTAAGTGTGGGATCGGGCCAGATTGTTTGTTTACCTGTTACTTAAATAAAGTAGATAAAAGATTTTCAGGGTCATTAATCAGGTATCCTCGATCACTGTACGCAAAAGTGCCGCTAGGCATTTGTTGATTGTACCTGTACGGCTGTACGCAAATTCAAAGAATTTGATGAGTTAGGGATATTTTCAAACACCAGCGATGCTACTATACACCGAGTTTCTGTGGGGCTGTGAGAGTGACTTTGTTTACAAGCTCCATGTGCTGTCTTTGTGCAATAGATCATTGGGCGTACCAACACAATGTTCGAATTGGCAACGATTGATCCCATCCGGGGACGGGAAGAGACCGGGGATGAGGACGAAGCATACACGTGGACAGATACCAACGGTAAATAGTGCAGTTAGTTACTCGTACGTAATAAATCTCTTATTTAATACCCCTTAGTTTTAATCCCGTCAGGCTAATAGGAATTTTTAATTCAACGATAATTACCGTTTGCTAAGATTCAACCAGAATATGCTTAAAAGTTTGAGTGATTGTTTATTGCCGTAATTTTTTAAAATTATTTGCCGCCTTTAAGTTATGTGTAATTTTAACATAAGAGATAAGAGATTGATCGCGTTATTTATGTATATAATAAATAGGAAAAAAGCGCACATCCGTGGTATCCATCTCACAAGACGATGATTCCGGTACATTTCTCCGTCTGAAAGGTCAAATGTTGTTTGTCAGAGAATGGGAGTCCATGCTGTTTCTGGGCACGGCTGTGTAAGTTAATTTCTTCCGCTGCCGTAATGAATGGCGCAATCCTGGCCGCTCGATTAAACTTGAAAAACATGACCCGGCCATCCATTCTCACAGTTGAATGGCTGTTATTACGGCCTTTACACGCATGCAACGCTTATAACTGTCACATTATGCAGATTGCAGGATTTGGATGCACTGTGTCAGACGGGATTGTACCTGAACGATTTGAGTATGCACGATAATAGCCGGGATTTAGTGCTGGCTGGAGCACAGCAAGGCATCGAAATGAAATTGATTTTAAAACAGGTAAGTGAATGGAGTCGTCAAAAGTAAATGGTTCGTAAGAAAACGGATAGAAAAAACCTGGCACATTTGGCGGGAAATTAATCAAATCTGATGTCGGATGTCCGTGTGGTGCAGTGAACTTTGCAGTTGCTGCCCTGTGACCTTGATAAACGCTTATTACAAGTCTGATATTCATGAATCGCTGCACAAATGAATTAAGTATTTCAGCATGTGAGCGTCGTTTTTCGCCTTAAAAATGAAAGGTACAAATACAGACAGTTTTCAGACACAATTCAAGTACAGTACAGATAATGCAGTACAGTACAGTCCCTACAGATACAATAGATATACCATAGCCGTTGCTCTAGGAGTGCGAGAGTCATTCCTCTCGCGCTCCTAGAGCAACGGCAATGGACATACAGATATTATTAGCAATACACAAACAGATAAGTAAGTACAATACACTGTAGAGATACATGTCCCTGGTTATTTACTGTACATCCACAACTCAAAGTAGAAGGATCTACCCAAAGTCCATGTATATGCCCAGTATAGTTGGATACACCGTTTATCTGCAAAAGCAAAACAGAACATGGACAAGTTTACAATTTAAAAACCGAACAAACTCATAAACGATAAAACTTCGAATGGCTAAGTTCTAAAGTTTTGCAAAGCATATTATCACATGTGCCAGTTAAAAGCGCGCCGGCTACAACAAAATAGCATCCCGAAAATCTTGAAATGCCTGGCACGCTCACTCATTCATGCATTCATTCATATACCAGGAGCAGACAACCCGTTTAACAGGACTTCAATGTCAGGTCGGTAAAAATGCAGCAAAAAATTACAGAAGAGATTATTTAAACAGATCAACAGTTTTCAGAGTGAACTTAAACAGCTCACACCGCTAGCATTGAGTATCTGTGAATTAACTTTTTGAATCCGCTCAAAAACGTTCTGTAACCGCAAGGCCAGCGTGCTTTCTCCGGTTTTCTGTTTCACTCTGGCTTGGATTCGTTTCGGCTTCCGGAGATTGTACTGCGGTGATGCAAATCGTGACGGATAAAATAATTTTCGTTTTGTATAATTGTATTTAGGAGCAATCACGTACAAAGCAGCTGGACGATACGCTCCGTCAATTGGAATCGGAAAGGCACCGCAGCAAGGAGCTGCTGTATAAAATGCTGCCCAAAGCACTTGCCAATGTACTGATTTCCCGTGCGGAACAGAACGGTCTGGAGCTCGTACCGAACGATACGATGGACTTGGCCCAACAAGCCACTCTCTTTGTCTGTTCTATCCAGACACTCGATGGCCAGCCCGGTCCCCTGGAGACGGCGCAGTCCGACAATCTCCAACAACTAATACAGCTGCAACGCCAGATGGAGATGTTTTCCGAACGATTTGGTTATTACAAGGTACCCTATTTATGATTTCATGGTGCAAGAGAATGCCAGTACATGTACATTTGATTTTCCTACTGTTTCCTTTCTATTACAAGCTGGACTTTATTTTATCGTCAATAGCGTGATAACAATATCAAGATCTAATTACGTTTAAGCGAAACAGCATTCTCTATTACAAGTAATGTTACCTTCTTTAACTTGTTTTTTTGTCCATTATACGTAAACTGGTAGAATATTCGCAGTTCACAATATGGTACGTTGTACAGATACCATTTAAAACGCAAAAAGAAAGAAAAACTTTCTCTGACAATCCGTTAATTTATCTGTAGATGCAAAAGGTGGCGCATGTTGTGTTAAAAGTGGCGGCGTAATAAGCAGTGAAATATAGCCAGTTTAATTTTTTTACCATACATAATATACTAACAGTTTCTAGCGCAAAAATTGTTTTGGTAGATTGAAACTACACGACATCATTTCATGGCAGCCAGTGGCATTCCAACTGGTACCGAAGTCACCGAAGAGAACGCCTGCTTTTTGGCCAAAAAGGTCTTCCGCTTTGCCAGTGGATTGTCGCGGCTGAGAGTCTGCATGGGTAAACAAGCTAAAGAATTCTTCAATCCCAAAACAATGTGTGCTCTCTATAGTTTAAATTTGGTTGATCATATAGCGATTTGCACGGGTCCAACGGTCTTCGCAGTGATTGGTTCCCGGTTTCCGCGGATGTGCCTTTTTGGACAAACTGTGGCTACTGCCAATGCCATGGTCGAACTCATGAAAGTAAGATATACAATCTATGTAGTTCTATTTTACAAATCAAGTTGCGAAAGCTTCCTGGAACCCACAAAAGAATATATGTAATATTATTAATGTGTCTGGTCGTACATTTTTATATTTTATTCAGCCTACAGAAAACCAGCCACAAATTCTGGTATCGGAAACGACTAAATTGCGCCTGCCCAAAGATACCGGACAAAAATTTGTACATGGTCCACCGATTGCTGGAAAGGTTGCTGGAAAAGTAAGAGCTTCGATTACAGTATTAGCAATTAAGTATCTAAATAAGTGGTCTTTGCAGGAGAAAGACATCAAGACCTACGTTTTACAGCAGCAGCAGTAATCTAAACGTCACAGTAAATAGTTTCTCGAATCACTAATCTTGCCATCTAATACCGACCTTCACATCCGAATCGCACTATAAACTGCATGTCATTGAGTATTATGCATTATTCCTAAGAAGTCATTCATTACGTGTTCCGTACCTTTAATTTAAGTGTCGTATTCAGAGAAAGATGGCTTTGCTTGCTCGTTCATTTTCAGATATGTTTATTTTATTTTTAGTACAAAGACTGTTTTATTTTTGCCTGGCGAAACAGACATTTGCATGATTTAACGGGGCTTATTCGGAAGTGAGAAAGAAATAAAGAATTTCACATTAAAAGTCAAAGAAAAGCGAATTCTATAATGTTAAAGTTAGTAAAATCGGTTGCGCTTGGTTAAAACTGAAACCTGGCAGACAAACATTTGTGCAGATATTTTAAGCGCAAACTCAACAAATTCAATACAGTATACATACAACAGTGCAGAGAATGTTGTACTGGTACGAACGTTTAGATGAGTTTAGCACGCGACCAAGCACGCAAAGCATTGTATACTGATTTTACGGTGAATTTCTAAATATTGTAAAGTCATTTTATACAAAAAAAATCAGCTTCCGAAGTGGAATAGTACATTTTGATAGCGTTACATTGTTTATTGGGAAAATTGTGCGTATCAACCCCGTTACCCAGTCAATTATGGATCGCGGCCTTCGCGGGTGGGTATCGCGCTATCGGCATTGTGAAACGGCAGCGGAGTTCCGGGAATGCTGAGACATGCTGGCCGTGGCGCAGCTGATTTCATATATGCGCATCGTCGATGTCTCCTGCACCGGAATAAAATATGCATTGTTGCCCTCCTGTTCATATAGTTAATCAATACTGCAATGTTTCACACCTATCGCCCACTCACGGCCTGCTCATTGAGTAGTTTATCAACTTTGACACCGCATAATGGTTATCCATACTCCATTGTCGATGAGAACTACAAAAGCCAGACACCGCAGCGGTTGACAAGTGTTCCCACATTTTAGTCTCTTTCCGCGCGCCGAGTTGTCTGCTCCCCTTTAAACCATCTAACCACCATGTACGGTATTCTCTTAGAAAGCATTGTGACCTTTATAAAGAAAGTCTATAGTGAAGAGAAATGGGAGCTGATCCGCAAGAGCGCTCGTGTCGACCAGGAGAACTTCAGCGCTCACCAAGTGTACGCGGAAACGATCATCCCGCGCATTGTCGACGCTTGCAACAAACATCTGGGTTTGCCGAAGGAGGACATCCTGATCTCCTTTGGGAAGACGTACGTGGACTTTATCTCGCACTATGGCTACGATAAGATTCTGAAAGTGGTGGGACGCAACTTCCGGGATTTCCTCAATGGACTGGACAACATCCATGAGTACCTGCGCTTCTCCTATCCCAAACTGAAACCACCCAGCTTTTTCTGTGAGCAGGAAAGTCGGCAGGGTCTGGTACTGCATTATCGCAGTCGGCGCCGTTATGATGGTTTCACTTACTACGTCATGGGAATTGTCAAATCCGTCGGGAGGACTTTCTACAAACAGGATATATCTGTCAGCATTATAAAGCAGGAAACTACCGGCAACATGGTACATGTCACCTATCAGCTTAGCTTTGACAATTCGGGTAAGGTCGATACCATCTTCGGTAATGTTGTGCTATAAAAACATCGACAGTTTTTTTTCCCGTAGCGTATTTCGCGGAAGAGGCGAAAACGGAGAACACCCAGAACCTTCCATTGCGAATGGATGTGTTTTACGATCTTTTCCCGTTCCATATTTTGTTTGATCGGGAGATGATTATTCGCAGCATTGGCAAGAGTCTGCGAGCGACGGTTGACGAGATCTGTGGTTACGATGTTACCCAAGTGTTTTCACTCAAGAAACCATTGGTAGATTTCTCTTGGGATGCGGTAAGTCTGGAAGCAATGACACGCTAATAACGCGCTCTTCGCTAATAACGATTACTGTAACAAGTACTAAAAACGTCAGCGATGTCGGTATTTTTTCATAAAATGTATTTTTAGCAACTTTGCCATAAACTGTAGACCTACAGAGGAGCTCCCAGTTGCAGAATTTGCACATACATGTAATACAAAGCATACATATGCAGTTTATCACACATAATTATACGAGGGCAATGCATATGGTCATAAATTATTAATGTTAGTACTTAATGCATACGTACAATATAATAATCAAGGCGTACGCACAAAACAGGTTATTGGCCGAACCAACACGATGTTCGAACTGGCGACCATTGATCCCATTCGTGGTCGGGAAGAGACCGGCGAAGAGGACGAATCTTATACATGGACGGATACAAACGGTATATATTCAAGCAAGCGCCCAAAAATGGTTTTTTTAACGAACTGAGTGAAAAGTAACATGTACAGTACATGTACTAAATATAATTTACATAAATTCAACCACTCTACAGTAGTGCAGATTAAATTTTAAAGACTGAAGAAACAGTTCAGTCCAACTAGTGTCGTGCGGTAATGATACAACCGAATTATCTCTCGTACTAACAAATGCCCATCAATTTCCTAATTCCATATACATACTGTAGGCAAGAAACGTACGTCAGTCGTGTCCATCTCGCAAGACGACGATTCTGGGACGTTCTTACGCCTCAAAGGTCAAATGTTGTATGTCCGGGAATGGGAATCAATATTATTTTTGGGAACGGCAGTGTAAGTTTTTCAGTTATAGCATGCTATGCAGTATTGCCTTCATTCATACATACTTTTTAAAAGGCATCTGCAAAAAAATAGCTTATCTATGTCGCTTTTACCACGTAGGCTGCAAGATCTGGATGCGCTGAGCCAAACTGGATTGTATCTAAACGATCTAAGTATGCATGACAACAGTCGCGACTTAGTGCTTGCGGGCGCCCAACAGGGTGTGGAAATGAAACTGATTCTAAAGCAGGTAAAGTACACGGCGTCATGGCCCATGCCTAATTACTTACCTATAGATACACATAGGTACACAACCACGAATTGCTCTTACCGTTTTTTTTTTATTGTTTTATGTTATGCGATCCTGTAGAGTAACAAATGGGGAGCCTAAATGAATACTTTAAATATGTAATTTAAAGTTAAAAAAAGAAGTGGAAAACGAGAACATTTATATCAGTAGTAAAAAATGATTTGGCCATTTTGGTGGATTGAGCGAGATTTGTACGACTAAAACTGCATGTAATCCGGTCGTCGGATTTGAAAAACACACCATTTACCTCGACTATTCAGCCATTTACGTATACTGCAGTTATGAATTATTATTTTGGGAGTTAAGCATATTTCCATAAATGCCAATTAGCTATCACAATTGTCACCGCATACGAGTGGCTAAGACATACCAGGTGTTTATTGATACTTTATTGGTCGATAGCTTTGGATATATCGAGTATCGACATTGTGTTTAATCCCAAGGTAAAACCCGTTAGTGCGATCAATTCCGAAATGTCATCGATCGATCGTCCATGACCTTGACATTCAGCGAGAAAACGCGCAGTTCGAAGTAGCGTACGTTGTAGTTGCAACGTTAGCTGCACAGAGCACAGAACATGGGAAAGCAGCGGTCAATATAAAAATCAAGTGTATACCGGCAGTTATGCAATTTTAATCAAGTATTTACCGGGTGGCTGGCGTATTTAGGAACAATCGCGCACGAAACAGCTGGATGATACACTGCGTCAGCTGGAATCCGAGCGGCATCGCAGCAAAGAACTGATGTACAAAATGCTACCTAAACCCCTGGCGAACGCTCTAATGGCCCGTAGCGAAAACAAAGATGTCGAACTGACTCCGAATGATGTTGTTGACTTGGCCCAACAGGCCACCCTGTTCGTTTGCGCCGTCCAATTGGTGGACCTTGGTCAACAGGCTGCTGACTCACCACAATCGGACAATCTGCAGCAGCTGATCCAACTGCAGCGCCAGATGGAAATGTTCGCCGAACGATTCGGCTACTACAAGGTTGTCACGCGCTTTCCCGCCAAATTAAAAATTAATCGTCGACGTTAAATAAAATTAAAACTGCAGAACATAATTTATGTGTTTGTATATGATGCTGTGCTTGTAATTATTGCAACTGTTAATGCAGTATACATTTCTGTTAAAACTATTGATAGATCGAGACTTCTCGCAATCATTTCATGGCAGCCAGTGGAATCCCAACCGGCACGGAAGTGACCGAAGAGAACGCCTGCTTCTTAGCCAAGAAAGTTTACCGCTTTGCTGCCGGATTGTCCCGGCTTCGCGTCAGCATGGGTGCGATAATATTAACATATTCCGATAGATATGGCATTCGAGCGAAATATTAATTATTCAATGCATATTTCATAAAATATCAATAACCAGGTTGCCACATGAATTTGTTGTTTTTTAGCGGTATGCACCGGACCGACTGTGTACGCCGTTATTGGGTCGCGGTTTCCGCGGCTTTGCTTGTTCGGTCAAACTGTCGCCACCGCAACGCAAATGATCGAGCTATGCAAGGTAATTAAGTTAAAGACTTTATAAGAGGATAACATGACAAAACAGTATCAGAAGAAGCGCTTCGGCCATCCGACAAGAACATTTTACGTTTCGCCACAAACTGCCAAATGTACTTTATTTTAACAAATATTTTTCTGCGTAGCCAACAGAAAATCAACCTCAAATTCTGGTATCGGAATCAACACGGGCTAAATTACCCAAAGACAGCGGGCATAAGTTTACAGCAGGGCCTCCGGTGTCCGGAAAGGTACAAGTTTCCGTTTGCAACATTTGAATTATTGTTTAGCTAAATCAAATCGGATCTTAGGATAAGGACATCAAAACCTACGTCTTGCAACAATAATCAACGAGCTCTTAATTATGGATTTGGATATTTAAATATCATTGTTTAATGTTAGTGTATTGTGTGTTGTGAATTACCATTGTGCAATCCGCGAGTGGATTACTACGGCAACACCTACAGTTTGTACTGTAGTGAAATTAACGGTAGTGGGTATAACCAGCCCACTTTTATGCCCTACTTCTGCGTTTGAATGTTGATATTTATTGCGGTGCGTGATTTTAAATATAGATATTATGCGAGTACCTATGCAAATATCGACTACTGATGCGTCACTTTGTTCTTTCGTTAATTACACATACAGTGTGCAATGCCATACAGTTGTTCTTCCGGCACTACTGCGGCAAAGGGATAGAATCTGGCCTGGAATAATTTAATGCCATCCACAAATTTTGTTTTTGTATCGTATACAGGTTAAGAAAGCATACTGCCTTCTGTAACAAATCACTATATATATAATATAATATAAAATAATACTGTATGAAGTTGAAAATGCAAAGTTCAATGTTTTCTGCAGTGCCACGACGGTTTTCTATCCTCAAACAAATAGAGTGTACGAGGTACTTTATTTTGTAGCATTTGGTCTAAATGGTGTCTCGTAAGCTGGAGGATACAGTAACTAAACCAATAACAAAGACAGTTCTCAAGGGTAGTCCACAGAAATATTGTAAGTAGAAAAGTGTTCAGCACAATCCTAATTGAAATATAACTAAACAATATCGCACTTGGCATTTGCTTATTAAATAAATAGATGCAAAGTAAATTTATTCGATATGAATTTAAAATTGGGAAAATAAAGCATCAGAGATAAAATTAAAAGTGTCCCTTTTGACATGTACTGTAGATTACGGTTTCCAAAGGGTATACTAAAATATATCTCTGACATTTTAAACTCGAATATTTCCAAAGGAAAAAATTACTACTGTACTCTGTAAAACTAAAAAAATTACTAATATAAAAATTTTACTACTGTAAAAATTGATGTAATAGTTATACAAACTTACAATAGGAAATTTCTTGAAGCAAGTTTTAAAGCACTCATATAATGGATCATCGGTAAAGGTCACTACGACGCCGGTTAATACAGGATACAGAACATTGCCAAATTTGCAACGGACGAAAACGGAGAAAGAATAGTCTATTCGTATGTTTGTCATTAACGTTCAAGAGCCGAATGCAATTTGCCACAGTTGGTGAAATTGATTGAAAAATACTCAGCAGTATTAATTTCGAAGTAGCATAGCTATTAGCTGATGACTGATGTTGTATATCGATAGCAGGAATGCTAAGTGATAAGTAAGTACATTGCCCGGCTGTTGTATTATACCGTATCTGTAGGTGTGCGTCTTATGCAATGTTGCCAACTGATTTATATACACTTCGTGGCTGTGCAAAGAAATGTAATGTATGTCGCGAAATTTTGCGATACCGATACGCAAATCACAAATGTGTTTAATTTGACATGACAGTGGTGATCTTGAACTTTGAATTTGTGCGACCATGCTTCTTTTCGCGCCGATAAAGTGCCAATTTTCTTATCCAATCGGCGCCAACAAATCACCGCAAGATGTGATTTTTTACCGCACTAAACTGGCTGACAGAGCGTGTACCACGTTTTAAATTAGCGGTGGAGGTCATTTCACTTTCCCCGTGCATGGCATGTGCCGTTGTTATTGTTGCTGAGAGACCATTGACACTTGCAGTTTCCTCATCGAACAACCATTGTCCATACGCTTATTATTTAAAACTTGGTAAAAGTTTTCTGCACGATGAGGCTATCAGGCTTGTATTAAATAAGAATTCTGTAGAAATTAATCGTCTTAATCCTCTCCAAGTGCCGCTGACAAACTTAGAACACAAATGTGCCGAAAACTGAAAACTGTGAGATCTTCGACTTTTTCTATAAGGAAAGATATTGGTAAACAAGTTCAAATCAATATTATTACTGGTTGGCAGACGTTCAATACAAGTTAGATACACAATTAGTTTGAAAATAAAAGCCATTGTAGCAAGATGTATATAAATACAAATAAAAGCGGTAATAAAATGGTGCTGATTCGGCACTTAAGCTTTACTCCTGTAATAAAACCATAACGATCTTTGTTATGATTACAAAAAGTGCCCATAGGGATAGCCGCTTTACAGCTTTATAGCCCAAATAAAATTAGGTGACTTATTGTCATGACAGAACTGGTATCGCGTTCTGATAGCTCAACTGTCGGATCGACGATTGATGGAGGAACTTCCCGTCACTAAGCTAGCATATGTGTATCAGCGTAACATTTTCCGCCGAAATAACTAAAGTATTTTCTGTACTATCTAACTCTGGGTATTAATTACAATAAGCAATCGTAATATATACAGCACAATTCCAAAAAAACCAACAACTTGTTTACTGGATTTTGAAACGAGCGTTGGTAAAATTTTTGATGCAGTCTGTCGATGCACAGATATTGTCTAAATTTTGACACGATACAGAGTTTGTTTTGCAGAACTCTTTGACCATATTTTGAACCCATTTATATATCAAAATAACTAAATGAGTTGATATAATGCAATAGTAATAGTATTATGTTTGGTAAATTTAATTTACTTAGCGTTTAATAGATTGAAATTTTGTTTCTAGTGCTTTTTAAAGTAAAATTTCTTGGAAAATATCATTGAGTGCGAAATCAAAGTTAGAAACGCGGTTGACTACGAAATTTATTCGTGCCAAAGCAAAACTGATAAAAACCCCTTTCATTACAACGGAATCGTGAAACGACATTTAACCTTGCATAGCATTGTACCAAATAATATTTTCATTAATATTTAATGTGCCGTATGAATGCGGAAACGGCAAGTGTACCTGAGAAGCCACAGCCAAAAGAAAAACCGGCAGAGATAAGCGCGCACGAAGAATAACTTGACATACATTTTGTAGGTTTGATAATTTCTAACACAGATATCAAATGGACGGTGTATGTGTTCTCCGGTTAATTGTTCTTACCGATTTGCGCATACATTACTAATCTCCCGTGGTGTCCGTCAACGGATGCCGGCGTGCGGCCGCGGACGGATTCTGCACGACCGCTTGAATAATTGCACAGATCCATCTCTCGCTTATTCATGCGCCGTGTATGTCAAGAAGGGCAGGAAAAAGGGTAACGCTTTCTTTATGCGGCCCCGGGCGGAAACCGGCGCATACTCATATAATAACGCTACAGTCCGGCCACAATTCCATCATACCAACCATCATCATCACATCGAGCGGAGTTTAATTTTTGCCGAGCCGAATTACACAGTGGTCAAGCCGATCGCCTTATTGATTACACCACTTCACGGAACCATCTGCTGTTCCGGTGTTGTTCGGGTGGATACATTTATAAGATCACTCAGTCCACCATGCGGATTCTTTTAGCAACCGCCGTCCTTTTGGGCGTTGCCGTTCTAGGTAAGCCTAAACCATGAAATGCATTTTAAAATTATACTCTTCTCTATTATAATGAAATGATTTTAAGGACTTCTACAAATGTTTCAATAACTATTTGTTATTGTGTTTACCCGCCTAGCCTATATAGCGAACTTTTCAGTACCAAAATAAGAAAAAAACCGTCATTTTATAAAGTTTCTCTAGTATTTGTTAACGGAGCATTAGTTGGTCGAGAAATTGGTTGATTATCACGAAATGCAAGTAGTATTTGGATTGCTAATCACGGACATGATGTCTTATAGCATACGGCCAGAGTTCCAGTTACAGCGACAACAGCGGCACAGCGACCATGGCCAGCGCAGCCTCCAGCAGCTACGGATCCAGCAACAATAACGCTGCCAGCTCATACGGTGGATCCAGCGGCGGCGGAAGCTACGGCGGATCATCCAGCGGTGGTTATGGCGGATCATCCAGCGGTGGTTATGGCGGCAGCACCGGCGGCTCCGGCGGAGGCTATGGTGACCTTTTCAGCTTCCCCTTCGGTTATTCTAGCGGTTACGGCTACGGCTACAGAAGGTACATCCCTGTGCCATGGTGGATCTGGTACCCATCCAGCTTCGGTTACAACAAGGGATTCGGCTTTGGCATGAACGGTGGTGGATTCGGTGGTGGATTGGGAGGTGGTGGCGGCGGATACGGCGGTGGTGGATATGGAGGTGGGGGCAAGTGATTCGAAATATAGAAATTTCAACATAAGGCTTGTAAAGTTATTATGACCTGCGAAATAATACCTTTTCAGTACCTGTACATGTATTACGTGAAATTTGTACCAGAGACTGATGATATTTAAAACAAATACAGTATATAACAAAATAACACTAATTAGTTTTGTACCATCGGTGGATATTCGCCGTTTGCATCTTTAGTACTCTTCCGACTTGGAAAGTGAAACGAGAAAATCATACAAAATAACATTGCAAAATTTTGGTAGATGTTAGTATGATATGTGGCTTCACTGTTCTTAAAACAAGTTTTTTTTATAATCCAGGTGGCGGCGGCGGATATGGAAAGTAAAAGAGTAAGCAGCTCTGAAGCATCCACAAACTGCAAAATAATTTCTTACCGCTAATATTTTTCCAGGTTATCGATGATAGAGCGGAAACGGCAGTAGTGGTAAGTTTTTGTCATGACTTCGCATTGCCGCTAAAATAATTGCTGACCGTGATCTTTTTTGTCTCACAGACGACATCGGCAAATGTTAATCAGGCCATCCGGTCATTGTTTAATATTCTCACCGGCTTCCTCATCATCTACTGCACGCTTTCGTGTCCAATTAACAAAACCGCCCATTCCAACGTCTCTCAAGTTCAAACCGCGCATTGCCTGCATCTCAACACACAATCAACACACTTCCGATTCGTGATGACCTCTCTGTAAAGTCCGCCTGAGGCAAACCGTACTTCAAGCTTTTTTAACATCCGCTCAGTCTTTGTGTCATCTGTTCTTGTAGTTTTTTTTTGTTCCGTATTCCTCTCTGTATAACTGTTTTTTTTGGTGGCTGGTCCATCAATCGACGTCGAGTTATTGTTTGTATAATGCCGTATAACACTGATGAGAAAATTATATTCTGACCCTGTTTGCTCATAACCGCAATTTTGACTTGTGTCTGTACAATGCATAGTTGTTGGCTAATAAGATAACGTTAACTGTTCTCTGCAAAGTAATCATCATTTCTCACGCATTAATAATACCGCTTAACTGATTGTCAGTTAACACTGGTGTTGCTTTTAAACATTTCCTAACCGGTTTACTGTTCCTTTTATTGCAGCCTTGACATAAATCAACAAATTCGATAACCATGAAATAATCGCCTGGCTAATTTTTCGACAAACACACAAAAACTCTTGAGAAAAACTTATTTTCAGAATACTGATAAAATAAAAGATTTGCGTGATTTCATGAACACGTATCAAGAAACCCGCTTGACTGCCAATAACATCCGTAATGATCGCACAGATAAAGAAACCCGTTATCGTACAGACGTAATTCAGGTTCGACATAATCCGGTGAATAGGTCCCGGTGTACCATAAAAGATTGTCATATTCGTCGTACATCATAAGATTACCATCATCCTGTAGCGTCACACGGGCAATGGTCTGCCGTGCCATCGCTTTGAAGCCGTGGCGATGATCACAGCGTCGCCATACAATGAGGTGATGTCCATGTTGCCGGTCTATTTCCAGGGAAAACAGTTTGTTGGGGGACGCATATGATGACTCCAAATCCAGATTTTCCCCCGCTCTCAAAATAACTGCCACAAAAATCACAGCAACCCTAATTTCTGAATAATTATTGTATGTAATTAATGTAATGTTTGGACTGCATATTTAATTAATCATATTTATTTTACAGGTGTACATACAGTCTGTAGGTATTCTGTAGTTGCTATCAAAGTGGTTTTTCTAATTGCCATACCGCAGCCGACAAATGTGCAATTTTACAGAGACCGATAAATGAGGTGTACAGGCAAACTATGTAAGACTTAAAAAACGTGAAACGGCCAGTCGGTTCGCGGTTTAAAATTTTAGCAATTATATATGGGCACAATATGCGCGAGTATTTGCGTTTTAACCTTGTAGATAACTGCATTTAATATTGTAGATAACCGCAATACTTACCATGATGTTTATACATTTTTGCAGGTATGTACTCCGATGTACCATTGCAACCATGATTATGGTGACCGGACGATCTCCAATACGCTCCCACCGTATAATTGCTTAGATACAAATACCCAGAGTCCGAAACAACCAGCTGGGATTCACCATAGCCCCAGGTTTCGCTAGTCCAATAAGGAACTCGCAGACCTCCATTAACATCCCATTTTTCCAATTGAAAATGCCCATCATCGGGTAGTATGGCTCGTACTGACGGCAGTCCATTGGTGTGCGTCATGAATACCGGCCAACCATCGCATTCACGATACAACACCAGATTGTGGTCAGATTGTAACACCAGCCGAAAGGTCATAGACGGAGAAAAGTAGTTCTTGCCCACGGTCAAGGCTTCGTTCATTTGTAAGGCCACTGGAATTATACAAAAATCCAGTAATGGAGGTCCTGTACGGTTAATTATGAATTCATAATGTCATTTACTTTGACCACACATAGGATGATTGCGCATAGACTCCTCCCAGTTAATGCGCGGAATCTCAGATTCATCCATACAGCCGTAAGCCAGTTTAATTTTTACGGCATCCAAGAAACTAAGATTGATCCTCTGTCCGATGCACTGGGCCGGTTTTCTCGTGGGCACAATCACCGGTACACTGCTGTCCTTGGCGAAATCGAAGATCGAATAATGTAACACGGAAGAGTAATCGTATGGCAGGCCGAATGTTCTTCCATTCCGTGAGTCAAAATTGAAAGCTGCGCCTGCACAGTATACATATTTTTTGGGACAATGCTTTATTTAGTATATATGGAGACAAGGTAAGGCACAAGCATAATATAGGGCACAATGTATCTTTAATAAGCAATAGCTACCAGGTTAACACAAAATACAAGCGTGGACACTTCTACACAATAAAAATTTAAACATTAAAAAACAATGCAAATCTCTGGGGTATGTATCCGTGGGTCAAAAGGCAAAACTAGTTAACACAGCGGTAGCACTTCTCTTATTCACTGAAACGTCGCTTGGTCAAAGCAGCAGAACGCGCTTCTCCAGTTAATTCCCGAATTTCTCGGGCCCATAAAATGTTAAAGCTCAGTCAAAAACACCCAACGTTTCAACAATGTGAATAATTATGTCAATGCATACTTTGATACTATACTATCGATATAACAACGATGATGCCTAATCACGTTCTTGTTCGTTATGGTCTTCGCCCTACCTGTTAATATGTTTTCGTAGTTGATGGTGACATACTCATCTCGATCCCGGCGGCTCATTTCGTGGAAGAATCCCAAAGCATGCATCACTTCGTGCTGGATTGTCCCAAGCTCTTTGACACACTGGGATGAAAGCTCGATCATCTGCATGCCGGTCCTCCGACCGATGCAGGATGCGCACCTGGTAACCAACAAAATAACGGCAGGGTATTTAATAATTCTGGTACGGTTTTATTGTACTCGTACGTATGACAGTATTAGAAAATTAACTTTATGAACTCCATCGTAGGACACATGAGGGAACGTACATCCTGCTCTTCGCAAACCGGATGTAGTGTTTATGTCGAGATGTGTATTCAATAAATCTGACACAATCCGTTGTAGCATCGGAAATTTCTCGTAGAGCTTTCCTTATATTCATCCGCTCTTCGGTATCTATCAGAAACCTCCCCTTAGCATTAATGTTGTTGTTGGTTTGCAGAAAAAAATACTTTACTGAAGCCCGAGCTAATTAAATACGGGATTATTCCGTCTGGCCATCGGATATTCTTATCATTGGAAAAGTTGTTGCCACCTTCCGACACCTGCATAAACAATGCAAAAAATAAACGCTAAAATTGTAGATATCGGTATATAATGAAGTTATGAACTATGAAATATAGAAAAAATTAAAAAAATTATGACAAATTAACGATATAAACGTTAAAGTAAATAGCAACGAAAATTTAGCACACAAAAGTCCTGCGGCAAACTGTGCAAAAAAAGAAGGGCATACTCACGTTTGTTTTTCCCGAATCGCGATCAATCTCTTTGATATCGCCTTCGAATAAACTGGTTTGGTATTCCATAGCATCATTATCTTGTCCCAAGTATTTTTCTAAGATTTCCGGCGATATGTACGATTTCCAGTCTAGAGTTGGCACAAAAATAAATAAATGTGCAACAATCCTTCTAGTTTTGGACCTATACCTACCAACAATTTTAGTGTTGCAGCAATGTTGGCAGCTTGGCAGTACTTGCCTGCGGGTAACTGTGAATAGACAATTCCAGAGTGCATAAAAAAATGGATCCAGATCTGTGCAAACAACCATCTGCATTGGTTTCTCCTGATATTCATTTTTAAGGAATATGATAAAATTACTGTATATCGTTAACATATGTCTGTCTCATTAACATTTGCAGTTCCTGAATTTAGTATGTTTATAGAAGTATCTATGAATTAAGCATGTCGAAGTGTACTTGCGCTTGTGAGCCCTGCTACCTCACACGGAAGTCAGGAAATGACACATTATCAGATAAAAATTCGATCGGATAATCATTGTCATTTGTCAGTGCTGAATCTGCTGATGAGCCCTGCACCCAGCAAGAGATTTCATTTAGATAACTGCCGAGATAGTTGATAAAAATGACAGCAAAGAAAATTGTAACCAGCAAAGAAAATTGTGGCATACAGTATATATACTCGTAGAAGATATAAAATCTTGAATAATAAACGTGCAATACATATGTATTACGAGTACATTTCACTCACTTTCAGCATTTTCTGCAGTACTATAGTTAGCATTGTGTAAAATACACAATACGTGAATTAAGTCCGTGTCCATCAAAGTGATCAAACTGCAATTTGTATGTAGACAAAATACAGAGCATAACACAGCCTTGCAAACAGGATCACAATAGATCACAATAGGTATAATAGTATTTATAAAATACAGAATAGTAGTTTACACTAGCTTTGCAGTGGCGCCGACTTAAGAACCACAATTCTTAGTCCTGTACTCTTGAATAATTCTTCCTTCCGGTCTGATTATTTCGCTGAGCCCAATGTCAACATGCGGAAGGAACATCCCCAGATAAGGACTATCTGGCACGACATAATAAAAGTAATCTTCTTTAACCAGCTCCTCGTCGTCTTCATACCGGTAGGCTTGCGCTAAAATACTGACGATATCCGTCCGTTCATTGCGCAGCCGATGCGTCTGGTATAAATCCGACCTCATCCACGTAATGTTGCCCGTATGAAACGTCTGTGTTTTTATCAATACCGGGTCTTCATAGCTCATATTTACAATGGGATTGTACCATTCAAATGTGACAGATCCCTGCAGGATCTTAAAAACCCCTGAGGTGTTACCGTGATTGTGCACCGCGCTGTAGTGACCTTTCGGCCAGATTTCCATCACCATTTCCTGACCGGGCGCTCGCAGAAGGTTGCGCGGACCGGGTACGCGAATATAGGCGGCGCTCTTGCGACCGGCACGCATTTTGCCGGCTAAAATTTTGTGCAACGTACAGCCCGGTATTTCCAGCGAATAGTTTATAGCAGCGAGTTCTTCAGGAGTTAGCGTAAAGGCGTTTACGTCTTCGAGGATTCCGGCAATCAAGGTATCATACTCCGAACTTCTTGGTCTTAATCTAATTAGCGGATGTCGCATTCGGGGCGCGTCCGGCTCCACCAGAACGGGTGATAGGTCTGCAATGGTTGGCTGCGGTTTCAGCTTGACATGGTCAACGACAGCCACACCGTCAGCCAAAACGACGCTTTCAATCGCGCCAATCAATGGATCGAAATCGATATTAGGTAGTGACGAAAAATGGAACAGAACGTTGTTTTCCATTTCGTATCCATAACCGAATTTGATAAAAGGGAGCAAATCGCCGGCTCGCCGCGAGGAGAACGATATCCAGTGTGTTGACTGGGAGCAGTTTGGATGTGTTAGACTGTGCGCTGGTGACCTTCGGATTTGTTCTTCGAAGACCGTGGAATCTGTGCTTTCCAGCTGGACATTCCGATCCGTGACATATAGAATGATCTTGCCCAAGCCGATGCGATACAGCTCTTGGTCGGCTCGTAGTGGCCGCAAAGCGTATCGTACTGTTCCTAGGCCTAATATCCATTAAGCAAATACTTTTAATGTCAACATTTACTTACACTATTTTACGGAGTGCTTTATTTTACAGAATATGGACTCACCTTTGGCGTTTTGGAGATAAATACGCTCCGCAATATCGGCGTCTGTTAAAGGTTTTCGTAATTTCTTAACCGGTGCCAAGATCCTCGTGCCGCTTCTACCCACAGATGCCGACGAAATGCCGTTGTTGTTTGTAATTTCCAAATCGTCAGTATTCCTCACGATGGTCGGGTCTCCATCGGGACCTAACAGTAAACATGTGTATCACATTTCTGTAACTGATAGATCTCAAGCTTTTCCGACACGGTACTTTTTTTGCACTTCGAATGTTATGTAATTTCGTAACTGTCATTTTTCGAAGAGAAATTTATGCGGAACACCGGCTGCAAACGTACAATATATGCGTACCTGAATCGAGACAAGGCTGTACACGTTTCACACTGCTGATTCCTGTGTGCTGGGTATATTCATCCGGACAGGTGACCCGCGCACTGGCATCTTGATTGCACATAATTGCCCTTGGAATGTATCCTTCAAGAGCTTTGCAGTATATTTCGTTTAATTTCTGGTTCACTGCCAGATAAAGCAAAGTTGCGTTTGTGGTTGCGGAAATAGTAGGTGTTACTTACTGGTTAATATAGTGTAATCGAACCCAAACTGATGGTGCGGGTTATCTTTTCTTCTCGGCCCCAGGTCCATAGTAATCTTGAGAGCGGGGACCTTATGGTACCGGGACAATACATGTGCAACAGATGCCAGTGTCGTCTTGGGCAAATTTGGAGATATTCCACCGGGAATGATTTTTAACAGGGGCTGTTTCCATTCACTGCTATCGTAAACCCGGATGGTGTGGGTTTTGTCCAAATTTGAAACCCTGAAATGAAACAGTTGCCAACCAGTTAATACAGAACTGTTGCAGCTTGTTTGTAATTAATGTAGCGTACGGAATATGCAGGTAAATTGCAGACAGGGTAGTGCAATTACTTGGCGTCGTAACCTCCACCGTGCAGTTTAGTTTGGGAACATTTTGGAATCGCAGTCTACCGGCTCGAAGAGCGGGATCACCGGAATCAGGGCACGGAAGCACGTAGGCAGTTTTGCAGTAGTGCTCCAAGATCACTGTTTAATAATTTCGGTAAAGTAAGGGTTTCAAAAAAGCAATACTTTGGCGTTTATACAAAGGAAGACATAATATATATACGTTTATACAAATGAAAATAACGAGAATCTTTTTAAACCTTAACATTCATGCAGCCTTACCTTCGTGTCTTTCAGCAGAACAGAATATCGCATTCATAGTAACATTCAGTAACAAAATCACTGTGTAATACAACAAGTAAAACGCTTTTCTAGAATTTATTCTCGGGAATATTAGCATTTTGCCTCTTTCTCAAAAGATAATTAGACGAAGCTTATTTTCGCTCGAGGCAGTAAGGAAGCATAAATTTGATGGTATAAATAACCAATGATAAGTATCAAGACGTCTTTGGAAAGTCAATCAGTTGGTAATTAACATAATTATTGCACTGCAGCTGGAGGTAGATCATAATGCCTTACAAATGAGTAACAGTAAATACCAAGATTTGCTCATGAAAGGCAACTTTTTTACGATTCCGCTACGGTTGGCGTGGAAAGTCATCACTGTGCGCCAGAGTGTGCGGGCTTTATCGTCAGTGCCCGGGAAATGATGCACTGTTCGCCGAACAAAATTAATAGATTGTCTTGATATGAGACTGTTAACTTCCACCATCTGATGGTGCACAGCGATCTGATTTAAGCGATAAAATATAAGCTATCTAGATGACCACGGATCCACGCACAGATTGCGACGATTCGCATTATGGCATTAAAATTCCCAGGACTTGGGACTTAGGCTGCCTGCGTGTTAGGGTAAGTGTTATCAGTGTTATTGCCTAATAACTGCGTAACGTAGTTTCCCTGTGGAGTTACTTTTACGTCTTCTATAATTTATTTTTGATGTAATTTAATTTTATGCACGGTATAGACGGTTTGCATTCATCAACACGTTCAGTAAACTCTACTGGTAGTTTTGCAGTGCCCGCAAAAAGCGAGTGCACTTCCTAGTAATTAATGGTTGGATTGTTATTCCGTTGTAATTTAAGTTTGAAACATGCAGTTAAGAGTTTAGGATTATGCGGCAATGTTTTTATTACGAGTACAAAAGGGCTTATGAAAATTCAGTTTTGTGTTGACGGAATAAGCCAGTAAGTCATCATTTCGTATTTTCCCTTGATAAGTTGCCGTCCCCTTGGTTGGACAACGAATTCTGTAAATTGTTCCAGAAGAAGTTGACTCTCCGGGCTGAGATGAATACGGTCTGGTAAACCGTGACTGCACATTCGGGAGGCCATGTTAATCGTATCCCCAAACCTAGCAATAAGGAATAAGGAAACACTTTTAACTAACTATTGGTTGTATCAAAATTTCAGCACGGTACGCGTTAATGGCATTTTCATAATAATTCGTATGCACTTGTAAGACAATAAAAATATTAATGTACAGTAGTAGCACTCGACAATACAAGCAGCAGGAGCTGCTGAAAGGGGAAATGTATGCTACGTATTACGTACAGACAGTAGCGTGGTCGCTTTGATCCCATTAATCCAGCAGCGCACGGGCCTGTAACAACCAACAAATGTAATCATTTAGTCCTAAATGCACATGCAGATAAAAGCAGTGATTGTGCAGTACTTACCAGAATGGATTCCAATTTTAAACCGTAAATTGTGCAGAAAGGTCAGTTGTGGCCGAAGTTCCATTAGCCTTGTAGCAAACACTGCTGTACGCTCGATATGATTTATGCCAATCCTTTCTGGTAGTCCGCTGGCTACCTATTTCAGTTTAGCTTCGTTGTATTGATATAATATAAAAATACGTATATTACACGTGTATAATCAATGTACGCAGATAGGCAGCATCTTTACAAATTTCTGTTGCGAACTTGCGAGGTGAGTTACCATGTAGAGTTCTACGATACATATTATCGTAGTAAGTAGTAAGTGATAGTCACCATAAAGGAGTCGCCGATAGCCTCCACTTTATAAACACCACACTCGGTTGACAACTTATCGATGCAAGCTTCAGTGGCGGATGTAAGAGTGATCGTCATTTCAGGTGGTTGGTTCTTCACGAAATCGGCGAATCCATATAAATCGGTAAACGTAATTGTCGCGCATTCAAAAAACTCTGGTAAGACTTTTTCGCCGGCTCGGAGTTGTTTGGCAATATATCTAACGAATGCAAAAAACGCGCACACGGAAATTGCACTGAAGTTCATAGGAAACGAAGATGGGAAACTTGTACCGTGGCAAGAACTGATGGATGATCGCGTCGCATTTATTCATTTCTTCCGTTAATTCGCTGGTTCTCTTTATCACCTGACATTCTAATTCAACTGCATAGTTTTCTAATCTGGAAATGATTTTGTCGAAAAGAGTCGTCTTTCGTTTATCCGAAGCTAGCGTAGGACTAATTCTGGCCAACGAATGGAGGAGACTGCTTATATCGGGTCGTTGGAGCGGGTCTAAGTCGATGCAAGATGTCAGTGCCACTTCGAATTCGGGCACGCTCGAAAACATTGTCCCATAGTGAAGATCGTGAAAACTTTGGTCTGCCACAACATTTATAATATAGCAAATAAAGAATGTTACATATGCTTTATAACCGGTTACGCCTTTTCTACCTTTTGTTAGGGATCTCACTTTGTCTAGCAATTTTCCCATGGTCAGGATATCGAGCAAGATCAAACCGGAGGAGTAAATGTCGACCATCTGCAACGACTTGCTATCAAGCATGCTTCCTGATTCTGGTGGTGACCAATAGAAGGATTCCCAAACAGTGTTTTGACATGCTGCGGTGCTTAAATCTCCACAAGCGATATGTGTTTCTTCTCGTAGTCTGTCGGATGCCAAATGTGCTAGTTTAAGCGTGAAATGCCTGTCAATCCAGCAGGTCAGAATGCTGATGCGCCCATGAAATTGCAGAGACGAAGAGTGAATGTACCGCACTGCCTACAATTGAAAATTACAACAGATGCCGACCATAGTTCAAAACACTGACGCTATACTTGGAGATAATCCAGAACCAGTGAGCTTGTCATAGCCTCGTCTTTACTAATCCAGCTATCAAATAAATCCGGCAAGGGACCCCGTGATGGGCAGTCCAATACGGCGGATACCCAGTGGAGTTCTTTAGAAGATTTTGTTATCGTCAGTCCCACAAAGCGACAAATATTAATATGGTCGATTTTGTTAAGCTGCAAAGAAGGCAGTATTTTATTATTTCCACATAAGGCCGTTCGAATTAACTTGTAACCTTTCGGAGTAGAATCAACAGATCAATGTTAGCAGAGATGTTGGCAAAGCTGACCGGATGCTTTCTACTGGATACCTTCCAGCCCATAACTGGTCTGCTCTCGAGCGAGCCGAAAATGATAGCTCTACAAATATCCTGCAAAATTTTGACAATAAATTAATATAGATCTGAAATGAACGTATTTTTTCTGGAAAAACTTTTTCGTACGCGTGTCCCGATTATTGCATCAGGAAGACCGCTGGTACCGGTGCCGCGTGAGAATTCCGAGTGTTTTTGTTTCTGTCCCACTAATGGCGTGGGAAAACAGAATACTTCTCGATCGGACCGATTCTCATCCAGGTGGACTTGCCACCACGGGTCTGTGAGCATGTTGTTTCTAGCTCTCTGCTTGCTGCAAAGGATGAAAGTTTACGCTAAAAGAACGACAAATAAATCAGAAACGCAATACCACAAGATTGCTTTTTACTGCTATGTGTGGTACAGCACCGGAAGTAATTAGGTTACTGACTTATTGTTTTTCCGGTGGGACAAAAGATCTTAATAATATTAACAAACTCAACAACGACAAAAAATGCGTACACGCATAATATTACTAACTAACTGTTAGTTTAGAGGTTAGTACTGTTAGTTTAGTAATATTATGCTAATAATTATATTTATGGCAAACGTTACTACGCTATTCAGAAATGAATTTAACAGATTTAGCTGCTGTCGCTAGTCATTCTACTCGTATAAACAGCTTAAAAGCCTCTGCAAGATATTATCATACTTAATGTATCCTACGATTGCGATTCCAAGAAATACACACACAACCGACACAGTGGAAATCAACGCTTTTGTCAGAGAACTGACACCTGCAAAAAAAGTATTATTAAAGCGAACGGGAAACATGTACGTGCTTTAAGAGATCCGTACTCGCCGCAAAACAAAAGAAGCTCTGATGTAAATATCCACAAAGTGGTTCGTTGGGGGGAGGAAAAGGATCATTGACCCATGCTCTCAATTGAGGGGCTTCCAGTAAAACACCGGTGTTACCAAACTTTTGAAGCAGAGTCTGCAGACTGAGAAGGTAAAGGAGCTTCTAGTCTGAAACTGTTTAATGGGCCTTACCTTGCGGGTCCCATTTGTACTGAAATATGAAACAATGAAGTCGGTGCGTCGTTGTCCCTCGTTGTCGATGTACATGCTATTACCGATGTCGTCACTGAACGTTTGGTTCAAGAGACGCCGTGCTAAAGCCGTACCACTCCAATCCGCTGTTTTGCCTGAGGCAATTGTATCGTTGATAATCTGGAAAAGTAATGCTGACTCTGTAGCAGCGAACAGGTGGTAAGTAATTACAACATCCGTTGCTTGTTCCTGCACTAATGCATCTGTGTTGAAAATTAAATCTTACTTTCGCTAGCGCAAACACCGTCATGTAATTTCCAAGGATAAGATCGTATGGCTGCCAAGTTTAAAAAATGAAAATTTCGAGTCAACTGAATGTGCGAAATCGCATTACAGTAATGCGAAGAAAAAGATAAGTAAACCAAAAAAGGTTAGGCAAACCTGCTGCGATAGCTGATATGTGAAGTTAAAATCTTGCATGGTTCGTCGTTGAAATTCTGTTGCAAGTTGCATCTTTGTGGAACTATTTTTCGTGTTATCGGTTGGATGTACCATCAAGACCGACTGGAACGCTTGCAGCAGAGCCTGGTCATCAGTAAACAGTTCGTAAATTTTTGAATCACATAAGACATCTGACTATTTTCAGGTGACCCTGCTAATTACCAAATCGTTTGCATTGCCAATCTGCCAGTTTATTGGACGGTTGGGGCTGTTCTCAATCAGTACGTAAACCTGCTGAGAAATTAAGTGCTCTCATCTGATTAGATCTGAAGAAGTTAAAGGGAAGTACGTGTATGTACTGAAGCTTACATATTCTCCATTTGTCATATCCAAAGAATAAGCGGTTAGCTGCAAAAGACTCTTATGAAATTAAGCAAAATGGTTTGCGCTTTGGCAGCACAACGTTTACCAGAAAGTCCCGAAGAGCCGGTCCACTGCCGAAGTACAGCACCACTGGCAAAAGAAGAAAACAATTTAGTCGCTAAAATGTGTCCTAGTGGTACAGTGTTATACAACAGCTAACCCCTGCTTGTTGCCCGAATGCCTTCCAGAAGCGATCGAAAGCCGTTGAAACCTGGTTTTGCTTCAATTGTCCTCACAACGCTTGTTACATGTTTCTGGCTTGCGACAGTGGCAAAGAATATCGATGCTAAGGTGAAGTAAAACGGAGACGAACTGTTGTCGATGATTGCAGTTGTTGTAGTCCAGTTGTACTTAATCAGTATCTCAAGCAGTAATCCAGCGCATTCGGACATGAGATAATAATTTGTCGATATCCATGTTGGATATAAATTACGATAGCGCACTTTCGAACCGGCGGAGACTCTATCGCAATACAACACGTCCATTTCTCTGATTGAGGAAATGGTATCACTAACTCACGTTGAAATCCACAACGTATTCCACTGTGTATGGAAATACGGAATATCGGTTTCTTCCACACACGCTACAAAATTTCTTTGCACGTTGTTACTGCTCGCAATATTTCAACACAAAACAACTGCTCACCTGGTATGATGTATATCGTGAGGTCCCGATCGTCTCGCTTACGGTAGTGCCATTCCGACAGCATGGCGACAGCATTGCTACCGAGGTCAGCGCATGTTTGTTCTTCCATAAAATGCAAGCGGAAATGCATATTCTCCTTGTAATTTGTTTCGACGTGTTCAACGGCCATAGATAGCGCTGGTTCCACATACGGCAGAGCCGCGGTGCCACTCGGAGAGGAAAAACCTATGACCACGAAACTGACGTTTACTATAGCATCCTGTGGGCTCTCCCTGGGACTGGGAGGTGTGACCAACTGAGTGCCCACCATATCAGCAAGGACAAGAAATAAAACTGACGGACAAAATGACATGATCGTTATGGATGACGTCGAAACAACCAACACTGATGGTACCTTGCGATATTTAAGCTAACCCATTAAATATTAAATGCGAAACTATTACGTAAAATAAACAAAGAGGTCGCATTGATGTTACTTTAGAAAGCAGCAAAAATCCTGCATTGTTATCGTCTGAATAAAATATCAGGAAACGGCTTTATTGCATGCGATTGACTGCATCAATCGTTAACACAGCATGCAGAACGTTTGCTTATTTCTAAGCTACTGCAGCCAACTGCAACCGTAAAGCTGTGTTTTCACAGCTATTTGACCTTTTTCACACCGGTGATCTTCCTGCTACTTGCTGCAGTTACCGGGGTTCCTGTTCCCATTCATGGAAAGATGGTGGGTGGCAGGAGTGTATGTTGCAGATGGATGAGCAAGAGATTACCAAGAAATATGATAGTATCACTGCAAGGCACACTATCCCTTCGATAGTGCGCTTAAAGATTAAAGAGCCGTAAAGATCCGCTCGTGCATGCAGTGTGTAATTCGTAAAATACTATTAGAATGTCGTCCAGCTACTTTGCTCACGTAATGTCGGCGGTCGTGATTCTTCCCCTCAAGCAGCCGTGGTCAAAAAGGAGGAGAATATCTTAGAGTTTATCGAGGTAAAATGAGGAAGCAAAACGAGTGGAAAGAAAATTTTCAGTTTCTAGTCTATGGTACGAAATCGAAGAAATGTTTTAACAAGCTTTTGAATGCTTCAATTTTTGTCTTATATAAGGAAAAATTATAAACTTCTGGCTTCTGAATTTAGTATAGCGGCTCGCAGCACTTTCCTACCGAGTGTTTTACTATTCGCGAAAGAAAGTACCGCGGCCGGCATTGTTTGTAAACACATATCGCACACAAGCTGCGGTTGTTTCTCCCCGCACTGGACGCGGTGGGCGGTACTTGCACTTGTGGTATTTTTTCATCTTACACCACAGTACTCGTTTTCTACCTATTCAGTTCAGTTCAAGTAATTTAAGAATCACATCTGATTCACGTACCAACGCCGCAAGATCAAAATATCGTAACGGAGATCAAAATATTGGGCGCTTAAGCATAGGTCAACCAGATAGGCGCGCCTCTAGAGCAGCGCAGCTTAACATACTCGGTTCTGGGCCCCTGAGAACATAAAAAATCTGTGACAAGATCTCCGCATTGAAATTTGAAGCATATGAACATCCCTTTACATCCGGTACGCTGGTAGAAGCCAGTAGGTTGTTGTTTCGTATTTTCCCTTAATAGCCAGCACGCCTCTTTCTTCGACCATGAACTGGGTAAATTGTTCCAGAAGAAGTTGACTATCTGGGCTGAGATGGATACGGCCTGGCAAACCGTGACTGCACATTCTGGAGGCCATGTTAACTGTGTCCCCAAATCTAAAACAGAGTCGAAATTCTGGATAAGGTGCTTGCACAACAATAAGAGGTATGGTCACTTGTATCGTGTAAGGACAACTGATCTGAATTAAAAACCTATTGAGCAGTAAGCTGCTTTCATAACCAGAATGCAATGTAAGAGGAAGCTTACATACAAGCAATAACGGGGTCGTTTTAGCCCCATTAATCCTGCAGCACAGGGACCTGTAATTTCAACAATGCGTAACTCGCACCCAGATAAATACGTCATTGACGCATTACCCGAATGAATTCCAGTCTTGAAACATAAGCTTTGTAGAAAGGTCAGCTGGGGTTGAAGGGTCACAAGCTTTATGGCAAAGACAGCAATACGCTCGATATGGTTACAGCCGATTCTTTCTGGTACTCCGCTAGCCACCTGCAGAATTGCTTATAAGATCTTGTGCAGAATTGCAATCGATTATCGGGGATGCGGATTCCAGAAAAAAGGACATAAGCACCATTTCGCTTGCATTACCATAAACGAATCACTGATTGCCTCCACTTTATAAACGTCGCACTCGGTTGTCAGTTTGTCGATACAAATTTCAGTTGCCGAGATAACAGCAATGGCCGTTTCTGGTGGATTGTTCTTAGCAAAATCAGCGAATCCATGCAAATCAGTAAAGAGGATTGTGGTGCATTCAAAAAATTCAGGTAAGATCCTTTCACCGGCTCGAAGCTGTTGGGCGATCGATCTAATATTATGCAAGCAAAGTGATTTACAACAACTTTTCTTGAAAATTACTAGTACCCGTTGCTCTGGTCACTGGTACCGTGGTAAAATCTGATTGATTATTGCGTTGCATTTTTCCGTTTCTTCCATTAGTTCGACGGTCCGCTTCGTGACTTGGTACTCTAGTTCGTTCGAATAACTTTCCATCCTGGCACATATTTGGTCAAAAAGCGTCGTATTTTTTTCCTGTGCAGCCAACAGTGGATTAATTGTGGCCAGCGCACGGATAAGACTTTTTATATTCGGTCGCTGCAGCGGATCCTGAGCGATGCACGACCGTAATATCACTTCGAAGTCAGGCAAACACAAGAAAATTGTGCCAGGCAAAATTTCTTGAAGGCTTTGGTTAGCTACATAGATTGTTGGAAGGCTGATGAAGCATCCACTCACTGAATCCTAATTATGCGTAATGAGTACTTCGAAGTAGTGCTTACCTTGGGCATGCGCTCTGATCTGCTCTAAAAGCTTTCCCATTGTCAGTATGTCAAGCAGGATCAGACCGCAGGAGTAAATGTCAACCATTTCCCAGGACTTGTTGTCAAGCGTGTTTCCTGTTTCGGGTGGTGACCAGTAGAAGGATTCCCAAATTATGTTTTCACATACTGCTGTACTAAGGTCTCCACAAGCCGTGTGTAAACTTCGTCGCAATTTGTCAGAAGCGAGATGCGCTAGCTTAAGGGAAAAATGTTTATCCACCCAGCAAGTCAAGACGCTGATTCGTCCATGGAACAGCAACGAGGAAGTGTGGATATACCGTACTGCCTGAAACAGCCAAACTGTCTGCCGAAAGGTCGCAACAGTTTTTGCGTGTAAACACTGGAATTGTAATGATAACCGGCATTTTACTTGGAGAAAATCGTGAGCCAGGGAAGTCGGCAGTGAAGCGTCCCTGCTAGCATAGCTGTCGAATATGTCCGGCAACGCGCCTCGTGATGGGCACTCCATTACTGCCGAGATCCAGTAAATCCCTTTTGAAGATTTTGTTATGGCAAGTCCAGCAAACTGGCAAATATTGATATGCTCCATTCTGTTTAACTACATCAAAACACTGTAAATCTACAAAGGGTTAACATTAAAAATGTGAGCGAACACATCTCATTCAGCTACCTTTTGAAGCAATACCAACAGTTCGTTATTACCCGAAATGTCGGGAAAAACAATTGGCTGGTTCCGATTGCATAATTTCCATCCCATAACTGGTTTGGTTTTGTATGTATCGAAAATTACGGCGCTGCAGAAGCTCTGTAAAAACAGCTTCCTAAAATAAACACAAAGATACTTTTAACTGGCTCAGTCTGATTGTACTCGTGTCCAGCTAAAAGCCGCAGGGAGTTCTCTGGAGTGTTGGGAGATTTGGTCGGCATAGATTCTCGACAGCAGAGATCGGCAGGACGCTACTAGTCGATTAGTTGGTTCTTGCAGTTGGATTTGCCACCATGGATCGTGTAGCAGTTGGTAATTAGCTTTGAGTTTTCTGTATCTGTAGTCAATTTAATAAAGATTTAGGTTAGTATACAAAGTATTATGGCTTTAGGCTATTAGCTTTAGATGATAAAAAGCTTTAAGTTATACTCGTATGCATTTTACAGGCATAACTCGTACTCTAGTTACTTATGATAAGCGCCGTTCAAGTAAAAGTTACGATCAGTGGTTATTACAGTACTGGGTGCCCATTTGTGCAGCACCAGGCGGTTGACAGTGATGGTTTAGAAATACAAAGTCGGTTTATTTTGAAGGCGGTTAAAAGTCTAGAGTAGTTAATTTATTACAAAGTTCTTCCCCGTACTGCATTCTGTAGCTCTATAAGAGCTATGGAATACGTACACAGCTTCGTCGTATAGTTTTCCTATGTGTTTATGAAAAAATACTTTTAAACTCAGGTAAGCGGAGATGAGTCGGCGCGCCCATGCGACACTATTGGCGTCCCTTGCACGAGATGGGTTAAAAACCTGTTTTATGATCCAGAAAAAATCGAGTACTTACGCAATTCCTCCTACTATCATTATGCCGACAGCCAGACAGAGACTTGTGGAAATTGTTGTTAGCAAGTAAGAGGAACGGTTGTCACCTAAAATTAATAAGACATATCTTTCAAAATACTATTTTTTAAAGGGATTAATTTTTCCTAACATTGCTTACTTTAAATAAAACAACTGCTCGCACCAAACAATAGCGAGAAGAAGCTCTCGTGGCTCCTGTGACCCACGACTTGGGGGCTGCCGATCACGATGAAAAAGGTTCCCCCCAATTGTTAGGATACATGAGGAAATATTTAAAATGCAATTATTTGAAACTACTTTGAATTATTTATTTAAAAATGAGTGAGCGTTTATTTCAAAGGTGATAGTTATATTTGTACTTCGAATGCCACGTCAAGGTATTCCAATCATTCATAGAATAAAATAATACAAATATGGGAAAATTTATCTTTTACCTGTTACATGACAACGTGGCTTTTGATTTAAATATCCGCAATACGGCTCGTTGGGAGGAGGAAATGAACTGTTGACCCACATTAGCAATCGTGTCATCTCTGTTAAAACTCCTGTTTGGCCGAATTTGTACAACAACGGCTGTGCACATACAAAAGCAGGAGCAAGTGTTTTCCGACAAAATTGCCATTGCAGAACGGCGGTTGAACCGTACTGACCTCGCGACTCCCGTTAGCGTTGAAAAAAGATACCACGAAGTCACTGCGCCTCTGCCCTTCGCTGTCTAAATACATGCTGTGGCCAAAGTCGTCGTTAAATGTTCGATTTGATAAACGCTTTGCTAATGCGACACCGCTCCAGTCAGGTCTTTTGCCCAAAGCTATTGTATCGTTGATGACCTAGGATAATACACATTTTTAAAGGACTGCTCACAGAATTACAGATTCAAATCTGGAGAATTTCTTGGGACTATCACAACGTTGCCAGAAAGCTAGAAAGATCGTACCTCTGCTATTGCAAAGACGGTCATGTAGCTGCTGAGAATAAGGATATATGGCTGGCAAATAAAAAAGGCCGTTCAAAGGCTAATATCGTACTGAGCCGCGTGAGTTTGGAATTACTACCTGGTTTTTTATTGGGTATGTGTAATTGTAATGTTGCTCCGTTCGTCGGAGAAATTCCTTACCGAGATGCACTTGGACGCTAATATTCTCGGCATTCTCAACTGGATTCACAATTAGGACCGAGTGGAAGGCTTGGAGGAGCACCTTCCACCACCAAAGTACTAAGTAGTGCATCACAGAGCCTACTGCGTGCTGTGTGTTTTTTGTCACAGTTATACGATGCTGGTTACAGAATTGCGACTTACTAGGTCATTTACGCCAACTTTCCGCCAGGTTATTGGGGGAAACCGGTTATTTTCTTCCAGTATATACACCTGAAATGATATATTAAAACATTCGACATAGTATGCACGAAAAGATTACATTTAAAACAGTGCACATAAAGACCGACTTACATACTCTCCATTTGTCATGTTGAATGAATAAGCAGTCAACTGCGTTAAATTTCGTCTTGTTAAACAACAAAAAATGGCTGCCAGAATAAGTTTTACCAGAAAGTCCTGCAAGCCCGGTTCACCTCCAAAGTAAAGTACCACTAGTAATTACAAAAACGACTAAGTTGAAATTGCTTCCGGGTGGGAGGGGGATCAACACCTTACCTCTGCTTGTAGCACGGACGTTGTCGAGAATCGGTTGAAAGCCAGTGAAAGAACCTGCTTTTGTCTCTATATTCCTCACTATGCTAACGATGTGTTTCTCGTACTTGACAATGTTCAGAAACGTTGATGCTAACGTAAAATGAAACGGAGGAGAGCTGCTGTCAATGATAACTGTTATGGAAGTCCAGTTATACTGGTTCAAAATTTCCACGAATAGTTCAGCATACTCGGACATTAAATAAGTGTTGGTGGATATTCGGGTTTTGTATAAACTGCGGCTCCTTAAGTCCGAACCAGGCGAGCCACTACCAAAATTAATAAGAGAACTGTGGCTTCTACATATAATGAAGAAATTTGTGTCATTTACTTACGACGAAACCCACAATGTATTCCACTGTGTAAGGAAATAAGGAATCTCCAAATTTTCGGCACATGCTGCAAAACGTTTTAATTATGATCCGTAAATTCAACATGACCATCATTAATGTGACTGTAAGTTTGTAACCGAATGTATTTACCCAGTATGAAGTATATGGTGAAGCCGCGATAATTTCTTTGACAATAATGCCATTCAGATAACATTGCGATGGCATTGCTAGTGACTTCTTTACATCCCGGCTGTCCAATAAAGTGCAAACGAAATTGCATCATCCCGTTATACTTCGCATTCACGCGTTCAACGGCTAAGGTAAAGCCTGGCCCAACATACGGCAGATCCTGAAATCCTTGCGTGGATGAATCACCTATTACTACCAAGCTAACATTTAACACAGCGCTTTGAAAGATCTTGTCAGGATGGGATGAGAGCATAGCAATAGGAATAGAGAATAAAATTAAAGAAAGCGTGGCTGCTACACAGGATATCGAAGTTTTACGCATTTTTCTTGCAGTAAAATACATTTTTGCCCTTAGGATCGGGCATGGATTACTCATTAATTTTTAGAAAACCAAAATGGCATAGCGTTAGATAGAGCAAATTGAAAAATTATCCTTCCTGTGACCCTGTCACTGAACATGTATATCATCGACTGAATCAGCCAGATTACAAGAGCGATGTATTGTATGTATTATGTGCCGGTGTGCGTGGCTTTGCGTGCGTGCGGTCCTTCAAGAAAGGGCCATGAATAGATGGCGTTAGAACCCTTTCAAAATGGATGAGCAGAGGAAAAACAGAGTAGCGCAAAATGTCGGTCAGGATTTACAATTCCTTCGGTTGTAGAGTGCAAAATGGAAATGATGTTTCAACGTTAACAATCGTACGTACAGGCCCACAGGACCCAACGGGCACTGCAATGCCCAGAGGATTCCGAAAAATAGAAATCTGGTACAGTAAGTTCGTATCATAGCGTGCCGGCGGCGATATGCTTATAATGCTTTGATCAACTAAATACGCAGTCTTAGTAATTGTTACAAGGCGAACAAGCACAGGCCTTGTTATTCATAAACATTTCGCAGAAAGGCTTTCAGGTTTCTCTCTTTTGAGTGTAACAGTGGTTTTTTTACTGCTATTTGAGTCTTGATTGTTTTGAGTGGACACTGACAGTACGAGTATCCGAGAAAATATCCAAAAAGTACAGGTTACGAAAATTATTATGAAGAGCAAGGTTAATTACAGCATTAAAGTGTTACAAGATAACAAAATCCGTAAATCGACGTCATCTCGCAACTCCTGTTTGCTTTGGAAAAAAGATTGGGCTGCACCGTGAAATCTGCACCTTTAACGATAAGGCAAAAATTATAGCAATACGGAAGGACAACCATAAAAGCTAAAGGCTTGCACGGATTGCACACAGTTTACCAAAGAAGATCAACAAAACCATTCGTAATTTATAACATTTTAGAACAGTTAACATTTTTTAAACTCGTAGCATAGCTGCTGTAAAGTTATCAGCGCCGCACGTACAATTGTACCACAGCTTTAATTTCGGTTTAATTCAGGAGGTCAGATTTAATTTCGTTTTTGAAGTTGTTTATGCTTAAGCCTGAGCGAACCAAGTACTTTTTATTAACACCGCTTGCGTAGCGGACCTTAGTGCAGACTAAACGGTTTTGATAGTACTGTACATATAACCATTGCCATTAAAATATGTGGCAACTGCAAGATTTTCACACTTAAGAATGCAAACGTTCATTTATTTCTGGGGAAACGGAAGAAGCCAGTAGGTTGCTATTTCATATTTTCCTTTGATAGCCTGCAGTCCTCGTGCTTCGACGATAAACTGACTAAATTGCTCCAGAAGAAGTTGACTCTCCGGGCTGATATGGATACGCCCTGGTAAACCGTGGCTGCACATTCTGGAAGCCATGTTGACGGTATCACCAAATCTAGCGTAAAGTGGACAAGTTGTGGTCTAGTGAGAAACTGCTCTTTTTAGGCATAGGTAAATAGTACAGTGTGTTCAGTCGTGTAAAGATTTTAAATCTGAATTACGAGTACTGCAAATACTTACACATTACTAGCGGAAGTATAAAATATAAACTACCGTACTTTAAGACATGTAAATTACGGGAAAATACGTACAGGCAGTAACGAGGTCGTTTTAGTCCCATTAATCCCGCAGCACAGGGACCTACAACATCATTATTCTCCTACTCAAACTACAATAGCTTAAATGTGTCGATGGCGAGATACCCGAATGAATTCCAGTCTTAAACCGAAGATTTTCCAGAAATGTAAATTGCGTCTGCAGTTCCACCAGCCTTGTAGCAAAACTCGCAATTCGCTCGATGTGTTTTATTCCTATTCTTTCTGGTATTCCGCTAGCCACCTGCAGAAAGATTCTATTAGCGCAATCAATTTTGCAGATTCCTGAAAGAGGGTATAAATATTAGTCTGATTGTAATACCATGAACGAATCATTGACTGCTTCCACTTTATACACGTCGCACTCCGTTGTGAGCTTATCTATACAGACTTCCGTCGCTGACGTAACAGCAATCGTCATCTCGGGTGCGTGGATCTTTACAAAGTCAGCAAATCCATGGAGATCAGTAAACAGAATCGTGGCGCATTCAAAGAACTCAGGTAGAACCTTTTCACCGGCTCGTAACTGCTTCGCCACAGACCTAAGCAAGAAAACTAGATTTCCGTCATAATAAATAAGGGTGCAGTTCAGCTGTACCGTGGTAAGAATTGGTTAATAATAGCGTCGCATTTATCCATTTCCTCCATTAGTTCGCTGGTCCTCTTCGTAACTTGACATTCCAGTTCAGCAGAATAACCTTCCAGTCTGGCATAGATTTGATCGAAGAATGTACTCGTAGTTTTGTGCGAATGTGGAGACAGCATAGGAGCCAGCGCTCGGAGAAGACTTTTTATGTCTGGTCGCTGGGGTGAATTAAGAGCAATACAAGACCGCAGTATCACTTCGAATTCGGGCAAGGACGATAAAAGTGTTCCAAACGAAAGTTCACGAAGACTTCGGCCAGCTACATATAAAAGTGAAAGTCTAATGTAGCTAAACGCTCACTTTGGATGAAACCGGTAGAGCTTCTTACTTTTGGTGAGCGATCTCACGCTTTCTAGAACCCTTCCTTTTGTCAATATGTCAAGCAAAACCAGACCGCTGGAGTAAATATCAACCATTTGCAATAACCTGCTATCATGACTGCTTCCGGTATCGGGTGGTGACCAGTAGAAGGATTCCCAGACAATATTTTGACACACTCCTGTACTTAGAAATCCACACGCTGTATGCAGATTTTGTCTCAACCTGTCGGAAGCAAGATGCGCTAGCTTAAGTGTAAAGTGTTTGTCGACCCAACAGGTCAAGACGCTGATTCGTCCATGGAATTGTAGCGAAGAATTATGGATATATCGTACTGCCTGCAATAGCGAAAACCGGAAGCAGCAGTTCCGCAGTTAACAACCTTAGGACCACATTAACTTTAACGTACTTTGAGATAATCATGAGCTAGACAGGGAAGTAGTGCCGCGTCCCTGCTAGCGTAGCTGTCAAATATGTCAGGCAACGCGCCCCGTGAAGGGCACTCTATTACTGCCGAAATCCAGTAAATCCCTTTAGAAGATCGTGTTATGGCAAGTCCGGCAAACTGGCAAATATTGAGGTGCTCCATTCTGCTCAACTGCAGCAGAATGCCGTAATTTTAAAGTTCAAATTCGGGATTTTAATCGCAAACAAATGATTACCTTTTGAAGCAGCACCAACAGTTCATTATTTTCCGAAATATCGGGAAAGCCAACTGGCTGGTTCCGATGGCACAGTTTCCAGCCCATAACGGGTTTGGTTCTATATGTGCCGAAAACTACGGCGCCACAGAAGCTCTGTAACAAGAAAGACAGCGTCGATGATTTTTGAAAACATTTTTAACTGTTTCACTCTGTTGTACTCGAGTCCAGCTAAAAGTTGTAGGGAGGTCACTGGACTCGTATGAGAAATGATCCGAATAGATCTTCGAGAGAAGAGAACGACAGGATGCTGTTCGTCGATTATTTGGTTCGTGCAGCTGGATTTGCCACCACGGATCTCGGAGCAGTTGGTATTTAGCCTTAAATTTGTTATATCTACAATAAATCAACTTTTTACATAACAAACATTTCCTTTGCATCACTTACCTTCATTTCTAAGAAATTAAACGACTCTCTTAAAAATCAATTCGGTTTAGGTGCTTCGACAGAACCGTTGCGGCTCCTGTTACCCCAACAACTCCTCTATGCGTAACGGATTGAAATACTAATTTCAAAGGAAAAAATGCTTACGCAATCCATCCTATTATCATTATGCCGACAGCAAGACAGAGACTTGTGGAAATCGCTGTTAGCAAGTAGGCTGAGCGGTTGTCACCTAAATAATTTAACAAGTGCATCAGTCATAATACTAAATTATTTGTTCCGATACTAAATTTCATAAAAGATAAAAACGATTTTTATACACAGTACGTACTTGGTATAAGGCAGGATAGCTTCTGATTCAAATATCCGCAATACGGTTCGTTGGGAGGAGGAAATGAACTGTTGACCCACACTAATAACCGTGTCACTTCTAGTAAGTCTCCTGTTTGGCCAAATTTTCGCAACAACGGCTGTGCAAATACAAAATCAGAGGCTAGTATGTTTCAGAATACGTACTATCCACGGGCTGAGTATCCAGTGTCATCCAAATTACCTCACGACTTCCGTTAGCGTTGAAGAAAGAAACCGTGAAGTCGGTGCGCCGCTGTCCTTCGCTGTCTATATACATGCTGTTGCCAAAGTCATCAGTAAAAGTTCGATTCAGTAGAAGCCTTGCTAGTGCCACACCGCTGCAATTCGCTCTGTCGCCTGAAGTAATTGTATCGTTGATGGCCTGGAATAAAACAATTTTCCGAAAAAAAGTTTTGTTTTGAAACTTTTCGAAAGAAAGATAGCATTCGAATCATAGACCATTCTTTGACCAATGGACCATTCCAGTATTGCCCGAAAGTGGCAAACCTTACCTCCGCTAGTGCAAAGACGGTCATGTAGCTTCCGACAATAAGGGCATATGGCTGGCAAAGGACCGTACAAAAAAATTACAGACCGTATAAATGCAAAAGCATCAGACACCTGGCCCAACCTGGTTTGATATTGGATATGTGAAATTATAATCTTGCTCTGTTCGCCGGAGAAATTCCTTCCCGAGCTGCATTTTTGTGCCAACATTCTCGCTGTTCTCACTTGGATTCACAATTAAGACCGAGTGGAACGCTTGAAGGAGCACCTGGGGAGAATATTTTAGTCCGTATCGAAGTTTATACCAAGAGACGTAATATTTAAGAATCAACTAAACATCTTCTAGGAGCAAATCTGACTTACCGAATCGTTTCTGTCGCTATTCTGCCAGCTTATTGGTCGAAACATGTTATTCTCTACCAGCAGGTATACCTGCAATGGTATTTGCTGATATGTTAGAAACTACAAAAACGAAAATGTTCAGTCTCGTCTAACATCAGAGCTTACATATTCTCCGTTTGTCATGTTCAACATATAAGCGGTCCACTGCAAAAATATTCGTCAAGCAAAAACAATAAAAGTGGCTGACAGAACCAGTTTTACCAAAAAATCCCACAAAGCCGGTTCAGCGCCAAAGTACAGCACCACTACCAATCATGAGAATTAAAACGTTATGAAGTAATTTCCGGAGCAAGAAGGGTCAAACGGCTTACCTCTGCTTATCGTGCGGATGCTTTCAAGAATCGATCGAAATCCAGTGGAACCTGCCTTTGTCTCTATATTCCTCACAATACTAACGATGTGTTTCTGGCTTTTAACAATGTTCAGGAATGTCGTTGCCAATATGAAATAGAATGGAGGAGGGCTGTTGTCGATAATCACGGCTATGGAAGTCCAATTATACTTGTTCAATATCTCAAGAAACAGTTCAGCGCACTCGGACACCAAAAAAAAGTTGGTGGATATCCAGGTGGGGTATAAATCGCGACGGCGGATTTTGGGCCCGGCCGAGACTCTACCGAAGAAGAAAACGGTTTTCCCTTGATGGGCGAATATTTGTTACCCTTTGCTTACGTTGATATCCACAAAGTATCCCACTGTGTATGAAAATAAGGCATCTCCGTATCGTCTGCACATGCTGCAAATCGAATGTACAGGTAGTTTGATAGCGCTAACTATCACTAACCCAAAGCTGAAGATAACCTACATGGCACGATATAAATTGTGAGGTCGCGATCATTTCTTTCACGATAATGCCATTCAGATATCATTGAGATCGCATTGCTACCGACTTCTTTACACCCTCGTTTCCCAATAAAGTGTAAACTGAAATTCATCGCGCCGTTATACTTCGCGCTAACGTGTTCTACGGCCAAGGAAAGTGCCGGTCCCAGAAACGGCAGAGCTTGATAACCTTCCGTGGAGGTATCGCTTATTACCACTAAGCTGATGTTGAGCACGGTACTCTGGAGTCCCGCGTTAGTACAGGACGGCTGCAGCGATTGAGACCCAACGATATCAGTTAGAACACGAATTAAAATTAATAACGGCATGTTTTTCACAAATGATATCGACCTTACACGCATTTTTCTGCAACTAAAGACAAACTCCAGCCACTAGGATAGCTGGAGCTGTTGGATGTTGGTAACCAAGGCGGTTTAGAGTTAGAGATATTAATTTCAAGATTAACCATCCTATCCTTATCTTCAGTTAAGTGAGCCAAATTACAGAGCCGTCTTCTACAGTGCGGTCTAAGTTCCTTTCCTGTTCGTGGTTTGCGTGACGTTGCTGTTGCCATTCAAGGACAGAAAATGAATGGGTGGCTTTGGTGCCTGTTACGGATGGAAGAGTAAAAGACAAACATGTGAGTGGAATATAATATCGGCCGGGAATTGCTACCCCTTGATTGCGGGGAAAACAGTTGTTCGCATTGTACGATCGCTCGGGCAGCTCCACGACATCTTTTGGGCTGTAATACCCAGAGGATTCGCAAAATATTAAATTAGGACTGATTACTGCGTCGTCATGTTTATTGATGCTTTAATTAACCAATCCCGTGGTCATAATAACAGATAATCCTTACGATGCCGTGATTGTCATCAGAACGTAAACTTTGTTACTCAAAAACATTTCGCAGGAATCTAAGCATCCTCTGATTTTGTCATTTGAGTCAACAACCGGCCTACGTGACCTTTGGTTCTGAGTGCGCATTGAGTAGTCCGAAGAATAACATCAAGTACAGTATATTATTTGTAAAGAGTGAATGTCAAATTTTGCCAGTCCTCCTAATTAATAACCAACGGCTCAAGGGTTCTTTTACAAATTTAAGCGATCATGAAATCGTCAGGCTAACTTGTCGGTAGCAAGCGGAAATGAGACTGTATGTGATGAACGACGCTAAAAAGCAATAGCACTGGGACTTAAGTTGCAGTTACTGTATAATTGGAATTTGAAACATTTAAACGGTTGCCGAGTAATTTTGAAACGAATTTGTGGATGCATTCCAAATTACTATGAATTTAGTTATTTTGGTACAAGTAAAGTTAAGTACTGAAGCAATGACGCTGAATAATTTACAATTTCAATCATTTCGAACATTTATTATAAAGTATGAAGTACTGTACCTGCATGTACAATTGTACACATGGGTAGTAAGCCTAAACACTTTTTTTAACATCGCTTTTCATAACATCGCTAATACACGCATCGTGCCCAATCATTCAACTTCACTGTGATAAGGTTATGGCGGAAGAAGCCAGTATGTGGTCATTTCGTGTTTGCCCTTGATAGAAATCACTCCTCGTGGATTGATAGTGTAAAGACTGAAATTTTCCAATAATAACTGGCTATCGGAACTTAGATGAATGTGGTTTGGCAGTCCGTGGCTGCACATTCTGGAAGCCATGTTAACCGTGTCTCCGAACCTGTAAAGAACGTGGACACGCATTACCTACTGACCCATTTCCGATGCAATTAGGGTGGATTTTAATCCTTCCCCATAGGCTGTGGAGGTTGGTTTGTTATTAATTTTGTCTTCTCGAAATTCGATATTCGATTCTTTACAGCTTCGATCTTTACAGCTATTTCCAGTCTTCACATGCGCTTTGGTTCGAATTCTCAGTTGCATTTTTCTAACAACTAACAAGTAAGCTAGTGACGAATTTTTCGCGTACTGAAAGTTACATACAAACAGTAACGTGGCCTTTTTAGTCCCATCAATCCCGCAGCACAAGGACCTACAACCAGTTGCATCATGTAAACACCCTAAACAATCTGCAATTACATTTAAGGCAGTTTTAGAGCTTGCATAGGCAGGGGCACCAGCTCCGTACCGGAATGAAATCCAATTTAAACCGTAAGTCCGCGATAAAGGTCAACTGCGATTGAATTTTGAGTAGGGCTAAAGAAAATTCGGCAACTCTAGTAACATGTTTAGGTCCGACCCTATCTGGCAGTCCACTGGCTATCTGTACACAAATATTATTCATTTCCATTCAGAAAAAGTGTTCTCTTAGAAAATTTAAAACTGCTTACCACAAACGAATCGACAACTGCCTCCACTTTGTAAACATCACACTCCGTTGACAATTTGTCGATAAACGCTTCAGTAGCCGAGATTAGCTCTATTGTAGTCTCAGGTTGATGTGTCTTGATGTAGTCAGCAAAACCATACATATCGCTGAACAATATTGTTACACATTCGAAATATTCCGGTAGAACCGTTGCACCCGCTCGCAGCAGTCTTGCAATAGATCTAATTGCAAACCAAATCCGAATGGCAGTCAGAAACAGCTCGTGCGGGAATAATTTCTCATTACGTAATAAAACATGCATGATGTACCTTGGCAGGATCTGATTGATCATAACATCGCATTTATTCATTTCTTCTTTAAGTTCATTTGTTCTGGTCATGACTTGCTCTTCCAAGTCGTTGGAATAACGCTCCAGTCTCTTGTGTATTTTGTCGATCAGAGTAGATTTCCGTTTGTCCCTAACCAGTAACGGACTCACTTGGGCGAGCGTGTGACGAAGATTGTTTATGTCCGGCCGCTGGAACGGATCATCACTGACGCACGATAGAATTATGTTTTCAAATTCGGGCATACGCGAGTGAAGGAAAAGGTGCGGCCGGCTCCGGAGATGTTGATTTCCTATACAGTTACGGTATAATGCGATTTTTTGCGATTTGAGCTAAGTAGGTCATGTCACGAGTCGACATGATAGTTCTGTTAATCACCTTTTCTAGCAGCCCGAAGTCTGTTGTAAAAATCCCCCGTGCTCAATATATCATAAATTAAACCCGATGAGAGGATATCGATGTCCACTTTTTGCAACAATTTGCTCTCCGCTTTCTCGTTTAGTACGGGTGACGCCCAGTAGGCAGCTTCCCATATAGTATTCTGGCACTCAGTTGGTATAAGATTACTGCAGGCGTTGTTCAGATTCCGTTGCAATCTATCCGACGCTAAATTAGCGAGTTTAAGTGTGAAGTGTTTGTCCACCCAACAAGTCAAAATGCTTATTCGTCCATGGTATTAGAAAGTGGAAAAATGAATGTACCGTACTGCCTGCAATAGTTGAACCTTTGCCGATACCACTGCCACCACATTAAGAAGAGTACGTACTTCTAGGTAATCTAAAACCAGCGAGGCGCGTAACATTGGATCCTTGCTAGCAAAGCTGCCGAATATGTCAGCCAAAGTACCCCTTGAATGACATTCTATTACCGATGTGATCCAGCACATGCCTTTAGAGGACATTTTAATGGTCAATCCAACAAACTGGCATATGTTAACGTGCTCTATCTTTCTCAGCTAAAAAAATAGCAATAAAGCGTCTTGTCGATTTCATACATAGAATTTGCCTCATAACCGGTATAACAAATTTAGGGAGGCAACTTTAATAGCTAATTTTTCTTTAGTTGTCGCTTCCATGCTACTGTAGCAATGGCATAGAACTGTATAAAAGTCATTGATTGCTCAGTGTACATTTTACATTCCGCAGCAGAAGCAGAAATTCTTTGGAAGGGGAAATGTCGGCAAAGTTGATTGGACCCTTTTTACTGCAGATTTTCCAGCCCATCACCGCGCTATTCTTATGTAGCCCCAAAATGACGGCACTGCAAAAAATCTGAAAGGAACAATAACACAAGAATGGTCTGTCATTTTAAACGCTGTATGAACTATTGCTGCGATTACCGATGAGACGTTTGATGCACCGAAGTATATACGGGCTTCCGGAGGCACATACTCGGAGTAAAGTCCCCTTTGTTCGGTCAGTGTCAACGACGTTGAGAGATTTGACGCTGCTCGGCAACACTGTATTTCCTGGAGATGAACTTGCCACCATGGATCATGGATGAATTCATGTTTGGCTCTCAGTTTTATACGCCTGTAAAGGTTATTTTGTTTCGCCACGGTTCCATACTTTGATAACTCGTTAAGATCTTTAATTTGGAAAGGTCATTACTCACACTGCATATCCGATGAAAACTGCAATTAAACAACCAGTTGCTAATGTGAACGACAGGATGTATGTTGAATTGTTTCCTGAAAGATCAAAATTCTCGTTACTTTTCTACAAAGAAAACGTATACAGTGGGTAAAATCTTTGTGTAAAAAAATAAATATTACGAGTAAGTTTGATCACCCATGCAAACGTCTTATACAAGCGACAAGTAACGATAAGCACTTGTGGCTGTAGCTAACGATAAGTACATGTGTGCTACGAAGCGAGCATGCTACCAATTTCCAAAGAGCAACAATTACTTGGCGTGATACAAACCATCCGCTGATTTGAATATCCGCAACGTGGCTCGTTTGGAGGAGGAAAGGAATCGCCAACCCATGTCGTTAAATGCACTAGTTCTATTAGATCTCAAGATGCGCCAAGCTTTCGCAACACGTGCTATGAAATACGAGTAGAAGAGCAAAGCGGTAATATTATTACTGTGCTGCTGGAAATGGGCTACGAAAATGGTACTAAGCGTTACCTTGCGTGTTCCGTTTAGGTCAAAAAAAGACACCGTAAAATCGGTACGACGTTGCCCTTCTGTGTCAATATACATACTGTTATCAAAGTCATCGGTGAAAGTTTGGTTGAGGAAACGCTGAGCCAGAGTCACCCCCCTCCAGTCCCTGTTGGTCGTTATTGTGTTGTTAATTGGTAATGATCTGAAATGTGTAAGTTGGGGTACCGCTGCAAATAGCAAGCACGTGGTATCAGAATTTTCTGATCCACAATGAAATAATTCCGATTCTACCTGTGCGAGTGCAAAGATAGTTGTGTATCCACTAACGATAAGGCTGTATGGCTACACACACAAGTAAAAATTAAAGACTTCGGCTGGCACAAGTTTACCACGGAAGGTTGACAATGCTATAATTTGTAGGCGCATCATTTGATTCGTAATTCCTTTTTAATGCAGTACGCTGTTTGCTATACACTCATACAGATACTTTAATGTAGAACACTCAGTTAAGTGACTGCAGGTGAATAAGGTTTTTGTGATGCTTTATGCGCAATGATTACAAAATGTCGGTTTTATTTTATGCGCTGAAGCTTATACAGTGCGGAGTACGCACGGTTACCTTACGTGATTAGACAGCGGATATGTAGAGTAAAAATCCCTCTCGCTGCGCCGGTAAAATTCTCGGCCAAGCTGTGTTTTGGAAACGTTGTTTTTGGGATTGTCAAGGGGATGCACAACTAGAACTGATTGGGACGCTTGCAGAAGGAACCAAAGAGAACCAGTAATAACTATTGTGCCGGTGACAATTATGTTCCGGTTTATTGAGTATGGCGTTTTCCAAGTTAAGGTATATTAATTGGCGAAACCTCGCCCATATGCGCTGTACTCGAGTAATGAAAGAAACTGCACAAATACATAATTCTCGTAATAAGTACTAATAACGCTTCAACGTCGTTTGCAACGGGGCGAAAGCTCTCAATCGGTACTTAATTTCTTAGACAAAGACTACGTAATTAACAAGCTGCGCTGCCCGTAACAACAAGCTGCGCTGACAGGGACTACGTAATTAAATTGAGCAATTACGTCAATTAGATTTATCGGTTGCAAAAGTTTTATAAAATGTCACTGAAACTAAACAAAAGCTTATGTCTCTAGCGAATGCGGCTTACCAGGTCATCTTTATCACCAGCCTTCCAATGAAATGGGCGAAAAAGGTTATTTTCTGTCAGAATGTAAACCTACAACCATAGCGTCGTATGGGAATGACGAAATATAATGCACACTGCACAGTAAAAGTTCACGACAACATTTTACCCTGCTATTAAACAACATTATGATAGCATAAAAAATGCGACTCGTTTCGTTAAACTCACATATTCTCCATTTGTCATGTTCAGAGACGCTGCTGTAACCTACAGAAAGCTTCTTTAGGTAATCGCACACTTGACTGAAAAATGCAAACAATAGTTTTTTTTACCAGAAATTCCCGCAGAATCTTCCCGATTCCAAAGTAAATTACTACTAAATTACAAAGCCTAGATATACTCAACATCAACTTTACGAACGTGTTTTGCGGCTAATTGCTTACCTCTACTACTTGCACGAATATCATCTAAAATTGATCCAAAACCACCGAACGGACGCCCTAGCTTTGCGTTAATTTCTCGAACAGAATGTGTTATGTGTCTTTGACCTTTTAGATTGACGAGAAATACCGACATCAGGACGGCATAAAAGGGAGGAGAGCTCGGATCGGTGACCACCGTAACAGATGTCCAGTTATATTTATTAAGGATGTCGATAAATAATTCAGCGCACTGGGACACCACGAAATAGTTTGTGTTCAGTCCTGTTGGATATGATACGTGCTGATTTGAAGCAATAGGAGCACCGGCCCTAAAAAATCATGTAGTACTTTTCAACAAATGGGAAGTGCGGTTCTTCAAACTGGGTCTACTAGTTTTATAGCTCTTACATACGTCGAAAGCCATAAAATGTCCCATTGAGTGTAGAGTCGCGCCATCTCCGCATCTCCACATCCTGCACACCCATTAAAAAACATCACAGGAAAATAATTAATTACAACCCAGGTTGTTGTTATTACCTAGTACAATGGACGCGAGAAGGTTGTTCTCGTTCTTCTTCCTGTAATACCATTCAGCGGTCATCGCCACAACGTTGCCCATGAGGTCTGTACACATCCGCTCTTGATTAACGTCCAAACTGAAATTTATGGTAGTGTTATATATCTTCTGAACCCGCTCAACGGCTAAAGAAAACCCCGGTCCTGTATATGGTAGCGCCATAAACCCTTCTTTTGTATCGGTAACGCCTATTATAACCAGGCCAACATTCACAACTCCATTTAATTTCGGGCTTTCGGTGGACGATAGCAATGTACGAACGCACGCAGCGATATCAAGAATGATACATGAACACAACAGAACGGTAGTTCTTTTTGGTATCATGGATAGTCATTAATTATTGCATTTAGGTAATTACAAACTGCACTGCTGTTCTAAGGGAAACGTTTTCTGAACGGCCATAAATTCCACGTGGTTGTGCGGGGGGAACGCATAAGTGCTGGCTTTCAGCGTTTGGTAAAATTCCAACTAACTAAGACACCAAGTGCTGTTCTGTTTAAGTGCAAAATTCTTTACGCAATATTCGGACGACAAAGCAGTAGGAGGGCAAATTAAAATAGGGACCTAGGACTGTCACTGCTTCGTTTGTGAATGTGAATTTTTCGAAAAAAGGCGTCTTCTGTTCTTAAAATTAATATGAGTACTTAATGAAGCTTTCTCTCTTGGATAATGTTGGCCTGTTCACTGCGGGGAGGAAGTCATGAGACGCACGTCAATAACCAAATAGATACAGGAAAAACAAAATTACGCTTTAATGAGCCCGTATGGTTGATTTAATTCTCTTTAATGAATATTAGCTCTTCTTCTAGTGCGTATTCCTTGGGGACAATCCAAAATCTTTGATAGCAACAGCCACTCATTAATTCATATTGCATAACAGCACCTCGTTCTCGTGACAACACCCAGTCATGGCAGAATTAACAGACCTTTGTAAATTGTATACCTGCCAAGGAAACCAAGTTTGACCATTTACTATATAAATGCACTGGCAAAGATCGGGTAAATTATTATGCTTGTGAATAACGTTCTTGAACTACCGTAGCTAACCGCACTTCGAAATGTATCATTTGCAAAAGCATTTGATGTACAATAATTAAAAGTTCGATCGTTTAACAACCACTTTTAATAGCAAAATGCAGTCCAAGAAGTGCGCCCTTGAAACTTTCGCCGCTGCATCGAAAACTTATCACTTGAAAATTATGAAATTATTTGCTTTGTATGTATACATTTATACAGAGTATGATCCGTCGCCACCATACAGATGCGCCCAGCAGCGCCAGCTAAATTGGGCATCCCATTGATCCCCAGCCCCGCATCGAAATCATCCCCGCACCGATCTGAAATGCGGTACGCATGTTAACCAACGACTGACATGGTAAAAACTGCAGTACACACCCTGTTCAATCTGAAAACGTGTCCAATTCGAAAACTTTATTTAAATATTATTAAAAAATATATGCATGTAAAAACGATTACCTTCGTAAACTGTCAAGTAGATTGGTTTGTTGCTTAATTAAGCAAACTACATACGTATATGCATGTGAAAGGTGTTGACACTTGACAGACGATTACCAAACTTTAAAAGGCTACCATAAAGGATCAAGAAACATCATGTTGAGACTGTCCTAGCTTCTGCTGTAATTGTCTAAGCTAACCTTTGCGCGCTCGCAAGAACGGTGTTTATTTTACCGCTTTAATTGACTAACCAGGCAGCATTCACTCACCAAAAAAACGCTTCGAAAAATTTAACCGGTTTTGTGTCTATCGACTATCAATAACAGGACAGGGGATTAATCGCTGTTTACGAGTAGAATATATAAGCTCTAACATGGAGCAGAAGATTGATAAAGCAGAAGAAACGATAAAGCAGCAGATCGTAGGAACTTTTGTGGAAAGTTCCCTCTGCCTTTCGGTGGTCCGATAATATCGCAACCAAATCATCAGAAACTACTCTGTACAGAAAGAATGAATTTTTTTCGTCGCATATCGCAGTCCAGTCATGATGTCTTTTATGTACAGAGTAGTATACCTATATTACAGCAGACGAAGAATTATACTGATGTGAGCGTGCTTAAATTTGTTAGTGACAATATTGTGGAAGAAGCCAGTAAGTTATCATGTCATCTTTTCCTTTTTTCGCTTGCAGTCCTCTTGTCTCGACAGAAAACTGGCGGAAGTTTTCCAAAAGTCGCTGGCTGTCCGGGCTTAAATGAATGTGCCCTGGCAAGCCGTGACTGCACATTCTGGAAGCCATATTGACAGTGTCACCAAACCTGTCACAAAACCAAGCTAAAAACGTCTGGCTACATCATATTGTGCTGCTCTAAATTTTCTTTCGCCGGATGCCGTTATATGTATTCGTATCTGCATATGCTGTACAACGATACGCGTCCAAGAAGTCAAATCGCAATGTGCGAAAAGAGGAAACTAGAAGCAACCCTGTGTTATAGCTGGAAGAGAAGAAGCTTCCTAACTGGTAAAATGAAAAAAAGTAATTCTGATAACCTTTACGTACAGGCAGTAACGCGGTCGTTTTAGTCCCATAAGCCCGGCGGCGCATGCACCTATAAAATTTAATAGGTAAGAGCAATCATGGAAATAAATCTGCCACTGATAACCAGACATAAAGTTTCCGTCTACCGGAAGAAAACCATACACGTATACCGGAGTGTATGCCAATCTTAAATTGTAAGTTCTGTAGAAAGGTCAGCTGAGGTTGAACTTCCATTAGTCTTGTCGCAAATCCCGCGATCCTTCCAATGTGGTCCTTTCCGATTCGCTCTGGCAGTCCACTTGCTACCTGTACACGGAAGTCCGTAAGAGACGTAAAGGTGAACGCTAATGCCACTGCATTTCACCATAAAACATTATTTTTTAGTATTTTTTTGCAGTCCACTACAAATAGCCTAATGACTGTATAGCACCACTAAACAGACATTGACGGTTTTTCTGTTAAAGATAAAACCAGTTGGCTTTTAAACCTGCGATTACCATAAAGGAATCCATTACTGGCTCCACTTTGTAGACATCACAGTCCGTTAACAGTTTATCAATAAAAGCTTCCGTGGATGAGATCAAGCAAATTGTCACCTCAGGCGAACGACTCTTGATAAAGTCAGTGAACCCAAACAAATCAGTGAACAGAATTGTCACACATTCAAAAATTTCGGGTGGAACCTTTTCTCCGGCCCGCAGCTGCTTTGCCACAGATCTGCATTGGAAAATATTTTTAAAAAGCGGAAATGCTATTCAAGAAGACAGCGTATTTGCCACACACTACACAGTACTTTGGAAGAAACTGGGAGATGAGAGCGTCACATTTGTTCATTTCTTCCCTCAGTTCGTAGGTTCTGGTCGCCACTTGCCCTTCTAAGTCGACTGCATGACGCTCCAGTCTGTTGTAAATTTTGTCGAAAAGCGCTTTTCTGTTTTTATTTGGAGCCAGTAAAGGACTAATATTCGCCAGTTCATGACGAAGTCTTTCTAAATTCGGCCGCTGAAGCGGATCGGAGCTGAGACATAATCGAAGTATGTCTGGAAAGTCCGGAACACTCGAGCAAAGGTCGTAAATTATTGGCAGATTTTGATTTTCTGTAAATTCGTACGGGAAAGTTACGGCTATAATTCCTTGGACCCTGCATGAAGTATTTATATGCATTTCGACAGCAGCTTCCTCACCTTCAGTAGCTGTTGAGATTTTGGCGAAAATACTTCCCGCCGTCAGTATATCGTATATGATGAGACCAGATCAATAAATATCCACCATTTGCTGAGATCTATTGTCGGTGTTGACCGTTGTCCCGGGTGGCAACCAGTAGACGGATTCCCAAATATCGTTCTGGCACAAACTTGTGCTTAAATCTCTGCAGGTTTTAAATAGACACTGCCGAATTTTCTCGGATCCCAAATGAGCCACTTTAAAGGTGAAATGTTTATCCACCCAGCAGGTCAAAATGCTGATTCGCCCATGGTATTGTAAGGGTGAAAAATGAATGTAACGAACCGCCTGCAAATAAAAGAGTTGGTTTCGTCATCTCTTGCACGGAGATAAGATTTCGTACTTCAGTATAGTCAAGAATTAAGGAGCTTTTCATGGTCGGATCTCTGCTAACGTAGCTGTCAAATATGTCCGGCAAAGCACCCCGTAATGGGCATTCCATTACGGCGGAGATCCAGTGAATGCCGCTCGTGGATCTTGTTATGGTGAGTCCGAAAAGCTGGCAAATATTATTGCTTTCCATTCTGTTAAGCTATAAAAAGTTAAAAACAAAAATGTTAGTTGTATATAAACGCCAGCGGTGATTCAAACAAGACTGCAGTACCTTGCGTAGCAGAAGGAGGAGCTCTTTGGCGGGAGCAATATTAGAAAAGTTGATTGGGCTATTCCTACTGGCTATTTTCCAGCCCATCACCGACTTGCTCTTGAAAGATCCAAAAATGACGGCTTTGCAAAAGGTCTATAAAAATTAATAACTTACGGACTGAAGATTACTACAAATCAGTGCTAGGAAAATGTTGACTTGCGCGTGATAAGGCAACTGCGCCGTGTAGCGTGTGTGACTCTAGTGAAAAGTCATCGAAACGGGGTTTTTTCCCCTCTGCAGCCGCCAATGAGTGACGGGATATTGCTCGGCGTTCTGATGTATCCTGTAGATGCACTTGCCACCAGGGGTCATGGAGTAATTCATTATTCGCTTTGTATTTAATGCGCCTAAAACGTCACTTACTATTTACGTATGTCAAAGGTTAGAAAGTTGCAAAAGGCATTATTTTTTTCGCGCTAAAAGTGCGCAGCACCGTAAACAATTATCCTGTTGCCCACCGAATTCAGGGTGTTTACTGTTTATTGTACTGTGCTTAATCGGGTGCTGGGCGAACAACTCGGCTGTATTCTATTTTACGAATTCCCTAAACTCATTAATCATATTTTTTTGTTAAAATTATTATTAAACAACGTTACTTACCCTGCACATCCCAAGATAATGATAACTCCGACCAGACTAGTTAAACTAGCCGACAGCACATACGCAGAGCGATTATCGTCTGCAACGTGCATAAAATGTGACCTTTCTTTAGCAAAAAAAACGAAGCAAAAAAGGCTGTACTGTTGTACATTTTACTCACCGGACGTACACGACAGGCTTTGCTTAAGATATCCGCAGTATTCCGCACACCGGTTTATTAGGTGGAGGGAAAGACACATTAGCGGCAGCCCATACTAGCAGCTTATGAACTTCTTCCAGACCCCCGATTTGGCCAATTTTTTTCAGCAAAGGCTGTACAGATAAAATACGGTGGTCCATACTTAAAAACCTGTATAAATAAACCTTACCTTCCGACTTCCATTTGCACTGAAGAAAGAAACTGTGAAGTCAGTTCGCCGCTGTCCATCTTTGTCGATGTACATGGTATTTATTGCCAAAATCATCTCCAAATGTTCGATTGACAAGCCGCTGCGTTAGAGCCGGACCACTCCAATCACCCTGGTTTCCCATCGCTATTGTATCGTTAATAACCTATAATTTGACACTTTGAAAACGAAATAACAAAATTTCAACACTGCTTAACGATTATCATTGGAAAACATTTCTAACCATTACCGCAAAACTTACCTCCGCAAGGGCAAAGATTGTCAAGTATCCGCTGACGATAAGAATATACGGCTGGAGATGACAAACATAAAAGAATAGTCTCTGTTCGGGGCGCACACGGTAGGTTTTCCGGTGACGATAACGGTATGACTCACCACAAATTTACCGTTTTTCTGCCTGTACCGTATCGTAAATAACGATAGAAAGCGTTGGTATCGTTGGGTATCTCCGGTAGGATCTTGTGAGCCGTGCAATTAGTGGATTACCGTTTTGTCAAAAGAAGTAAGTACTTAAAACATCGCTCTATTTAATAGAATATATTTTGCCAAGCAACAAAAGAGAAATAACACCTAGAAACAATTTATTTTGTGAGGGACTTACACACCGGAAGTCGTCTGTTTACTCAAACTGCCTCCCTACAAGCGGGTGGTCACGCTCTTGCAAATTCACTTGACAATTTTTTATTTGGTGAGACCGGACCGAGCCTGAGCCGAACTCTGTATCGAGCGTTATCGTTGTGCTTAGCGAACACACAAACTTCTAACGGTGATGAAAACCATGACGGTAGCCTACCGTTATGGTTACCGGAAAACCTACCGTGTGCTCCCCGAACAGAGACTAATGTACAGCGAGCTGTATTGTAAGAAACGTTACTGCAGATTTATCGGAGAATGGTCAAATAACCTGTCTAGATAGAGGATAGGTGAAATTAAAATCTCTTTCGGTTTGCCGAAGTATCTCTGCTCCAAGCTGCGTTTTCGCAAAGCTGTTATTGTTGTTTTCACTAAGACTGATGATCAGGACAAAACGAAACGCTTGTAGAATAATCTAGAAAGAAGGGTGGACATATTTATACAGCGAACCAGCACGCTTCATTACCCCCAGTTGCCAAAACTGGCAGCACAAAACAACCAAAAGTGTTACCGCCGGCCGCCGGCATGGACGACTTTCATTGCAACGTTTTTCGGCGTGGACAACATGAATTTTGTATTAAGTACAAGATCTGTACTGCGCGCAGTGCCCCATAGTTCTCAGATCTCAATAACCAAAACACTTCATTCTAAAACTGCCAACGCCGAAAGACCGGCCTCGATCCTGAACTGGATACTGGGTAACATGATTTTCGTTTTTAAACTCGTTTAACCGGAACCTCGCCTGCACGATGGCCGCAAGCGACCCAAGCTACAACCTCTGTCCAGTGAGGAAAATTGGTAGATGAATGAGGGACCGAGTTACGAACACTGTCTAGTCCACGTGTCTAGTTCAGCCTTTTTTCAGTTTTTTTGGTAGGTGACATCGAGCTTCCGAATTAAAGTCCTTCCTTCAGAAATTTTACAACAGCTGCTAATGTAAGGGCAGTTGATGCATTTACTAAGGAATTAAACGAATTTATTCGTTCACACCGGCCTTGAATCACAAGAAACGCGGAGGCGAAGCCGCAGCTGTTTCTTGTGAGTTAAATATGATCGATTTACAAATACATCTGCACAAGCCGAGTCGTTTTTATCGCCAGCTTGCCAATGTATTGAAGGAAAAAGATTGTTCTCCGCCAAAATATAAACCTGCAGTCAAAATCAATAAAATTAATATAAGGCACCGAAAGCCCGTCGAAGGCATACTCAATTTACATATTGGCCATTCGTCATTTCCAGCGATGATGCGGTGAACTACAGAAACGTTTCATCAAATTTCGAACAACAAAAGATAAAATTATTTTCAAACATTTACCAGAAATTCTCTTAATGTCGGGCCAGCTCCAAAGTACAACACAGCTAAAATTGCGCAGTGTCGGTAATTTTAGCGGGACAAACAAATAACACCTCCTAACCTCTGCTTGTTGCACGGATCTCCTCCAGAATCGAGCCAAAGCCGCCAAACGGCGAACCAGGCTCGTGAATGTTCCACACCGTATACCTTATGCGCCCGTCGTTCTTCAGCCTCCTCACGAATGGCCCTCCCCATGCCGCATACACAGGAGGGAAGCCGTGGTCAATAATTACACTTGTAGATGTCCATTTGTATTTGTTTAATATTTCAAGAAATACTGCAACCGCATCGGACATCAACATAAAACTTGTGGCTACACCCATTGGGTAAGGCAAATGTTGTGAACGTGTGGGTGGACTGGCGCCTGCACTAAAAACGAATAATAATCGATATCTTACTCAGCACTTACTCAGTCAGCAGTGCTACTGCGAAGTTTAATACCTACGCCGAAATCCATAAGGCATTCCACTCTGCACAGAGACGAGTTAATTCCAAATCTCCAATAATTTCGCAGCCTAAAATTCCGCGAATTCGCATCATGGAAAACGGACAATTACTATATGGCAATCTTTACCCGACAAAATCGTCACACTAACATCATGTTCGCTTCTTTCACGATAATAAATATCGGCTGCCAAAGCAGAAACGTTGCCGGCAAGGTTAGCACAACTCAGATCTCGAATATACTCGATACCGAAATTTATGGTTCCGTTGTATCTTTTGTGCACATGCTCAACAGCTAATGATATCGCTGGCGCAATATATGGTAGCGCCACATAACCCTCGGTTGTGACGGTAATGCCGGCCACTATTAAACTAACATTGACAACAGGGTGATCTAGCTTTCGGTCCTCCAGATTAAGCACCGGATGAATATACGCCATGACAACGAAGATGGAAAACGGAGCCCATAAAAACGATAGAACCATTTTGGTACCAGTAAACATGAAAGCCGGTTTGCTGACAAACGTATCACAGATTTTGTCGAGGATTTAAAATACGGCAATTATAATTCATACACTTATGAAATCTTGACCCAAACAATCGGCAAAGGTTGAGTAAAATAGTTATGTAACCTTGTAGATTCTGTGCCCAGTGTACTGAAGAACAGCACAATAAACGACACCAAATGTATTTTTGCAGTAGTGAAGAAGAGTAGAGTTGAATGTTATTGATTATCAATTTTCTGGTAAACATGTAAATTTCTAGACTTAATCAGTGGCTTCTCTGGCTGTTGCCCTTTTTCCTGTACTAGAAATTGACGGCGTTACGCACGTAAGAACATCAACGCAACAGTAATAAGGATAACCACACTTACATGGATGGAATCCTCTGAGCTATCCTACGATCTTCCTTTCTTATGATTTTTAACGGCTGTAACACCGCCGTGGCGAAGCTGACCACCACAGAAAAGTATCGAAAACCAAACGGAGCGCGTGTTTCGGCTATTGTACTAATTATACTTGGAAGTGTCCATTCGGCATTCTTCCATATTGAATACCTTTATTTTGCAAAAACACGCTTTTTATAATTCGTTGAAAATTGCGGTGCATACTGTATTTGATAACTTGCCTCTCTGTATCTGTCTAAATAGGCGACCAACGTCGTATTACATATATAGCATACTTCAAAAGAAATTATTGTATCATCAGCTGCAGACGAGAGAGTGCTTATAAGTGCTGCACCAGATCGCCATACAACCTTTTGTCTATTAAATTCGTACGCGTATCGATACGGGCATGTATTAAAGTACAGTATTAATACCAATCCAGCTTGTTGGATGACGTAAGAATACTATCCAGATCCAGATTTATGTTGCCCCGAATGGGATACACCAGAGCCACCAAACAAGAGAAGACCGCCCAAAACCAATATTATAATTATTCGTGTAGCCCGTAGTGGAAAAGCCGGCCAGATAGTGTCATTTCTTTCAAAACAACTCCAGCTTCGACCGCCAAAACGGAAACTGAATCAGATCGTTAGCAACAAATGTAACGAAATTATTAAGGGTAATTATCTAAACCAAGCGATGTTGCCACGTAAACCAACTGAAAAACTTGAAGAAGTATTACAGTTATTCAAACTAGCTTCCACATTACTGTAAAATAAATTATTTAAGCAGGGCAGCCAGGTGAATGACTCTGGGTGAGCGGGAGACCGAGCTACCGGTACTGCAGTACCGGTAGCTCATGCAAATTTATTTTGCTTACAGTAATGTGGAAGCTAGTTTGAATAACTGTAATACTTCTTCAAGTTTTTCAGTTGGTTTACGTGGCAACATCGCTACCGGCACTGTCCAGTGTACGAGGCCCGTTGAATGAACCAGCGACCAAGCTGCCACTAGTGTCCAGTCTGCAGAGCCCGTTAGCTGAACGGTAACCAAGCTGCCGCTATTGTCTAGTGCACAAAGGCCGTTAGGTGAACGAGTGACCGAGTTAATATTGCAAGCCGTTACTGTCCAGTGTATGGACCCCGTTAGGTGAACGAGCGACTGAGCTACCGGTACTTTCCAGTGTACAGATGCTGTCCGGTGAACGACTGACCTTGTTACAGTTACTGCCAGCGTACGGAGCCCAAGAGATGAGCGGGTGATCAAGCAACCATTATCGAGGATCATCAGGTTGAGGTTCAGAGGATCATGAATTCAGTTGTGAGAAGTCATGTTTCGACCAAATGTTCTATACTAATAAATATTCATTAAAAATTAAATAAACTGGCCGTGGACCACAAAAAACGCGGAGGCGAAGCCGGGGCTGTTTCTTGTAATTAGTTAATTAACTCCTAGTACTAGTCGTACATACACAGTACTCAAACAAACTTCAAAAGGGTTAACTGTGCTATGTGCAATAACGCTTTTTTTCAAATGCAAATAAAACAGGTGCCCTATTATTTATCAAAACAGGAGCAAGTGCTGCATTTTCACATTAAAATCTCGCTGACTCAGAAATTCGTGGGAGCGTTCTACCTTTGAATAAGTAATCGCTCTCCTAATTTTTTTACTTTATTACTTCTTTATTTGATTCTTTTACGGTAGCGTTAACCGAGGCTACCCAACTGCCAATCGAAACACGATGAGTCACTTACCATTAGTGGATCTTTAGAGCACTACGTGCAGTAGAGGGCAATTTACAAAGGAAATTATTCACACTGCTGACCTTCCGCAGAACTTGAAACAACGCCAATAACAGCTTACAGTACGAGTACTCGTATTCAAGTTCGATCCGACGAAAAGTCACTTATAACATGCAACACCTTTAATATATCAAAGTCCCTTTGTAACATCAAAGAAATTATCCCCAAAAGTTCATCAGATCAGGGCGTCACCAGTTACTGCAGTTTATGTGAAGGATCTAAGACCTTAACGAAACGTTTTCTATTGCATTTCACTAACCTACAATTTACTTTTTTGCGCTTACAAAAATTGCCACGCCAAAGCCGCGATACTGCTTTTATAAAGTACAAAGCAGGCATTCCATGAATACAAAGTTTGGATTAGTAAGTCAGTCCATCGCAGGAATATTTTACGCCGTCATGCAAATATCAACCAATAGGTTGTCATTTCATGTTTCCCTTTGATAGCCAGAAGACCTCGTGGTTCAAGAACGAACAGGCAGAATTTTTCCAGTAGTGACTGACTGTCAGGACTTAAATGAATATGGTTAGGTAATCCGTGGCTGCACATCCTGGAAGCCATGTTAACTGTGTCCCCAAATCTATAAATATCTTCAATCATATTTAATGGGTCTCCACTAGGGAAGGTAATGCGTCTCAGTGGACTATAGTATGTGGTGAGACCGTCTCACCACATATTATAGTCATTTATCTAAGCTATTAGCTCTATTTGTCTTTATTTCTTTTATTTTGCCTGCTTTGATGGTTAGACAAACCTCACATAAACAATAAATAAAGCGTAAACAGAAAACATAAACAATAAATTTATTTATTGTCTATGTGAGGTTTTTCTAACCATCAGAGCAGGCAAAATAAAAGAAACAAAGACGAATAGTGCTAATAGCTACCTAATGAAAAATTAAAACGTTTACTTCCTAAGGTATCGAAAGATTTTTCTGCTTAGGCTTTGCGTAGTTGTGAACTTTAGGCACAATGTCGTGCGCTTTTATTTCGGATAAAACTTTGGCTCACTTTTTAGTAACAGACTGAGCTTAGACATGTAAATAATAAAAATTGTGGAAAATTATTCAAAACTATTATCACACTGATCTTGTCAACCACCAGCGTGAAAGGATATTTGCACGTACAGGCAGTAGCGCGGGCGTTTCTGTCCCATCAATCCAGCTGCGCAAGGACCTAAAATCAGTGAAATCTTGTCATAAAATCACAGATATGAGATAGGTATACAATACAGCAATACACGGTACGTTGAAATCAAATAGATCTACGCAAATACCAGAATGAAAACCAATCTTGAATTGCAGCATCGGCATAAATGTCGACTCCGGTTGAACTCTTATTAGCCTTGTAGAAAATTCGGCAATTCTCGCAACATGATCGTTTCCAATTCTCTCTGGCAGTCCACTAGCTACCTGCATAGAAGTACCCGAAGTGGTTATTTGACCACGAGGCTACGTACGTACAATACATGTATTGTACAGAAGCGTGTTTAATATCGCTCTTTGGGGAAACTAATCGTAAATCGGTTAATACAATTATTGATTACCATTACCATAAACGAATCATTAACTGCCTCCACTTTGTAGACATTTCCTTCGGTTGACAATTTGTCGATGCACGCCTCAGTGGCCGAAATTAAATGCAGTGTTGTCTCAGGTGGATGCGTCTGAATAAAGTCAGGGAATCCATACAAATCGACGAACAGTATGGTTACGCAGTCAAAATATTCGGGCAAAACAGTTTCACCAACTCGCAGAAGCCGTGCAATAAACCTGGAATAATAAGTGGATAAAATTTAAATCACGTATTTATTGCGCACTATATACGCAAATTTTTTCATACCTTGGAAGGATCTGATTGATAACAGCATCGCATTTGTTCATTTCAGTCTTTAGTTCGTTAGTTCTGATCGCTACCTGTTCTTCCAAATCGGCGGAGTAGTGTTCCAGTCTCGTCCGTATTTTATCGATAAGAGCAGATTTTTGTTTGTTGCTAGCCATCAGAGAACTGACTCGCGCCATCATGTGGCGAACGCTGTTTATGTCCGGCCGCTGAACCGGATCGGCGTTAACACATGATCGGATAATTTGTTCAAATTCAGGCAGAAGTGAGTATAATAACAAGTCTGGGAGATTTCGGAAGTCTTGGTCGTCTAAATAGTTGTTAAATTCACTGTCACCTTAATTGTGACGCAAATATGTACATGACACGAGACAACAGTGTCATTCACCTTTGAGAGTAGCTCGAATTTTGCCATACAGATTCCCCATGGTTAGTATATCGTAAATGATTAAACCTGACGAGAAGATATCAACCATTTGTGATGATTTAGAGATCTCTTTCCCTTTCTCCGTCATTCCGGGTGGCGTCCAGTAAGCGCGTTCCCAAACAGCGTTCTGGCACTCAGTTGTGGTAAGATCGCTGCATGCGCTACATAAGCTGCGTTGTAACCTGTCTGATGCCAGATGTCCTAATTTGAGCGTGAAGTGCTTGTCCACCCAACAAGTCAGAACACTTAATCGACCATGGTATTGCAAAGACGAGGAATGAATATATCGTACTGCCTGCAAATTGCGAAAAACAAACTGATGCTCTGTTCAGTAGCATCAGAATAATATATTTAATAACGAATCTTACTTCGAGGTAATCCAAAGCCAGAGAGGTCCTAAGAGTCGCATCTTTTCTAGCGTAGCTCTCGAATATGTCCAGTAAGGAACCCCTCAAAGGGTGCTCCAATACGGCGGTTACCCAGTAAATACCTTTGGAGGACTTTAATATGGCCAGTCCAAAAAACTTGCATACGTTGATATGCTCCATCTTGTTTAGCTAGCAAACAATACGAACAACCCTGAACTCATACAAGCCAACATTCCAAAGGTCAGAAATTTAATGACAAAGCATGTACAACAGACACAATTACTGAAACCGTGGTTGTTTTTTCAATATTAAGCAAGGGTGTACAAGGCGTACCATGCAGGGCACGGTCAGAGGCTCCCTCCTCAGAAAAAAAACCTGAATTGTTTTTTGAAGACGTTGAGTAGGTACTGAGAATACTTAAAAAGTATGTTCATCGGCAATGGTCCAGTGGGCGGGGCCAAAAACAAATTTAGGCATATTATAACACGCATCGTATCCATGGTCAATGTAAAGCACAAATTCCCATAATCCTGGTTATACTGGTGAAAAATTATGTTCCGAACCCTGACTGCCGCCCGAATGCTCTGTTAATTGTTATAATTGCAGACTTGCCCTTTGACTAATTTTCAGCAACTTGTTTTACAACATAACATTTTCAGAAAACCTTGCTGGTATCCTATTTAATTGAATTGCCTTCACTTATTTCTGTATTCTTAAATTTCTTTAGTGTGCTGTACCACGCAGGCACTGCTGGTTTTTCAGAGCTCAATAAGTACGGAAAGATTTCATAAAAATTTTACGGTGCCAAGCCAGTTATTAAATAAAATTTAGTGAGGAAGTCAAAATAGGAGCTTTTACCAGAATGGTTGGTAAGCAGTGCCAGACTTGGCCCATCTTTTAGGTGAGGTGAAAATTTTCACCATTTTTCCCAGCCCATCTCACCTTTTAGGTGAAAATGAGGATGAGGTGGGAAAGCGCCGCAGATGAGGTGAGATGGGCTGGGATCGTTGAAAGATGGGATGGGACCAAGAAAACAAATAAAAATAAAAAACTTTGACATTTTCATCTGTTTTCTACGTTAAGAGCATGCAAAAATGCACCATTCGAGCTCCAAAAACAAAAAATTTTCCGCGCTTCGCGCGGATTTTATCAATAAGTGAGCATATTTTCTTAAGAACCGACTTTTTTTTCGCCCGGCAACTCTGTCGTGTGCGGAAAACTTGCAAAATTAGCGGCGTTGAACCTGTAAAAAATGGAGATGAAGATGAGATCGAAAAGATGAGATGGGCTGAAAATTTGAGTAGCCGGAGGTGGGCTGGGCTGGGAATTAAACTGTGAAGGTGGGGGTGGGATGAAAGTGGGAAAATCGAAAATGGGCCAAGTCTGGTAAGCACCATTTAACGGAAATACGTACTGCTTTCAGTGCAGTACATTGTCATAAATAGAGCATATCAATTTATTTTTGGCCCTGCCCACTGGACCATTGCCGATGAAAATACTTTTTTAAGTGTTCCCAGTACCCACCCTGTCTTCGAACAAAAAACGAAATTTTTCTAAACGGGGAGCCTATCTATGACTTTACCCTGGTTAGTATCTTTCATGCATCTTTAAGCATGAAAACGCCTTCGAACCTACCTTTCGGAGCAGAAGCAATAAATCTTTGTAAGCTGAGAAGCTAGAAAAAGTGAGGAGACTATCTTTACTCGAAATCTTCCAGCCCATAACCGGATTATTATTATGCGAACCAAAAATAATGGCACTGCAGGAGCTCTGCAAGAAAAATTACACGTTACTGATAAATTACATGCTACAAAGTACTGTGATGTGATATCACATTGTGTGTACGATGACATCTTTGTTACTTTGTTCCGCTATTTGTTCAAAATAAAGCGGGGAAAGAAAAAATCTTTTGAGAAACGAAAGCATTTACCGGTGGGCAGTCTGGTGCGCCAAAACAAATACCGGGTTCTTGTGCGATGTTGTCCGAGCATACTTCTTCTGTTCTTCGTGGGGTCAGGGTCAGTGGGACGGAACCACAAAACACCGCTTGACAAGGTCGATTTTGTTGCACATGAACTTGCCACCATGGTTCATGGAGTAACTGATTTTCAGCTTTGAATTTAATGCGCCTGTAAACGAATTTGTTGGGAGTACGAGCCAAGTCTTAGCCCTAAAATTTTAATTCAGATGTAATAATCACACTGCATGCCATATGGAAGCTCCGATTAGACAAAAAACTGCCAGCGTAAAGGTCCAGATGTACGTCGATCTGCCGCTTCCTAAAATGCAAAAATTACTGTGATGTTATTTACGTGAACCGTATCATGCCGCATATAACTGAATAAGCACAAGGTTTGTACCAAAAGAAGAAAGTCAGCGGGGTTAATACGGATCAGCCGCTCTTGCATTAATACGATATTCCGAAACCCAACTTACAGTACAATGCTATCGTATATACGCTCCCGTGTTTATTAACAGTAATGTTACTGTTGCGGCTCGACCAAGTTATACCAGAGTTTGTGTACGGGAAAATTGCAAGCGCGCAGCGTGTGCATGCCCATGCATCGCATAATGCACACACTCTGGATATTGTTTTCCCGTACACAAACTCTGTGGTATAATTTAGTGGAGCCGGTACAGTATTATTATTACTAAAAAGCTATTACTCTTATTAAAAATTGCATCTTGAATTATGAAATATTTTGAAGAATCAAGATGTGCCACTTGCTTGGTGTTATACAAGACAGGCGTTGGTTTAAATATCCACAGCTCGGTTCGTTGGGAGGAGGAAAAGGAGCACCGACCCATGTCGTTAAATGTGCGATTTCTACCAGATCTTTCGTGCCTCCAAACTTTTGAAGCATGGGCTGCGTAATGTTGGATGGTTGAATAACATTGGTGGATATAACTAAGCTTGAGAAATGACGTCACCTCACGACTTCCGTTCGCGTTGATATACGATACCGTATAATCAGTGCGACGTTGCCCTTCACTGTCAATGTACATACTGTTGCCAAAATCGTCGCTAAACGTTTGGTTAAGGAAGCGTTGGGCCAGTGCCGCGCCACTCCATTCCGCCTTTGTGGATAAAGTGTCGTTAATGACCTGGAGAGGTGAAACAAAATTATTATAGTAATATTAATTCCACTCCCCCACTGATTAATCCCTGCTATATCCTCTTTTACAAATAATTACGTTGCTGGAAATGAACTTAACCTGGGCAAGTGCAAAGACACTGGTGTATCCGCTAGCGATAAGGACGTATGGCTGCACAAAAATACAACAAATTAAGAAAGCTATGTAGCTCTGCGCTAGCCTACGTTTGTTCCGTTTTCCTACTTTCTCAAACAGCGGGTATGTGTAATTGAAATATGTCTTGGTGCGTCGGCGAAATTCGCTGTCAAGCTGCGCTCTGGAAGAGCTGTTCTTCGTGATGTCTGCTGGGTGCACAATTAGGACAGATTGGAAAGCTTGTAAGAGAACCTAATGAGAATTTTAATAAGTACCTAATTATTCTGCGGGCATCAGAGTTACTGGGTTTAGGCAATGCAGTTTTGCAAAACAAGGGAACACACAATGTCTTGTACTAGTATATGTTCTTTCTATCCGGTATGCATCCTGTTTAGTTCCTTTATAATTGTATTATTGGAGATGTTGCATACATAATGCACTATTTGATATAACTACACTACAACAAGCCGGTAAATCGGATCGGCATGATAATACACAATGGTGCCAATTAAGTTTACGACATTCAAAGTGACTTGAAATTTGACCAAAATGTCTAACCCAAAAAATATCAGGCCAACAAGACGGGCAGGCAAAAATTTTTAGACAGAATCCTGGCTTGAAAACTCTCGCTCTACCATGTCCGTCACAAAAAACTGGCAAAGCAAATTGTGTGACTGATGTCACAAATTTATGAGTGCAGTATGTGCGGAAGTCAGTGCAGTAAAATGCAGCATACAGAGCGTCGATGTCCGAGGCTGCTTATTATTATAAAATGGAAAGGACCTGATAGCTATATACTGTAACTGTCAGCCCCTCGTTGGGCAATCTCGTTGGATATGACCTTTAGCCCAGAATCGACATACCGAATCGTTCTGGTCGCCAGTTTTCCAAGTAATTGGGAGAAGGATGTTATTTTCAGACAGAATGTAAACCTGTAATGACCATACAGTATCTTACGCCAGTGTAAAAGTATTTGCCAAAATATAATGATTTTTAATACAATGATTTTTGCAAAACACATTTACTGCTTACATGCCAGCTACAAAGCAAGCGCAAGCTAAACTCACATATTCTCCATTTGTCATATTCAGCGATGCAGCTGTAAGCTACAAAGATTTATTCGTCAAAGCTCATAGGCAATTGCAAACTGAATAATATCATGCGTTACCAGAAATTCCCGCAGAACCTGTCCAGAGCCAAAATAGAGTACTACTGAAGCAAAAATACATATTATCAGCAAAACAAAAGTTTTAAGAGCTGGTTTGTTACCTCTGGATGTTGCACGAATGTCTTGCAAAATTGGTCCAAATCTATGTCCTGACTGAGCATTAATTTTCCTAACAGTATATAGTATACGTCTTTGACTGTTTAGATGGATCATGAACGTCTTCACCAAGCCGATATAAAAGGAAGGAGAGTTCGGGTCAATGACCACCGTTATAGATGTCCAGTTGAAGTTATGCAGGATACCAATAAAAAGTTCGGCCCATTCGGACAACGAAAAATAGTTTGTGTTTATGTGTGTCGGATACAGCAACCGATGATTTGGTGCAAAAGCGCCGAGTCTATCAACATTTTAAAAAGTTTTAAACATTTTCAGAATAAATATATAAACATATACTTGAAGAAACACCTGATCAGACATTTGAATAGATATAAAAACAAATGTGAAATATGGCCTTGTATTTAATTTTTCGAGATTGTATTTATAATGTATTTAGGTATTATACGGTATTTATAATGTTTAGTCCTCTGTTACGTTGCAATCCACAAAACATCCCATTCGGTATACAGGTGAGCCACTGTTTCTCCACAGGCTGCAAATTTGTAAGTTACGAAGATGGTAAAAATTATTTTGCAGTAAGGATTCAACATTTTTACCTGGAACGATGGAAACGAAAAGGTCGTGCTTGTTTCTCCTACGATAATAACATTCAGCCGTCATTTCCTCAGCAGTGGCAATAAGGTCAGCACATGTCCGGCCTTGGACACTATCCAGCTGGAAATTTATGGTTGTGTTGTACATCTTTTGCACCCGCTCAACAGCATAAGACAACCCCGGCTCTAGATATGGCAAACCCGCATAGCCTTCGTTTGTAGTGTTAATGCCTATTATTAACAAGCTGACATTAAGGATGCCATCCGGCTTCTGGTTTTGACTCGGCAGTGGCAGTGTATTAATGTCCACAACGAAAAACATTATGATATACAAAGACAACATTAAAACTGTTTTTATTAGGGTCATGGGAACAGACTCATCAACACTACAAACGAACTAAAGCGTTCAGGCAGCACTTTTAGGAAACAAGATTCTGAGGAACCAGGTTCGGTTAGGTTCCACGTATTTCGGCGCGATGGTTAAACAACGTTTGTTCCTAACATTCTGCAAAACCTTATAAAATTTATGTGTAGATTTTATGTACAGCTCACAAAATGGCAAGTTATCTGTAGCACAGATACGGAGAAACCGTCACAAGAAAATACTGCAGTAACAGTCGGCAAACAATAACTACACAGATTATAAGAGAGCTCTGTCGGTGCAATGCTGAATGTGCTATCTCATTTCAGTGCAGTATAGGAACGGGATCAGGCAGATGGACATATTGGTGAATATTAATGTCATAATGGGTTCGTGGGAACACTTGTGTTCTGTTCCAGAATTTGATTTATTCAGCTTTGGATCACATGGCATTTTCGCAGTGGGAGAGAAGGGCGAACATTACACACGATCAACACTGAATGCCACATTATCGAGCTCAAGACGATCAAATGTTGGTCGCACGTATTCCCTAAACGCTCTCCCGAAATCCAGCTAGCATCATCGTCATGCCATGCATACCAAATATTGCCAAGTACTACAACGAAAACGCGATCAGTCATAACTCTTAAGTCTTAACTGAGTACAGTACTTGTTCGTCGATTGTATAACGCAGGAGTTAAAATTGCTATAACTAACCGGTTGTTGTTAATGACAATGTTTGCACCCGGCGAGGCATAAATTACGCGATTGGAAAAGCGTTGCCTTACGATCTTTATGGCGCTAGGCAAAATTGTCGCCATCGACATTGCCAAATAAATATTGAGAAACATCTCGCTGCGCTTGATGCAAATGATTGCAGTATCACCGAAGTGCATTATATTGTACCAAAGCGGGCAAAGCCTATTCATAAATTGGGCTTTTTTACAGTATACCGGTATCAGGCACGATTTGGATCCAGTTTACAAAATACTCGTAATTTTAAAATAAATACTTATGCTTACAACAAACGAAATTTCCGTAAAATTTGTGTGTTGTCGAAAGCACGGAATGGGAATGGAGCGCTGAATTAAATACCCGTAATCGGCTTCGGCTCGAGTACTGAAGTGCGTACTCGAAAGGTACGTGTTGGAAAATCTCATAAATGCCATAATTGTCATTAATGTTTGCAAATATCGAACAACAGCGGAGGCGTTGTGGCGCAATCTACCCTGCTGAGCATCGACGTGCAGTGCTGCATTCATCTCATGACTGTTGATGCACAAGTAAATTGGCGTAAATACAAGTTTTCTAATATTACTAAAGGTAAGTAGACTGAACTACGCTAATTTCCGGTACATAACACAAGATTGTTTGCGTAATGTGTATTTTCATACCTTAAATTGTGTTATCCAGCATACCTTCGCGAAGTACGATCAGACTTCCGCTTTTCTGAGCAGATGTTAAGCAGTAAATGGTTTCTCATTTATAGGTTTCTCGAAATTAAAAAACCCCTTCGGCCGACAGCAGAGTTACCCTCTTTCCTATTGGATATGGGGAATTCCACACATCAATTCCATTTCCAGTGGTACGTCTCATTTTCACGTGTTACTGGAAATGCATAACAGTTGCTCGCGCTCGGTGCAATGATGTGGTTACCAACCACCACTAGTAAATAGTTTGGATTATCTATACCTAAGCCATAAAAGATCGCAGCTGGTACTACCATCTTGTAAAACTACGTACGTACATAAGTGCAGAAACTAATACGGTAATACGGGCACGGGATGAATGAAGGTTTGTGATAAAGTGCGCCGCTTGGTTAACGTAACAGAAGACAGCCGCTGGTTCAAATATCCACAACACGGGTTTGTTTTTTTGTAAAAAGGAAATGAAGCGCCCACCCATGTCATCAACCGCATTGTCTCCGACAGATCGTCGGTGTCGCTAAAGGTTTGCAATGTTTGCAACAAGGGCTGTGTAATGCAGAAAAGACTATGTTGCGGCAGTTACGTATTTCTTGAATAGAAATACTCGTACACTGTATATGGACTCGCGGCTTCTGTTTGCTTCGGCTTCTTTCAATGACGATATTCATGCTGTTGCCATAGTCATCACCTAAAGATCGGTTACTGAAACGCTTCGCCCATGCCAGTTCTCTCTCGGCTGCCATCTTCCTTTCCGCTATCGTATCATCGATGGCTTTGTGATCCTATGATTGGCGCGTTCTGAACTCCATTTTTGTTCTCTGAGATTAATCCACCAAGGACCGATTAATCCGACCTGTGCAAGTGCGAAGATTGTTCTATATGCGCTAACGATTAGGGTATACGCCTGCACGTCTGTGACGAAATTCTGTGTCAAGCTGTGCTTTCGCCAAGCTGTTTTTGGTGTTATCAGTCAGATGCACAATCAACACTGATTGGAAGCTTTGCCGCAGGATCTGACAAACATTGTCAATTATTTAGTTTACACAGTAGAGTACCAGCATTTCAAGTATCAGTGCGATATGTGCTCTTGTAAAAATGCGTCCACAATTCAAATTTCTATTCTGTTTAGGAATTACTATAGAACTGGGGAAATGAAGTAAACATATCAATGGGCTTAACATAAACACTGGTGACCCCCTTGAATGCCGGAGTCCGGAAAGAAATATTGAGAATGCAGTACGCATCTGTGTTATAAACCAGGAAAGCGCAGAATAGTACTTATGTTAGCAACACAATCACGTGTAAAGCCATATATCATATTTCCTAGCAGTAATGGCCATTAAGTCGCATCGAGAAGCTAATGGCATCATAATGGAAGGGGCCAGTACGTGGTCATTTCGTATTTTCCTTTTATCATTCGTATTCCTCTTGATTCGACAGTGAACTGACTGAACCATTCCAAAAGCGATTTGCTGTCCGGACTTAAATGAATGTGGTCGGGCAAGCCATGACTGCACATCCGGGAAGCCATGTTAATGGTGTCCCCAATTCTGTTCAATATGTACTCGAGTTTTTGTACAAACACTTTTGTAGACAGTGTTATAAAACAGCTTGAAATTCGGATGCGGTTCTTTTTACCCTCCAAATGATTACTACAGAGTGTGCAAGGAATGTGCCAGTGTGCATAAAGGCCTGCATATACAGATACCGAGATACGTACTGTAATTTAATTAAATTGAGTGATTTTAGTACGAGTATCGATGTTTAAACCGTACACGCAGTAACGTGGTCGTTTTAATCCCATAAGTCCAGCTGCACAAGGCCCTGAAAATACAGACACTCTCTATCTGTAAACCCACATTAAATTCAAGGAACGTAGAAGTCCTACCAGAATGAATACCAATCTTGAATCGGAGATCCCGCAAAAAACTCAACTGTGGTTGACTAGTTAGCAGCCTAATTGCGAAAGCTGCAATCCGTTCGATATGCCTTCGACCGATTATTTCTGGTAACCCGCTAGCCACCTGTTAACATTTCGGACGTGTCAAGCAAACCCAACGAGTGTTATAGTAGAATTACAGCTGTTGAGTTGATGAACCGAATCGTCATTTACCATAAAAGAATCGGAAATTGCTTCCACTTTGAAGACGCCACCTTCCGATGACAGCTTATCGATATGGGTTTCAGTTGCTGATATCAGATCAATCGTAACTTCCGGTGGTTCTGCCTTAATGAAGTCAGCGAACCCGTACAGATCGGTAAACATGATTGTTACGCAATCAAAACAGTCGGGTGAAACCTTTTCTCCAGCTCGGAGCTGCTTGGCCACAGATCTGTCCGAAGCCCATACCGTACACTTGACGCAAAGATGCCGCAAAATACAATGTGTTGAACGTACAACTGCAAGAATTTATTTTCCGTACCGTGGCAAAATCTGATTGATGATAGCATCGCATTTATCCATCTCTTCTTTCAGCTCGTTTGTTCTAATCGCCACTTGCCGCTCCAAATCGGCCGAGTAAAGTTCCAATCTGATACAGATGTTTTCAATCAAAGTGGTCTTTTTTTTACCACGATCCAGGAGAGGGCTAGCGCTTGCCAGCGCACGACAGAGATTCTGTATATTAGGTCGATGATTTGGGTTAAAGTTCAGGCATGATCGAAGAATGTTTTCAAATTCCGGTACGATCGAGAAGGTTAGACTTTCCGCAGTGTTGTTGAGGTTCCTGATTTCTGTAAAGTCAAATATGAAGTCATTATTGCTTTAGACATTACTTTTGCCCCAGAATTGCTTTAGACTTTACTTTTGCCCCAGAATTGTAATTTGTAAGTCAGAATGTCAGATCAACATTAAAGTCATTATGTGCACTTACGCCGTGCGGCATTACCTTCTGCGGAAAATAACCTGACTTTAGCGAAAAAGTTGCCTGTAGTCAGTATATCGTATATCATCAAACCGGACGAATAAATATCCACAATTCGCAGAAACTTGCTGTTTGGCATGTTCGCTGTCTCGGGTGGTGACCAATAGACAGTTTCCCAAATAGCATTCCGACATAATGTCGAAGTCAGATCACCACACATACTGTGTAGATTTAGTGCTAATTCGTTGGATGCGAGGTGCGCCACCTTAAGTGTGAAATGTTTATCCACCCAGCAAGTTAAAATACTAATTCGTCCATGGGATTGTAAGGAGGAAGAATGAATATACTGTATTGCCTGCAATCAGCCAAACTATATAGTCAGTTATCCAAGTGAAACATGAATGCTTCGCTTCAAGATAATCCAGAGTTAGCGAGCTAAGCAACGCCCCATCTCGACTTGCGTAACTGTCGAAAATGTCCGGCAAAGCACCCCGTGAAGGGCATTCCGTGACTGCTGATATCGAGTAGATTCCTTTAGAAGATTTTGTTATGGCAAGGCCAAGAAACTGGCAAATATTGACATGCTCCATTTTGTTTAACTGCAGAAAAACACCCTATTCAATTGCAGAAGTAATCGTCAGATTTGGGATGTCAATGATACCTTGTGAAGCAAAACCACCAATTCGTTGTTGCCAGAAATGTCGGTAAAACTGATTTGATAATTCCTGCTAGATACTGTCCAGCTCATAACTGGTTTGGTTCGGTATGTGCCAAAAATGACGGCGCTGCAAAGGCTCTGCGAGAAATTCCACCGGACTAAAAATGTTACCAACAAGAGATATCGTATTTGTGCCTTACTCGTGTCCAGCTGAATGCAGAAGGAAGGTCACTTGATTCATACGAAATTTGATCGGAATAGAGTTGTAGACGTAGGAGAGAACGATAGGATGCAGTTCGTCGACGCGGTTTTTCTTGCAGGTGAACTTGCCACCAAGGATCGTGGAGCAGTTGATATCTGGCTCTCAGTTTCCTAAATCTGAAAAAACAGATAATTTCCTGGTTTCATAGCGAGATTAACTATGTTCAAGCTACTTACATAAGACAACCCATAACAAGAATATCACCAACCACTCCGAGAGCTATCGCAATGACTGCTGTCGAAGGAATATCCCCTGAAATTTACACGGAGTACCGACCATAATAATTTGGGTAAGTATTTATCGCATTTGACTACTTAGGTATGCAAGAAAAAAACATAAATGTCTTTATGAATAACTTCCGAGAACTGTATCTTATGAATAACTTCCGAGAACTGTATTCCCTTACTTGTTGCAAGGCAATATGGCTTCTGATTCAGATATCCGCAATATGGTTCACTGGGAGGAGGGAAAGAAGCGTTGACCCACTTTGTCAACTGTGTCACGTCAATTAGAACCCCGGTCCTTCCCTCCTTATACAACAGCGGCTGTTTAAAAACCAAAAACTTATACTGTATGGGTTTAAAGTTTTGAAATTTTCTGTATTTATTCGGCATACCTCGCGATTTCCATTGGCATTAAAAAATGATATCACGAAATCAGTGCGTCGCTGCCCTGCGTTATCGATGTACATGCTGTTGCCGAAATTATCAACGAACGTTCGATTGGACAAGCGCTGCACGAGCGCTGCGCCGCTCCATCGTACTTCGCCGCCTGACGCTATGGTCTCGTTAATAGCCTGGGAAAACGTACAAGAAAGACTGTCCACAGCGAGGTACAGATGAACCTTGAAGGTCATTATCATGGCTCTCGTTCTTTTATTTTAGAGCACCAAATGTGCAACTTCATTGAAAACAAATCATACCTCGGCAAGCGCAAATATAGTCGTGTAGCCGCTAACGATCAGAGGATATGGCTAACAGAAAAGAAAGGGCCAATACATAAGAACGTTTTGAGCACCGGTTAAACCTGCAAATGTTTCGATGTGCCCAGTTCAAAGAACACCTGATCAGAAAGCAAGTAGGTCTGGTTGTAGTCTCTTTCGGTCTTTCGTAGGAATTCTGAACCCAGTTGCCTTTTTGCACTGGTATTTGTAATGCTGTCCTTTGGTTGCATCATTAAGACCGACTGGAGGGCTTGCAAAATGATCTAAAGAGGTTTAAACAGCAATGCTTCTTTTCACTGTGCTTTACACATTTATGTAACGAATCCCAGCGGCTTTGCCTCTCTTTATTTTATGAAATTGTAATGACATTTTTCTGATTATTACGGATATTTAAGAGTCTCCGGATCGGACTGCTGCTCAAGAATCTATCAATGTTCGGCACTTATTACCAGATCGTATTTATCCCCAGTTGGCCAGTGCAGTGGACGTAGAAGGTTATTTTCCGGGATAATATAAACCTGATGATACTGCATGTATTTTCATTACATACGTTACATGAAATGGAAAAGAGGGAAAGCTGAAACTTACATATTCTCCGTTTGTCATGTTCAACAATGATGCAGTGAGCTGAAAAATTAGTACTAAAACATTGACAAATAACCGGTTATATTAGCGCAGTAATAAACTTTTCTAACCAAAAATTCCCGCAGCACCAGTCCAAGGCCAAAGTACAGCACCACTGAGAATGCACACATTCAAAAATCTTTTTTGAGATGTTTAGGGTTTTATTACTAGTATAAGTTAGGTTATACCTCTGCTAGTTGCACGAACATTTTCTAAGAGAAGTCCAAATCCCCCAAAAGGACCACCGGGTTTCGGGGATATGTTTCTAACAATTGCTCTAATGTCTCTCTGATGTTTTAGATTGATAAGGAACATTGATGCCAAGGAAAAGTAAAACGGTGGAGAAGTGTTATCTATGACGACAGTTACTAAAGTCCAGTTATATTTCATCAAAATTTCGATATAAAGCTCTCCAAACTCAGACATCAAAAGATAATTGGTGGACATCCATGTCGGATACGAACGTCGATCGCGGATTTCAAGACCGCCTCCCCTTATTTGAAAAACCACATAAGAAAAATATTAAAATTTTAACCAAAATTTTCTTAGGCGAACGAAAGACGAATTTTTTATCGCTTACGGCGAAAACCATAACGTATCCCATTGTGTATGGAAATATGGCATGTCCGTGTCTACACCGCATCCTACAAATCCAAGCTAGTGTAGCTCAATATGCACAAAAATTTTACAGTATCGTTGACAGAAACTACTGCAGCTAGTGTTATGTCACCAACTTCAAATAAACTGCATTAACTATACACGTATGCTTGCGAGCACTTGCCGCTCACTAAAAATTCAAAATGATTATATTACCGGGTACAAGGTAAATGGTAAGATCGCGCTCGTTTCTTTTCCGATAATGCCATTCAGCTAGCCTAGCGATGGTACTGGCATTCCGCTCTGCGCATGTCCGATCGGAAAGGTAATTTAGCTTGAAATGGATGCTACTGTTGTATAGCTTCTGCACTTGTTCAACGGCTAAGGAATACCCTGGTCCTGTATACGGTAGCGCCCCAAATCCATCCATGGCGATACCCCCAATCACCACAAAGCTAACCGTGTACGAACTACCATGCAGATGCTGATCTTGATTAGGAAAGGTTTTTGTTATCGCAACACAGACCACCAACAACAGCAGAGCGCGTAATGTGATGCTTCTGCTCGGTAACATAGTACCCAGCTCAATAGTACTCAGTCTGGTAAAATATTCTTGCGCACTGCCATAACATTTCAGTAAAATGTGGATGGCATGATGTTCAATTTCTTCTATAAACTGAAATAAATAAATTTCACATGTTCCTTACCCTTACTGAGACAGAACATGAGTGCAATGCTGTGGTTAAGCGACACGTTCAGTAATCGTTGTATTAAAACGCTAGATAAAGCACAGTCACTAAAGAATTAACGAACATGGAAGATGTACTCGTACAAAGTAGATTTTCGCAGCTGACTGAGCGCAGCTACCACCTGCGTAGTTTTTAGGGCCATGCACTGTCATTACAAAACATACGAGGGTTACTCGGAAAGTAATGATAATCAGTATCAGTTAATAATCATAAAATTATGCACTGATTTTTTAAAAACTGTAGCATTCATAACTAGATCATAGGGCAATGGCCGTGGCCATACCGCCTAAGGTTGGCGGCTAGCAAGGCTCTGAACATGGCTGGGTAGCGCTGATTTTTCACTGATCACTGAAAGCGTTGCCTTAATTACTGGCCAGTTTTCATGATATTATTTTGAAAAATTGATTTGCAGAGAGAAGTGTAGAATTTTTCATGCTGTATTGCCTGTTCTGTCGCCTTAATAAGGACCATTCTTTGCTGATGTTGCCAGTTGGTTCCAGCGAACTCCCACCGAGCACTCCGTTTTGACAACGGTGCTCAAATTTTGGAATATTTTTTTGAGTTTCCACTTTCGAAAAGTAATCATAGTCAAAACCCTGATCGAGAAGGATCCTTTTCCGACCCCGAAGCAATAGCAGAGGGTCTAATCATTATGGAAGGAAAGGTGTCGAGAGTGTGCTGCAGCTGCTTACTGATAACGCAGAAGAAAATGGTTTCTGGCACGGTATCATCCGTGTGGTGCAATATCGCGAAAATCCACAGATAAGCACCCCGTCCCTGATTTATTTTTTTTTCTCGGCCTGGAGTAAAATTATCGTTCCACATTATTTTTTCTTAGTTTACCTTAGTCCTTTATCTGTTCCAAATATTTCCTGGCTTGAAAAAATTGTTGCGGGGCAAAAAGTTTGAAATTATGAATAACTGGAAGAAAATATCAGTACACCGATCTCTAAGATACCGCCTAATTTCTTTTCGAAAACGTTTGATGAGTGGCTGTTTAGCTGTTTGCGTTGTATAGAGATTAAGGGACATTGTTTTGAGAAAATACGAGGAAAGCGCTGATGCAATAAAAAATCGTGCGATAGTTATCATTACTTTCCGAGTAACCCTCGTACCTTTAACATTTTATCAGTGTAACGTGGGCGCTGATGGGCCTGGCATCAACGGATTAGCACGACAGGGCAAGAACGTCATGAAAGTAACGCCGAATTCCTTCAAGGCATAGCACACGTTACTATTTCGATGGCATTACTGTGAAACGAGCTATGCAGACATCTGTCATTTGACAGACGAAAACCGATTCATGGGTTGCCAAGCTCGCCTATGCGTAACCTTTGACGTAAGATTAATTAGTTAAGTAGCATGTCTGCTGGCTGCTGCTATCGGTTTCCTGCAAGATTGGATGCCTGCCGGCGGAAAAGGGACATGAAAGACCGTGATGGGCGTAACAATCAACTGGTTTAGAACACTTCGTGCAGTTGTGCGGCTCACAAATCTTAACACCAAGTTTAAGCCCGACGGAGATTTTCAGGGTGACGGAGATTTTCAGCCCGACGGAGATTTTTTTCAGCCCGACGGAGATTTTCTTACAAATATCTAAACATGCTTGCAGTATACTGAGCGCTAGTTCCGCGTTTCGCGGGAAAGTTCATCTTAAACCGCATAAGTTATTACACTAAGTTGATATCAGCCCTGCGTTGCCCTTACTTTGATTACGGTTAAAAATTAAATGCTGTTTATACCGGTAATGTTAGCTTGTTTTTAGTAATTAAGGCTGTTTTTATTGAAATTTCTGGCTGGTTTTACTATAAATCGTTCGCTGGCTTCGCGCTTCGCGCGAAAGTTGCCGTTTTAACGGGATCCGTAATAATAGTTCGTGCTTGCGATTTGCATACCAGAACAATGTAAAATATCTTCCTTAAGTTTGTTTAACTCAATTTTCGTGGTAAGTTTCTGGGTTGATTGGATTTGTTGGGGATCTCATGTTTTTTACGCTTCTTCGGGGTCTAGTATACGCGAATAAACGATTCACGCTATTTCGCATAATGTCGTTATGTACAATGTACAAGCACGCCGGTACAATTATAACACGCAAAAAATATGCCCGTTATCCCTAACCCCCCCCCTTCTTTGCAAAAACTAAATGTGTTCACGTAAATGTTGAAGTTTTCTGGCTCTGATTTTTCGGCTTAGAATAATTAATTATTTCTGAGATTTAACGTCTGGGGTACTGCTCCAACTTTACGCGTGACACTGCGCATAGTATCAATGCGTAATGCGCTCTCGTAGAATGCGTTCACTGTGGAAATCTCTGTTCTGTTTATAAATTACTATAGCGCAGGGTAAATGGAGAAAATTTATCAATTTGCCTAGCGTAAACGCTAACCGCTCCCTAGAGTACCGCTCCCTACAGTAGCAGAAGAGTGTCCTCCTTGTTATAAACCAGAAAAAACGCAAAAAATAGTACTTAGCAGTAAAATCACATGCAGAGCCTTCATTATATAGTATACAAGAAACAGCCTCGGCTTCGCCTCCGCGTTTCTAGGGTTTTAAACTCCTCGGCCGGTTTGCGGATTGTTAACTTAGAACGGATAAATCCGAAGAGCCCGATAACAAAAAGTTTCTAAAAAAATGGATGTTTTGGTTTCGTGCAGTCTGACGCAATTACTTTGACCTTACAGGTAATTTTTGTTAAATTTTCGAAAAACTATCCGAATCTAATCATCCACGAGAGTACTACATTACAAACAAAAAGGACGCCTAGACTGGACACTAGGGCCAGATAGGTCACCCACTAAGAACTTAGCGGGCCCTGTTTTATTTTGCTCAGTAATATTGAAGTTTGGTCATACGTTCACCCAGCGGGCTCTGTGCACTGGATAGTATTGGTAGCTCGGGCACTAGATCATAACGGAGTTTGTGCACTGGACAGTAGTGGTAGCTCAGTCACCCACTTAACGGGTTCTGGGCAATGGACAGTGGTGGCAGCTCGGTCAATTACTCACCTAGCGATTTTTTGACGCACTCAATCACTAGGCGAGTGATTGACCGAGCTGCACCTGTCCAGTAAGAAAAATCGCTAGCTGAGGAAGTGACCGAGCTACAACTACTGTCCAGACCCCGTTAGGTGAGCAAGAGCAGAGCCCGCTCGGTCACTCACTCACCTAGAGATTCCGCTCAGTGGGCAGTTATGGTGTTTCGGTCACTCACTCGTCCAATGATTTTTCGTATTGATTTTATATTTGATATTTTTATATTTTATATCGGTTGATTTTAAACGTATTTCGAGCTCGGAAACACCGGCAACATGTTTGAATAACACGAGTGTTTGAATAAGCACAATAATTTATTATTTTTCGGTTTAATAGTGTAATATGTCAATTGGTATTTTTTATTGTATCTAGGCAAATTTTTTCCAAGTCCCAAGGTCACCTTGAAAGTGGGTTGAATCGTTTGCGGCGTCGTGCCGGCACGATTCTGGTTGAACCAATTCAACCAAAAACGGAAATCATGTGAGCCAGTTCTGGACCGAGGCCAATCAATTGGCGTTGTCAGTTTTTTAAAAAAATCGTTTTGATTATTGAGATCTGAAAACTATGGGGCGCCGCGCGTAGTATAGATCTTGTACCTAATATTTAAACAGTAGTGGGCCAGTGGCCAATAAATAGCATCGTAAAGCTAATGGCATAATCAAGGAAGGAGCCAGTACGTGGTCATTTCATATTTTCCTTTTATCGCTTGCACTCCTCTTGATCCGACAGTGAACTGACTAAAACGTTCCAAAAGCGATTTGCTGTCCGGACTCAAATGAATGTGGTCGGGCAAACCATGATTGCACATCCGGGAAGCCATGTTAATGGTGTCACCAAATCTGTTAAACACTCGAGCTTTTGTACATACACTTTCGCAGACAGTGGAGCAAAATGGCATTTAATTCTTATGCGGTCATTTTTAACCTCCAAACGATTAATTACAGAATGCGCTTGTGTACTACGTGCGCATGTGGGCATAAAGGCCAGCAGATATTGTAATTTAAAATAAGTAATTCGGGATACAATTAATTTAGCAACCATACACGCAGTAACGTGGTCGCTTTAGTCCCATAAGTCCAGCTGCCCAAGGGCCTGAAAATAGAAATACTCGCTAAACTCGCATCAAATGCAAAATACGTCGAAAAGTCCAACATACCAGAATGAATACCAATCTTGAATTGCAGATCCCGCAAGAAACTCAACTGTGGTTGACTGTTCAGCAGTCTAATTGCAAAAGCTGCGATCCTTTCGATATGCCTTCGCCCAATTATTTCTGGTAATCCACTTGCCACCTGTAAAGATTTCCCACGTATCAAGCAAATCAAGTTAGCATGAAAACTTTTTCGTTGATGAACCGAACCTTCAGTTACAGTACCATAAAAGAATCGCAAACTGCTTCCACTTTAAAGACTTCGCCTTCCGATGATAGCTTATCAATATGGGCTTCAGTTGCCGATATGAGGCAAATCGTAACTTCAGGTGGTTCCGCTTTTATAAGGTTACCGAACCCATACAGATCGGTAAACAGGATTGTTACACAATCAAAGCATTCGGGTAAAAACTTTTCTCCCGCTCGGAGCTGCTTGGCCACAGATCTGTCCAAAGCCACTATTATATACTTAACACAAAGATGCCGCATAATGCAACCTGAGGAACGTACAGGTGCAAGAATTTATTTTCCGTACCGTGGCAAAATCTGATTGATGATGGCATCGCATTTACCCATCTCTTTTATCAGCTCGGTTGTTCTAATCGCCACTTGCCGCTCCAAATCGGCCGAGTAATTTTCCAGTCTGATACAAATTTTGTCAATAAGAGTGGCTTTTCTGTTACCAGGGTCCAGGAGGGGACTCACGCCGGCCAGCGCACGACAGAGATCCTGTATATTAGGTCGATGTTTTGTGTTCACGTCCAGACAAGATCGAAGAATGTTTTCAAAATCCGGTACGATCGAGAAGGTTAGCCTTTCCGCAATGTTGTTAAGGTTCTTAATTTCTGTACAGTCAAATACGAAATCGTCAAAATTAATATAGATTTGCCGCGAAATTGTAATTCAGATTAACTAGACCTCTATGTAAAGTGCGCATTACCTTCCGCGGAAAGTAACCTGACTTTGGCGAAAAAGTTGCCCGTGGTTAGTATGTCGTATATGATCAGACCGGAAGAGTAGATATCCACAATTTGCAGAAATTTGCTGTGTGGCATGTTCGCTGTCTCGGGTGGTGACCAGTAGACAGATTTCCAAATAACATTCCGACATAAAGTCGAAGTCAGATCACCACACATACTGTGTAGATTTAGTGCTAACTGGTTTGATGCGAGATGCGCCTTAAGCGTGAAATGTTTGTCCACCCAGCAAGTTAAAATACTAAGTCGTCCATGGGATTGTAAGGAGGAAGAGTGAATATATTGTATTGCCTGCAATAAGCCAGACCATATGGTCACCTTTGCAAGGGAAAAACAAAGTTCTTACTTCGAGATAGTCGAGAATTAGCGAGCTAAGCAAGGCCGCATCTCTGCTAGCGTAACTGTCGAAAATGTCTGGCAAGGCACCCCGTGAAGGACACTCGGTGACTGCTGATATCCAGTAAATTCCTTTTGAAGATTTTGTTATGGCAAGGCCAAGAAACTGGCAAATATTGACATGCTCCATCTTTTTTAACTACAGAGAAACGCCGTAATTGGTTACTCGAATAGAAGTTATCATCGGATTTTGGATATTGATGATACCTTGTGAAGCAGAACCACGAATTCATTGTTGCCGGAGATGTCGGTAAAACTAATTTGACAATTTCTGCTGAATACTATCCACCTCATAACCGGTTTAGTCTTATATGTACCAAAAATAACGGCGCTAGAGAGACTCTGCAAACAATAAACCTGACGATGAATACTAGTGTCAACAAGGTATACCGTGCTTTACTCGTGTCCAGCTGAATGCAGCAGGAAGATCACTTGATTCATATGAAATTTTATCAGAATACAGCTGTAGCAGGAGCGAATAGCAGGATGCTGCTCGTGGACGTGGTTTTTCTTGCAGGTGAACCTGCCACCAAGGATCATGGAGCAGTTGATATCTGATTCTCAGTTTCCTGAATCTGAAAAAAAAACTTCACAATTTATTTCGTGGTTTTTTAGAGAGATTGCGTTCGGAGACTTACTTACATAAGACAACCCGTAACGAGAATGCCAACAGCCAATCCGAAAGCTGTCACAATAACTGAAGTTGAACGATTATCATCTAAAAGTTAAACGAACTATACAATGTTACAATGTACTGCTACGAATGTGCGGTTATTTAACTAATAAAATTTGTGAACTTTCGCAAGCGAAAAGCGATGGCAATTAGGGCAAACAAAATTGCGCGGAAGAATTTCCGGGCGCATAGCAAAATAACTACGCGCCAGAAAATTTTCCGGGCGCATAGCAAATTAACTATGCCCCCGGAATTTTTCCGGGCGCATAGAAACGACCTTTAAAAATTATAATAACTTATTTTCTGCTTATTATGGATACTTAAGAGACTACTGATCCGATTGTTTCTCTAGGATCAATCAATGTTCGGCAGTTATTACCAGATCGTATTTATCCCCAGTTTGCCACTGCAGGGGGCGTAGAAGGTTATTTTCCGGGATAACATACACCTGCAATGACAATGCATGCATTTTCAGCGTAAAGGTTAAATAAAATGCCAAAGAGAGAAGGCTGAAACTCACGTATTCTCCGTTTGTCATGTTCAATAGCGAGGCAGTGAACTAAAAAACTACGTAGTATCAAGGAACTAGATCTATAATATAACTACAAAAAAGCTGAGGCATCGAGATCGGAAAAACCAGAACCTAATAAAAAAAACTGTAAACGCCATTAGATTCAGCATGTTCAGAAACTGTGTCACATGCATTTTATTTCTTAAAAAAATTATTTAAACCCGTCCCACCGATGCCGGTTTCGGTAAAACTGGCTTCGGTAAAGCATTCAAGGTGACCTTGAGAATAATAGCAGTGCCAGTTGCTTAGAACATTTATTAAAGTGCTAAGTATGTACTTTAATAAATTTGTAGATATTTTATTTGCAAACATGCTGAATTTAATCGCCTGATTGCTGTTCAAATGCCTAAAAAATCCGATTCCCGAACCACGATTGAATTAGCCCAGGTTTCGAAAGAAACAAAAGCCAGTGAACAAAACTCGGCAGTGACCCAGCTACCACCACTGTCCAGCGAACAAAACGAAATCACTTGCTGAGTGATGACCGAGCAATAAATCGCTACCCTAGGTGAACAAAATCGCTAGGTGAGTAAGTAACTGAGCTACCACACTGTCCAGTGAATAAAATCGCTAGGTGAGTTAGTGACCGAGCTATCACCACTGTCCAGTGAACAAAACGAAATCACTATGTGAGTGATGACCGAGCAATAAATCGCTACCCTAGGTGAACAACGCTAGGTGAGTAAGTAATTGAGCTACCACACTGTCCAGTGAATAAAATCGCTAGGTGGGTGAGTGACCGAGCTACCACCACTGTCCAGTGAATAAAATCGCTAGGTGGAGTGACCGAGCTACCACCACTGTCCAGTGAATAAAATCGCTAGGTGGAGTGACCGAGCTACCACCACTGTCCAGTGAATAAAATCGCTAGGTGGAGGTGTTACGATAATGTATCGTTAATGTATAATTGCCCTTGAGCAATTCTGATGTACCGGTTTCCGATCTATGTCTTCACACATCTGACTGTGCGTGCGACTGTGCGTTCTCATACTATACAATACTGCTGTCTAATACTTAAGCATGCCGTTGAATACTGTGCATCACGTCTGTCTTAGCATACGCTAATAGCACGGTTTATACATGTACCAATAAAGTACCATGTATCATTTTGGTGGCTCCAGTGGCTCGTTATACATTCCAACTGTATAACACGGACCTTTTCATCCGTTATCAGGATTCCCAAGCCATGAAGTTTTTGTTTGAAAACAGGATTTGTAAAGGAAATGCCTAAAACTCCAACAGAGTTTCTTGGTCGTCTTAAGACTGTCGCTCGAGAAAAAGAATATGAAGCGGAAAGTGCCCGGAAGGAGGTAGCGCAGTATATTAAAAATCCGGTTGTCGCTGCTCTGTTTACTAATACAGTTGAGGGAAAAAGTGAGTGACGCATTGAGGAACGGATGGCCGCAATGGAACGACAATTTTCACAGCTAATGAGTAATGGCAATGGTTACCGCAACAATTACAATAACCGCCACAATAATCAGCGTGGGAGAGGATTCAACGGAAGAGGAAATAATCGTTTTAACGGCAACAGGAATGGAAGACGTAAATTCTGCAATTTTTGCAAGATTATTGGGCATACGTACGAAGACTGTCGCAAACGTATGGCACAACGTGCAATTCAACCGGCGATGGGCGTTGAGCGAGCTCAAATCACTGAGTTTTCGCAGAATGATTTAAACTGACAGCCGCAACTTCCAAGGCTCGTGAGGTTGACGGCACTGCATCGCTAATTCCATTATGCAGTTTCGCGACAGGCGCTTTATCATTCATGTTATATATTTTTAACGAGCCCATCACTGCAATTTTAGACACCGGTTCTGGTGTATCGCTCATTAACGAAGAATTTGCCCTCAAGCATAATTTACATAATATTTCATGGAAGGGCCCATCATTAGCCACAGTCACGAACAACATTGTTCGTCCGGCGAAGGCATGTCAGCTCGAACTCAGAATTCTTGGTTACTCAGCCAACGTCACTTTTGGAATCGTGAAGGATTTTCCATTTCAAATTTTAGTGGGAAATGATTATTTAAATAATTCCCCTTTCCTGGTCAGTTTCGCAAAGAAATTGCTAGTAAATCCTAAAACCTGGGATTCACTCAAAGTTGACTGTGTTCGTCTTCCGACGTCATACACTGTCATCAACGAGTCTAAGCAGATTACTACAGAAATAGAGCATGTTAAATGCGCGCAACCCAACATCAACAATACATGTTCTGGATCTGAAGTCGTTTGTAAAGATTTCGAAATTAGCCAGAGGAATACCATGTCTGCAGCATGTCCTACTGTGCCCGCGGCCCCAGGTAACAATGTTTCCACAACTCTTTTCTCGCCGCCCCCTGATTGCGCAAGTGGAACCCGTCCGGACCAGAAAGAAAATAAATCAATTAAATTAATAAGCCCGACAGACTTATTAATCGAAGCTTCGAAAAATCCAGGAACAGAAATTCCGGTTCAAGAGTTCGCAAAACAATTCAATTTTGGTGAAATGAACGCCCAACAGCAGATTGCCATGACGAAATTACTTTACAAATATCGCACCTTATTCCCGTCACAAACCAAGAAAGTTGGTCGTACAAATAACACTGGTACGCACCCTCCGATTCGTGAACAGTTACGTCGTCACGCCCCCTGGCAAAGAGATTTCATAAACAAGCAAATTAAAGAATGGTTGGAAGAAGGAATTATTTCTCCCTGCAATTCCGAGTGGGCATGCAACATTGTCCTCGTTCCCAAGAAGCCCCAAGACCTCCGACTCTGTATCGACTACAGACCGATCAACGAAATCACGAAAAAAGATTCCTATCCGTTACCCAGGATAGACGACTGCCTGGATGTCCTTCAAGGAGCGAAATGGTTCACAGGTTTGGATTTGTTATCAGGCTATCTTCAGGTAGCTATGGCAGAAGGTTCCAAAGACAAAACGGCATTCCTGACTCCAGACGGTCTATACCGTTTTGAAGTTATGCCGTTCGGGCTCTGCAACGCGCCCGCTACGTTTTGCCGCTTAATGGACAGTGTCCTTGGCGACATAAAATTCAAATACGTAATCGTTTACTTAGACGATGTTCAGGTCTACAGCCCTACGTTCAGCGAACATTTACGGCACTTGGAAGATGTCCTAATCCGGTTTCAATACGCAAATTTAATGCTAAAACCGTCCAAATGCTTCTTTGGATGCACTACACTGAACTTCCTTGGACATACGGTAACACAAGAAGGCATCCAACCGGACAAAGCAAAAGTGCTCGCAATCCAGAAAATTCCTCGTCCGACTGACCTGACCAGTCTACGTTCGTTCATGGGAGCAGCGAATCACTACCGTAAGTTTGTGAAAGATTTCTCCATAATTGCAAACCCGCTTAACAAATTAACGCAAAAAGATCAGCCCTTTAATTGGGGAGAGGAACAGCAAACTGCTTTCGAGACACTCAAGTCGCAGTTAACCAACCAGCCGCTACTCGTCCACTTTGACCAAAATAAAGAATTAATTCTAGAAACTGACGCATTAATGCTCGGCCTTGGAGCAGTTCTTAACCAAGTGGATGAAAACGGAAACGTTAAACCATTGGCCTATGCGTCGCGAAGCCTGTCACCAAGCGAGAAAAACTACTCTGTCCCGGAACAAGAGCTTGCCGCTGTCGTCTTCGGTGTCGAACATTTCCACAGTTACGTCGGAAATCCAGAAAAAACGTTTCAGATCATTACTGATCACAACGCTCTTTGTGGATTAATTAAGAGTAAAAATCCAACTGGAAGACTAGCAAGATGGGTGTTACGCCTACGCCCATATAATTTTAAAATCGGTTACCGACCAGGTAAAGCCAATAACATGGCCGATTGCTTATCGCGTTTTCCGTTTGACGCTAATAACGTGCCCAAAGAACATCAATTAACCGCCTCGCTATTTTTCCTCAAGACATATGACATTTCCCAGATGCAAATTGAAGACGAGTACTGTGCCAAAATAATTGCTACCCTGACCGGCGATACCACTACGAATGATTACATACAGAAAAGAATCCATTTCTGCATACGAGGTAATGTGCTGTATCGTATTGTTTACCGTGATAATCAGATGCAGTTCCTGATGGTAATTCCCAAAAGCATGCCACGGACAATCCTTGAAAATGCGCATGACAACTCTGGACATTTCGGCATTTCTCGGACATACGAGAAAATCCACCAGAAATACTACTGGCAAAATTGCATACGTGATGTATTCAATTATGTGACTTCCTGTCAATCATGCCAGATTGCGAAATCGCCAAATCATCGCCCACCAGGCTACTTGCAACCGATTCCGGTATTCGGACCATTCCATACGGTAGGAATTGACTATCTAGGTCCGTTTACAAGAAGTGCAAAAGGAAATATGTACCTCGTGGTGGCGATTGATCACCTGACCAAGTGGGTAGAAGCGAGACCGGTAAGAAATGCAACGGCTGCCAACGCCGCACATTTTCTCGTTGAACAAATTATGTACCGGCACGGTACACCGCAACGGATTTTATCAGACAAGGGGAAACATTTTGTTAATACGTTAATTGATAATTTATTAAAATATTTTGGCATTGAACATGCAACTACCACTGCATATCATCCGCAGTGCAACGGCCTGACCGAACGAATGAACCGCACGATAAGTATAGCGATATCTCATTATGTGTCTAATAATCACCGTGATTGGGATAAATTCATACCGGCAATTATCTGGTATATAAATACAGTTAAAAATGAAACGACAAAATTTTCTCCGTTTGAATTGATATATGGCCGACAACCCGTTTTTCCACTCGATATGCAACTACAGTTTGATGGTTTTGATGTAGTGGATAATGTTAACGATTACGTCAAGCAGGTGCATACTTGGATAACAGCAGCGCAAGAACTCGCAAAACTTCGTGTGAATACGGCGCACGATAAAACTGCACCGCGACATAACGAGAAACGAGTACCAACAGTTTATTCCCCCGGCGATCTTGTTCTACTACGGACACCACCGAAGTTACATAATGAAGATCATCAGCCGACGACTGCCAAAGAAAATGAAAAATTAACTACAAAATTATTACGGAAATGGCATGGACCATGGGAGGTAATTCGTCAAGTAAATAATGTTAATTATGAAATTAAAAACAGGCATGGAAGAAAGAAAACGGATATCGTCCACGTCGAACGACTTCGACCATTTAACGAAAGAGAGGAAAACAACGACAAAGAAGAAAATATTGTCTACGCAAACAACGATAATGCGGAAGCGGAACCTGATTCTGAAATCAACGAAAGAGTGAATAACGGACCTGCCAATCAACCTGACCATGAAAAAGAAATTGCCGACCATGAAAATGAAATCGACGACGCTCCGATTCAACGCTACAATTTCCGAAAGCGCAAATGCTGAGGACAGCATTTTTCTAAGGAGGGAGATGTTACGATAATGTATCGTTAATGTATAATTGCCCTTGAGCAATTCTGATGTACCGGTTTCCGATCTATGTCTTCACACATCTGACTGTGCGTGCGACTGTGCGTTCTCATACTATACAATACTGCTGTCTAATACTTAAGCATGCCGTTGAATACTGTGCATCACGTCTGTCTTAGCATACGCTAATAGCACGGTTTATACATGTACCAATAAAGTACCATGTATCAGAGGGACCGAGCTACCACCACTGTCCAGTGAATAAAATCGCTAGGTGGAGTGACCGAGCTACCACCACTGTCCAGTGAATAAAATCGCTAGGTGGGTGAGTGACCGAGCTACCACCACTGTCCAGTGAATAAAATCGCTAGGTGGGTGAGTGACCGAGCTACCACCACTGTCCAGTGAACAAAATCGCTAGGTGGGTGAGTGACCGAGCTACCACTATTGTCCAGAGAATAAAATCGCTAGATGAGAGAGTGACCGAGCTACCGCTGTCCAGCGAACAAAGTTGCTGACTGAGTGAGGGACCGAGCTAGACTCCTTGCTAAGAAGTTTTACAATAACTGCTAAGGCAGTTGGTGAATTTACTAACGAATTACTGCAAATTGAATGATTTGTTCAAAGCGGCCGTGGATCACAAGAAACGCGGAGGCGAAGCCGCAGCGGTTTCTTGTAGAGTATATTACCGAGTAGCCATATTACCGCAATAATAGAAGCTTCTGACCAAAAATTCCCGCAGCACCGGTCCAAGGCCAAAGTACAGCACCACTTAGAAAACACTTTTAAATTTTTTTTCGAGATGCTTAGACTTTTAGTATGAGTCAGGCTGTACCTCTGCTAGTTGCACGAACATTTTCTAACCAGGGAACATTTTCCGCCTCCAAATTCAAAAAATTCTCATGTTTTGTAAAATGGTAGTGTACTATTGTAGTAATGCTTAAAAAATATTTTTAGCTGCCATCGTCAAGGGGCGTGGCCAGACAACAATTCGTTGCATACTATCATATGCTGTGTAATGCAATGCAGTACAAGTTATTCGTTATTATTATGTTAACTTTTTCCTGCAGCAGTGGTTTTGCAGCTGTCCGCTGTCGTGAAATGATGTAGTAAAGAGGCCCACTTGCGTCGGCTCGGGCCATTGCTGCCCGTGTGCACATTTTCAAAATTTGTTACGAAGTACAGCACAGATCTGTGTATTAGCAGAACAAAGCTTTTGCACAACTTATTGTTCACAACACAAACCGATGAAAATTTTCCAAAAATGTATATTCAGGCAGCAATGGCCCGAGCCGACGCAGGCCTGTTTCACTTACATCATTTCAGGACAGCGGACAGCCAAAAGTCCAAGGTGCTGCAGGAAAAAAGTTAACATAATATAATTGAGAATAACTTGTACTGCACCGTAATACACAGTATAATATGATAGTATGCAAACTTTAAATTATTGTCTGGCCACATACGATGGCAGCTAAAAATATTTTTTTAAGCATACTACAATAGTACAGAGGGTTATTCAGCCAAGTGTGGTCACTTTTTGGAAAATTTCTGCTTAGCCGCTGCAGGCTCATTTTACTTTTTTAAAAATTTTATCAAATAGCCACAACATTCAATCACATTTTGAATTCAACCGAGCCAAGATTTCGTTATCCTGTAGCCCAGGAAAAAATTAAGTTTATCCCCACCATGTTGGCAACAGTTGACCAGTTCAGCTATAGGAAATGGATTCCCTTTACTCAAAATTAATTTAAAATTTGGGTTTTCGCCATAATCGACTGGAAACCTGTCATGGGTTTCGAACAAACCTTTTTCAGAAGGAATTACTAGTTTTTTTTGATCAGGAAGCAACATCCTTGTTTTCTCAGCAGTGCTCCCGGGAGCACATCTCTGGTTCTGGATGACTTCTTCCTCTCTGCCAGGCTTAATCCGTGGAGCGTCTTTTTCGACCAATGAACATTGTAAATTGTGAAGGAAGACCTGCGTTACAACTTTAGTTTGTGGAGGAACGAAAAGGATAGCCATAGCTCCGTGAGTAGAATTCGCACATTGAGCATGGCTCTTGCGAGTGTCTTCCTGTTTTCGCGTTTTTCCAGCCGTCCTACCGCAAGAACGCGCAAGAATATGGAATCATTTTGCTATAAAAATATTCGGATCGTCGTTTTTCACAATTAAAACCATCCAGATTTGAAAAGCAGACGATCCTTTTAAGGCCAGATCATCGAAAGCCAAATTTTGCCTGGTCAAAGGTTTAGAGTCGGAGTCTTTAGGTCAGTAGCCAATATTGCGGGCTGTTTAAACCCGATTGTCACAAAAACTTGCAAAAAGCATCAAAACTAATTTGCCATAATAAAACAATTATTAGAATCTGACTCTGCGCAACGGCTGAATTATAGGAATTTTTTTAATGCGCTGACCACACTTGGCTGAATAACCCTCTGTACACTACCATTTTACAAAACATGAGAATTTTTTGAATTTGGAGGCGGAAAATGTTCCCTGGTAAGAGAAGTCCAAATCCACCAAAAGGGACACCGGGTTTTGGGTATATGTTTCTGACAATTGCTAAAATATCTCTCTGATGCTTTAGATTAATAAGGAACATTGATACCAAGGAAGAGTAAAAAGGTGGAGAAGAGTAGTCTACAATGGCAGTTACTGAAGTCCAGTTGTACTTCCTCAAAATCTCGATATACAGCTCTGCAAACTCAGACATCAAAAGATAATTGGTGGACATCCATGTTGGATACGAACTTCGGTCGTGTATTTTAAGGCCGCCTCCCCTTATTAAAAAAACCACATGGATAAGAAATAATAAAATATTAACCGAACATTTTTTAAAGAAACGGAAAATCGTATTTTTAATCGCTTACGATGATATAAATAAAGTATCCCATTCTGTATAAAAATGTGGCATGTCCGTATCTGCAACGCATCCTACAAATCCAAGCTGGGGCTTAAAGTAGACAGAAACTTCCCAGTTTCGTTAACACAAACTACGGTCACGGACTTAAGATCAACCTGATCAACTTTATGCGTGCGAACACTCTTCGCCCGGCTAAAATTCACCATGATTACATAATTTACATTACCGGGTACAAGGTAAATGGTAAGGTCGCGCTCGTTTCTTTGCCGATAATGCCAATCAGCTAGCATGGCAATGGCATTGGCATTCAGCTCTGCGCATGTTCGGTCGGAAAGGAAATTAAGCTTGAAATGGATGGTACTGTTGTTGTACAGCTTCTTCACCTCTTCAACGGCTAATGAATACCCTGGTCCTGTAAACGGCAGTGCCGCAAATCCATCCATGGCCACACCCCCAATTACCACAAAACTAACCGTGTACAAACTGCCGTTTAGATGCTGATCGTGATTATGAAAGGTTTCCGTTAAGACAAAACAGGCAGTGAACAACATCAAAGCGGTTGATGTGATTTTTTTGCTAAGTAACATGGTACGCGGCTCAATATTGCTATTTGGTAAATATCCTTGCGCACTATGATAATATTCTGATGACAAGTGGTGCTTTGATTTCGTACTGAACACTGAAATAAATAAATTTCCTGGCAAAGGTAGAATAAAAATGCATTGCCGTGGTTATAAGGGGCACTTTCTGTAATCGTTGTAATTAAAACGCTGGAGTGAGCACAATCAGTTAAAAATTGATAAAGATGGAATCATGTGCAGCTAGGGCCTAAGTTGTTTTCATGACCATACCATACAGTGCTATAACAGAATTTGCATTTTACATTTCATCTGTGCAACGTGGGCGCTGATGGGCTGGGCATGTGGATTTGCAGGACAGGACAAGAAAGTCATGAAGGTAAGGTCAAACTCCTTCAAGGCATTTCATACGTAATGGCAGTACTGTAGGAAGATTTAAATTTGCTGAAATATGTTGACCTTCGTGTATTTTATAAACAGAAACCGGTTCACGGGCTGCCAAGCTTGCCTGTACGACGTAACCTTTGGGATATCATTAATTAGTTAAGTAACAAGCTTGCTGTTATCCGTTTCATGCAAAATTGCAAGTCACTCTCTACGCTACGCGAGTGTGTGTCGCTTTCATCTAAAAGAAATTAAGAAAAGTTTTTTTATTTTGGTGTCACTGTTGTGGTACTGCTAATACTACGCATAAAGTACTAATACTACGTATACGGTATAATCGTACCATTGTTAGTTATTACTTTAGATATACCGTGTTACCGGCATTTTTTGTAACACCATTGGATTTTACAAACTCTGCACATTTACCCGTAGACCCTTTCATTTATCGAGCGACGTAGCTGAAGTCCGCATGCGGTGGGCCGTACCACTGCCGAATTATATATTTTTCAAAAAATTTCTTTAATATTCGCCAAATCGTAAATGAAGATTTTGAAGTGCAAATCTGCTCACAAATTTACGGAAAATGAGCTTTGAAAGTTGAAAGTTTGCCAGCGGTGGCACGGTCGTCAGCCCACGTGCCACCGCACGTGGGCTGACGACCGTGCCACCGTCTGTACTTAAGTGACAGCGGAAACGACCACCAACTTGTGCGCAAAATTTAAAATAAAATTACGGAAAAAGTTTGAATTGACCAATTCACATATAGGACGGACTAGCCTTCTATTGGTCGATTGTCACGTGGTTCGCTTGCCTAATATCGTCCAGCAGGTGTAGACTGTGCAGACTGATGCTGCATTTGCTGTGTATTTTACTGCTTTCCACTTTTTCTTTCTGATCTCAAAAAGTGATTTTAATTTTTTTTAACTGGCTAAGGGACCTGATAGCGAGATATTATTGGAAATTGCATCAGGAATTTTCTCCTTTGATACACAGGCCTGAAGAGAAACACAGGCCTGAACCGCCTGATCCGTCCACAGCTGAGTTTCGTCGAGCAATGCAGCTAGCATATGGTGGATTTGTTTTTCTGGATGCAGCAGATTCCGAAACGCGGGATGGCAATTTAGCTATGCTGTCGTTATATCTGAAACCCCAGGACAAAATCTACAAAAATGTACGCGGACGAATTTCCGCGAACAGCAGGAAAGCAATGGAAGCGTACAGTGGATCTTTTTTCTGGGCCTTGCACATCGCCACACTGCACACCGAACCATACTCATAACGTTTTTTTCTCAGCACAAATAAAAAATGAAAGCAGGTTTTGCTTTAGCTTATATATTTTGATTGTAATAATGTTTTTTAATTTGCAAATAAAATTTGCAGTCAGCTAATTAACGTGAGGCATTTAAAAATAGTGATCGCACTTTGTTTGACAGATATGTGGAAAGTGGTAGCTGCCAGCAGTCAGCATGGTCTGTGCTGGTAGACGCATTTAAATCTTCTGTCTCGCGAATGATCTGGTTGACTGACTCCTCTACTCACATTTTTAGCTGAAACTAGCAAGTTATTAAATACAGCGCAATAAAAAGTATTTTTTATGAAACAATATTCAGAATCCTAACGATTTTCGGTAGTGTCGAAAGCATTGCTGCAGGCCTGCAGCTGTATAATATACAGCGATCTACACCTGCTGCGAATGCGAGACGGAAACCACGTGACTAGCTTACCACGTGGTTTAATATGTGAATTGGTCAATTGCACTCAGTTTGCACTGTAATAGCATAGAAAGAATGCGTACCGCTACGCTCTAATTTATTTTTTGTTTGATCACGCTGTTGGTCTTTGCAGATAAATTTAGTTTTTCAAGCATCTTTTTTGCAACCTCTTTCACAAATATTTAACTTTTGAAATTAAACCCGAGAAATGTGCTAATAATAAAACGCATTGAATATTCAATAATAAATATTCACGGTTATGTAGTAATAAATTCGCACATAGCGATATATTAAATCATTAAATAATTAAATAATTAAATAAATAACCGATATAAGATCAAAAGAAACACATAGCCCGTAAAAGTCAGGAACCGAAAAAAGTGTCTGCAGCTCCATAGTTTAAGGAAGAAGGTCATTTGTACCCCAGAATATGATTATGTTCTTAATTCTTATTAGTTTGTTGCTCAGAAAGCATCAACCACATACAGGACCGATTCAGATATATTGAAAAACGATAAACGAAAAACGTCAATTCCAATCGAAACCGGTAATTAGAGACAGTGGAGCCGACTAGGTGTGTTTCTTCTCAATCCTATACTGATCATGCCTTGTCCATAGTTTGATGCCGGATTACGGTGGATACTGGTGTAGCAAATGTTATCGACAATGTATTGTAATTAAACGGTGCATCATACCGACAGACTCGCTAGTTTCCGTAAATATCCAAACCGTGTGTTTAATTTGCCCAAGACGAAACCAGGTGTTTGTATTGCAATTGTTCAATTGTTCTTCCGGGGAATATTGACCTTATGTCAAGTGTTAATCAATATTGTTAGATCAAGGCTTATAGCAAGAGAAAGTGCACAACATTATGGACGGCTAAAACCAATCTTCTTTTACTCATATTAGCGCCACTTATATCCTGCACGCACTAGACCAGTGCTTGTTCGCATGGAGTACTGCTGAGCATTGTGTTTTTGTGTACGTGAGCAGTGCTGGATAAGTATTACCAAAAAGAGTTTTTATTAATGCAATGATACAGCAGTAAATTGTGCGCCGCGTTTTTTCAACGGTTACATTGTTGACGATGGCTCCGTGCGCTTTCCAGAATCTTTTAATGGCCTAACAACATGATCTAATCTCCGTATTATGGACACCAAGGAAGTGTTAGTATGGAGCGTTACCGTGATGATTTTCATCGGCCTGGGAGAGGCCTTCCACCAGCTGAATATCATACTGGTTGCCGTTGGGCAGACGCCGGCATATGGTTACACGACCACGATTCCAGTGTACTTCGTAGCATTTGACCGTCTACGACAGCGATATCCTCACGTCTTTGCAAACATATCCACACACTCGCTGTATCTTCCGGGGAGTTTCACGTGTGCGGCTGCTGCTGACGTTATGATTCCGCTGGCCGGAAAGGTCGGCCAGATCCTCGCGGAACTCAACGGAGTGACTGTTATATTAACTCCGGGTAATTATTTTAAAATGATTATCCTTCTTCTATAAAGAAGTTACAGATAAAGCAAGATAGAAAAGATAGAAAGAAATTTAGATAGAAAAGACCAAAAGTAGATAGAAAAGATTTATTTAGATTTAGCTTTAAATTCAGAAGATAGATTTTGGATTGAAAAGACCAACCGTGTTTTGGTTTTTCATAAACCGGTAAATATTTTTCAGCCTGCAGTGCGGAAATGATGGTCCTTGGTGACTTCGCTAGAGGTTGGTACAGGACTGTTTCAGACCACAGAATCTGCAAGGACACCTCGGCTTCAAGCCTTTTATCTTTTTTACAGAGTGGAACGTTTTGACCATGTCAAGGTGTGCCAATAAATTATCCAGAAAATTTTGACGGTAGCTAGTTAACATTGCGCATCGACTTTCAGCACGGCTGGAGATCAAGCCTTAGCCAATAAAGTACGCTATCCAACGGTTGTGACGTGTGCGCCCCCGGACCATCCGTCCATCTCTCTAGCCGCTCAGATGTTTCTGCAACGCTACAAATGGCAGACGGTGGCATTCTTCTGTGATGATCTCAATCAGTATCCAGGCTTGGGATCCTTTTTCTACCTGTCCTGCCGCAACGTCAAAAAGTTGCTGGAAACCAGACTGGGCCAATTCAGTATTTACATGTATTCCTTCGATACACCGGCTTTCAGCGACTTTCCAAGCATTCTGACTGATGTGCAAAGCCGTTCAAGAGGTATAAAAATCAACAAGATGCAGTAAATGACAGAGTAACGTCAATCGGGATGGCTGTCATTTTTATGGCTCTTGTTTTGCAGTGGTCATCATTTTCAGTATTCCGAAAATTGTGAGACAGATCATGGTAAGAATTAGATTTGTCTACGTCGATCTTTCTTTGTCTGAAACTTGCCAATGCAATTTATGATCACTCTACGAAGATCAATGCTTCCATAATTTTGCAAATACAGAACATGGTGACGTGACACTGACGTCCATGGCCACAAATAAACTCGATATGGTATTTCTTTACCAGGCCTCTTATCTTTACCAGGTTAGCGTTCTCTTATTTTTTTCAGATAACAGCTTATCGTCTGAATATGACAAATGGCGATTATGTAAGTACTTCGCGCAACTCATAAAAACTGCGCCAACCACTCAGCTGGGGCACACCACATGCTTAGGTTTTACAGATCTTTTTGTCTTCTCGCATGGCGCGTGTGCCTGGTGAAGGAAAACAGACGTGGAAGTTTAATGACAGCGATGACCCCGTACGGTATCCTTTTCTTTAAGAAAATAACAAATGCGTCAGATCAGTAAATTACAGCGTTGTTAGGAATCTGTATAGATCGCTTTCCAAGCCTTCCGAAGTTTGATCTATTGGGAACATCCAGCTGCCCAATGGAATCAGATTATGGAGGTTATGGATGATGTTGCTGCGTATGCGCGGAGAGAATACAATCTGACTTTCACTTTAGATGATAAGGTAAGTTTAAGCAGTGCCCCGGTGCGTTAGCGTGTTGACGTCAAAATAACACAGATAATTTCGAATTTGTGGTTACCAAGTAATCAACTATATTGACCACATTGATTCTACTGCAACTGCAGTGCCTACATTAGACTACATAAGCGGCTAAGCCCAATGTTTGCAAAACAGACTGAATCAATTTAGATCAATTAATGGTAGGTTCACATTTTATTAACCAGTTTTCAATTTTCAGCTGAATGACTTTTCTGTGTCGGCTTACGAAATGACGTCAGCGCTTGCGATGGTAAAGCCAGAAGAACAACACCGCTCGTTTTGATATCAACCCATTATTTTTATCATTAACCGTGATGCGGTTGCTGCTTGAAAGGTGCTCAATGACAGCTACGATATTCCATCCGCACAACTCGGGGGACGAGAACTAGCCAAGCAGTTCTTTAACCGCAGCTTCAGCTTTCCTTGGCGTAATGTAACTATTGGTTCCAATGGAATGCGCTTAGGAGACGTTTGCTTCTATCGACTTAACCAAACCAGCGGAGAAATGGAGGTATGAATATTTCCATTCTATTGCACATCCGCTTGGACACCGTGCTAGAACAATGTTATTGTTCTGGTTCCGAACAGGAAGCATGGCACTTCTATGCAGCAACAAAAAGCTTGGTGAAAATTTCTCCCCTGGCCGACGTATGGCGCAGCTCATTTGGACCGCCACTCAATGAACCCTTGTGTGGATATCTGAATAATCTTTGTGATACATCTGGTAGGTGACCGTAGGTCTTAGATATGAATAATATTTAAACTGGACACGTGATTCTGTAGAAAATTTTTTATGCACCTCTGTGTGACAGTGTTATTTTACGTAGAGATGAATTGTAAGACGTTGTAGAAGGAAAACCATCGTTACAGGGTTTAATGCTTCATTTATCTGCTATCTGGTATATAGATTCAACGTGGATTATCGTTGCCGGAATCGTTACCGGGCTGGTGCTGCTGTTTGTTTTGTTTGTCGTAGCGGCATACAGGTATCCAATGAAAAGCATGGTCGTGTCATTTACCCAGGACATTATACTGCGTATAAACCAATTGTATTCGTAATTATTTATATATTCTGGGTAATTTAATTTAGATCGTATTTACGGAAAAAGGAATCGGATAATCCTTGGTGGTATCTACATTCGGATCATGCTGGTCACCAAGTAGTCAGCCAATATACGCTGGACGATGCCCAGTCTAGCGCTAAGCCCATGCCGTGGCTATCAAAGTTGTCGCTGTACCAGAATGAAATTGTTTGGACCGAATGTTTTCCCTGCCCACTTTCACCAAGTCAGATTTGCAACGTTCGATTGGCTCGACAGACGCTAAATTCGGTTTGTGTTAACTACCACTCTACAATAACTAATAATTATTAGGATTTGTACATAATGGATGGCTCAGCAAGATAGCTAGTTTTGGCGGAACGATGGCACTTCGGCATAATACTCGTGTAAACGCTTTAATAAAAACAAGTCTGCGAATGCCTGCACATATTGATGACTCTTAATTGAATCAACAGATGCGGAATTTGCAACATCCCAATATTGCTCGATTTTATGGAGTTAGCCGTGATGGTGCCAAGGTCTCGCTTTTGTATGAATATGGATCCAGAGGCAACTTGCGCCTGCTGCTCAGCGATGAAAGTCTTCCATTGGATATCGACCTGCAGATGGCATTGATTCGAGAAATGGCTTCGGTAGGGATTGATTTATCTTTTAAAGGTCAAACTGGAAAGGGCTTTTTTGTTTGCATCCAGCAAGTCATTCATATAATTGATTTACTTAGAGCCGTTATAGATTCATATACTGTGGTCATTCATTAGCTTTATAGATCGTCGTGATCATGCGCAGAGTCGCGACTACTTTGATCGATTTTTTTCTTCCACATAGGGACTGAAATATATTCACACTAGCCCACTGTATTTCCACGGCGCTCTTTCCAGCCTGACGGTTATGGTTGATAATCGTTTTGGGATTAAACTGTCCGACTACGGGATGACGAACGTGGTGTCTGGCTTAACGGATGTCCATTTAGGGGGCACAAATGATTGTCTGCAACTATGGATGGCACCAGAAATGGTCACCGATGACGAGTATCCTGGATGCAGAGAATCAGACATTTACAGTTTCGGTGTGGTAATGGCTGAAGTTTTCACCAGAAGAATGCCGTTAGATGTCTCGCTCAATGATCAATTAAGCATACAAGGTGATTTTTGCATACCCAGTAATGACATTACTTAATGCAGGCATTTTTCTCAAAAAATAATTTTTCGCCTGCGGATAAAAGTAAATAATAAATGATCAGTTCTATAGCTTTATTTTTTTAAACCAGCCGTTTTTGCAGACCGCTTGCACATGTTGAAAAAATCTCCAAGTACGCAACGAATTATTGTTACTCCCGAAGAGGTTCCGTCTTACGGTGAAAAACTTCTTCGAGATTGTTTTTTGGATAATTCCGATCATCGGCCCTCAATACGTGATTTGATACAAGTGTTAAATGGAAAAAACACCAGGAAACTGTCAGGATTAGGACGAACTGCGGCCAGCGTTGTGGATTGTATTATTTCTCGCTTGGAACGTTACTCATCAGAGTTAGAAAAACGAATCGCCGAACGGACGGTGGAGCTGGTTAGGGAGGAGGAAAAGGTTAACGAACTGTTGAGGGATATCTTGCCCGAGTAAGCAGCATGGACGTATGTTGCATAATTATTAACACAGTGGTTGCAGTCCAGTGCCTGGAAATTAAACAGCTTGTTACCTAAACTATAGCTTTCATTCAAAATACTAAATATGTTTGTAGGAGTATTGTTCGCAAACTGCGCAACAAGCTTCCCATGGAAGCCGAAGATTTCGATGACGCTAGCATTCTCTTTACGCATTTTCCGGAGTTTGCCCTGGTCTGCTCACAGTCCCAGCCGCTATTTATCATTCGTCTCTTACATCACATCTATACATTACTGGATGGTCTTATGGAACAGCACGATGTGTATAAAGTAGAAACTATCGGAGACTCCTACATGGTACGAGCGGTATCATAGACCAGTAACTGTTTATGACCTTGTGTATTATAACATTTTTTATTGGTAATGTGTATTGTTTCTTATGGCGTTGTCAATGTATTTTGCCGTTTGCCAATAACATTTTGGACGTCATCGTAACAGGAGTTGAACTGTTTCATGAAAACAGGTTGTCAGTGGTGTTCCCGTGCGCAACGGTGCGTACCGCCATGCTGGAGAAAGTGGTAACTTAGCTCTACGAATGCTGGCAGCAGTACAGCCAATGTCCTCGATGGTATTAACCGGCGTCGACTTCCAGCTCAGACTAGGAATGCACTCTGGTAAAACTCACTTGTGTAGTTTCTTGCTTGCATTTACGTTTTGTCTCTGGTGCTCCTGAACCGCACCGCAACCTTTTTAATTGACAGGCCCTTGCGCGGCTGGAATCGTTGGAAACCGAATGCCACGGTATTGTTTGTAAGTAGTGTTTCCCGTTTCCAAGTTCGTCGCTGTGTTGAAAATACAAGCGTGTCCGCATGTTTCACGCTGTTAATGCAGGTTTGGAGACACCATCAACACGGCAAGTCGAATGGAGAGCCATGGGGAAGGTACGTATTGCTATGACAGTGTGAATGGTGTACAAAATAATTACGCTTTGGATAACGGTCCAAATCGTATTCATTAAAGCTGAATCGGTAATCAGTTCTATGCTGCTTTCTATACGCTTTCTTATGAATTTGCACCTTAACCTACATAACCTTATTTTCAACCCCTTAACCCCTTAACCTTATTTGCACCTTTCTTAAGAATAACCTTTGCATATTTTCCCATTAGTTTGAATTTTTCTGGCGCGATTTCACAGGAGGAAAAATACATATCAGCCAAAGCAGCAACCAAATTCTTAACAAAATTGGAGGATACAAAACGGAGTCCAGAGGATTAATAGAAATAAAGGTACAATGTGATACGTATGCACATTATTACAGTACTATGGTACAGTGAATGTATTGTGTTGTGCGAGTATTGCTGCTGAATTCTGTTCATCATAAATTAATTTTTTTTGGTTTTTATCTCTCTCTTTCGCAGAGAATTATTGTTAATGTGCCACTGTACCGTAAGTTGAAGGTTACTATTAACATTCAGTGTACTTTGTTCTCTGCAGAGCAAAGGCAGGATCGAAACGTTTTGGCTACTATCAAAAAATTCGTGACTATCGACCAACCACAATATTATTAATATGTGCCGTTTGCCTGTGATATCTATGCCTTCCTTAGTCCGCACGCCCATTTTACGCCATTTGTATAGGAATGGTTTACACTAGTAATACTTTTGTGATAAAGATTTTTGTTGAAACTATTGACATCGAAACTGAATAAATTAATTACAACAAAGGTAGTTCACGTGTTGGTACGTAGTTCAAGGGAGTGCGCTTATCATAATTACGTAATCTAATTAAAATAAACTGCAATTACAGTAAACTGCCGTAATTAAAATAAAATGCGCTTTCTGAACAAATGTGGAATCTCGCTACCGCTGGTTATGTAAAATCGAGATATACCTGACAAGGCACTTTTCTACGCGAGACGCTACGAAAATTTTTGGAATCTGCATTTTAACCACTTTGGCACTTGGTGTCCCGTTTATCTTCTTGGCTGCACCTGCAGGATTCAACCAATGAACGTGGATAATAGTAAAATTTATAAAGTTCTGCAAAATTTTACGTCAAGCGGTCGAAGAACCTCTCCACGGTGTAACCTGTGTCTGATACTCTGATTATTGTGTACAAAGTTTTGATGTGAGAATCAATAAAATTCTTTTGAACCATGCAAACATACTGTATTAACCGCAAGGATCAGCATAATGAGAAGCGATGACATTGCTTTTCATAAGCAATTAATAATGTCCATATGGTTTTGTGGTCTGACACAGGAGTCAGGAAGTAATTGTTTCTGCTGCTGAATATAGTATTTCTTGTCAGTTACAGATTTGAGTGGCCGTCGCGAGTAAAATTTGCTTAATATTGCGGTTTGCAGCTAAATGACTTGACTTTGGTATTTGTGAACTGTTTTCGAAACAGCGAACTAGAGTGCAATTATGCAAACCCTATTTAAACTAAACAAATTATTTTAAACTTTAAAATTTAAGGTCATCATCGTACAATCCCACCCTTGTATCTGTATTGCTAACTCATTGCCGTTGCTCTAGGTGTGCGAGAGGAATGAATGAATAGTAAGAGAGGAATGTTCATTCATTCCTCTCGCACACCTAGAGCAACGGCAATGGCTAACTTTAGCGGTCTGCATGTACTGGTATTAGAGTACTTGTAAAGCTACATAGTACATACCATACGAGTACTGTATGTCTTGCGGCTTTTGCCCAAGTAAACATAGTATTACTAATTACAAAGTATAATTTCTGTATGCCCTTATTTGAAAAGTAATTATGAATAGACTGACAATAGGTAATATTGACAAGGCGAAAGTTCAATAATTATGGAAACTTTCAGGCTATATGTACGAGGTGGTATGCGCAATAATTATACAGATAGTGTCGGATACTGATTACAGAACAAAAAACGAAGATGAAACGGTACAATGCTGCCGAAATTCAAGCTTGTTAAATTTAAGATTTATAAGGGATTTAGGATTTTAAGGTTTAAATACTTAAATTTTTAAACATTCGGCTATTGTTGCACGTACAATATTTTTAAATCGTTCACCAAACGGATTATGGTACGACAAATTACTGTCGGGGTTTGTCTCTGCTGTAAAATCTCCGTATTTACTGTTTATTACTAAACGCACACGGTACTTTTCTGTGGATTACGATAATTTTTTTGATACCACAGCACATAACTTTCATAATTCTCATAGAACTCTGCCACTTGAATACCCATATTAGTTTACCCTTTTAGCTTTCCATATCTACCTCATGTACGCACTTGAAAACAACGGTTCCAAACTTGAAAATAGGCTGAAATAATTATCAGAATGTCCACGTGCATATTGCACCGATTACACGTGTGTTTTTTATGGCGGTACTGGTTATACATAAGCTGCAGTACTTCTATTTTCAAACTCATAAATACCCAGAACAAAAAAACACCCGTATTGGTTCGTTCATGAAACATCCGGTTGTGGAGGATTAATTTGAGTTAAACTGACCCGCGTAAAATTTTTCATAGGTTATATTAAAAAATAGCTATACAAATAATAAAGTGTTTTTGGAGAAATAACTGGGATGGATTTCGATGTTATCCTGCGTGACGTGGGAGAATTTGGACGATACCAGATACTGTTATTAATCTTCGTTATTATACCGGCATGCGTCCCAGGGGGAATGCATAGCTTTTCCCAGGTTGGTTATACTGTTATTACAGTAACAGCGTCACTTATCAGTTTATAATGTTAAAAATTGTCAAATACTTACTTGTTCTAAAATTTGGGTTTCTGTCAGTTGTTCTTAGTGGCCACACCGAAGCACTCCTGCCACATCCCCATCAACAGTACGCAATTCAACTCTTCTCTGTTTATTCCGCGTGGAGCAAAACCCAGCGATATCGACGCCCAGTGCCTAATGTACGATTTGGATTATACAAACGACACCATGCTAACGTCATTCACACCGACTTACGATACACCGATCTCCCCGTGCAGATACGGATGGGATTATGACCGCTCCATGTACCGGTCAACGGTAGTAACGCAATGGAACCTCGTGTGCTCGCATAAACTGCTCCCCACTTTCTCTTTAACAGTACATACTTTCGGTAGTTTAACCGGCTCGTTGTTACTGGGATACGTCGGTGACCGGTTCGGTCGTAAACCCGCCTATTATATTGCCGTGACCCTTCAGCTACTCAGCGGTGTGGGGACGGTTTTCGCGCCCAATTTTGTGGTCTTTTGCATTATCCGTTTCATCAATGGATTAACCACAATCCCGGTGTGGATATTCCCGTTAATCATGGCGCTGGAACTGATCGGTCCCAATAAACGTGCCCCCGTGGGAACGACCATGTCGCTGATTAACACCTTAGCGGTTTTGGGTTTGGGTGGTATTGCCTATGCCATTCGCGACTGGATGTCCCTACAACTGACCGTAACTTTGTCATTTTCGTTTTTGATATTCTGGTGGTGGCTGTTACCAGAATCGCCACGCTGGCTGATGGCAGAAGGTCGTTTCGAAGACATGTTGAAAATTGTGAAGAAAATAGCCCGATTGAATCGAGTCGAACTGACCGAAGAGCAAATCGAAACATGGCGGGATACTTATTTTAAAAGTACCGGGAAAGTCGATTTAACTGCGGCGCGCTACAGCCCGTTAGATTTATTTCGCACGCCGAATCTCCGGATGAAGACCATCCTGATGGTGTTCAATTCGTTCAGCAACAACCTCGTCTACAACGGTCTGAATTTCTTCGTTCCTCAACTTGGCGACAACGAACACGTCAGTTTTCTGTTGAGTTCCGTTGTGGAAGTGCCATCATACTTCATTCTGTACTTCACCCTGGATCGTTTTGGCCGTAAAGTCACCATTATGTCGACCATGCTGATTGGTGGAATATTTAGTCTGCTGGCAGCGGCCACGGCCACATTGCCAACAACCATGATGGTGTTGGTTCTCGCTGCCAAATTCTGCATCAACCTATCTTTTTTTATCGTGGATTTAATGGTATCCGAATTAATTCCCACTGTGGTGCGAGGGGAAGGTGCCACGTTAACCCAGACCGTATCAGCTATTGGGCTGTGTATTAGCCCGGCCATTATGTACTGGGGGAACCAGAATGAAATGGGTCCATTAATTCTGTTTGGTGTCCTTGCGCTGGCTGGTGCGGGGGCTATTCTGCGATTACCAGAGACGGCTAATACGAAACTGCCGGATACCCTTGAAGAAGGAGAAGAGTTTGGGAAACATGCGCGATGGATTAACGTAATACCGCGATGTTGTCGGAAATCCTGTGATGGAGATACGGAGACAGAAAGCGGTTCGGATTCGGGGCCAGAAAAGGCTATCTTGTTATCTAAACTGCCGTAGCGGCATTTTGTCATTACAGCCAACAAATATAAATATTACACATTAACTTGCTCCTTAATCGCTACTATGTAGCGTTTTTGGCGGGTAATCGAAGCCTATACATATCTGACAAACGATCTTTCTATGTGCAGCTGCTAATAAATCGCTCTGTTTAGTTATCGCGCTTATTATTAATAGGAACTTTTTTAATTGGCTCTCCAACACCTCCATTTATAAATATCGCTCATGGAAGCTGTTTGTGACGCAATGAAGTGCTTCGAGAAGTACTGTACATTAATTCGTCATGGTTGCGTCAATTTTCGCTGATAATTAGAAAGGAAATATACATATATGCCAGCGCCAAACTTGATGGGTAACCTGATTAATTCATGCATCAGAGAATTCCGTTAGAATTTTCAAGTACTTAATAAAATGCATAAGACCCGAGGCGCCTATTAACCACGAAGCACTCTTCTTACTAACCTGTATGGAAGGGGATATTCTTGGTCTGGAAGTTCCTGTAAGGGTGTTAATGTTGGGCAACTGTTACTTACTTACATCTGTAAAGCTAGACTTCAACGATAACAACTACAGAATAATCCTGGGGTCCCTGTTTTAGACTGTGAAAGAAGCAGCAAATGCTATCAACGAAGCCTGCTCGTTTTGGCCTAACAATATACAATGGAATTCAAAAAGGTGTTACAAAACCCACCCACCCACAAAACGCGCGCAACCAGGAACTTACCTGTACTCAAACACCCAACTTCCGTGCTGGCCATCGGCCTGCTGATATTATCACTTGCAACTTGCACATTTCCCAACGAAAACTGTCAGCGATATCTCAAACGAAAGAGAAAAAATTATAAGAATTTTGATACCAGACAAGTTGTATTTTATGGAGTCCAAGAGAAAATCGAGGCACTTAAAGTTTCTCGTAGACAAAGCATACTTTTTCTGCGTGAAAACTGAAACTCAACCGTGGATTCAAATTCTATGCTTTGTCTACGAGAAACTTTGAGTGCCTCGATTTTCTTTTAGATCGCATAAAAAACAGCTTGTTTGGTATCAAAATTCTTGTAATTGTTTTTTCTTTCGTTTGAGGTATCGGTGGATGGTTTGCGTTCGGAACTGTGCGCGGCGCAAGTGTTTGAATTCAGCATGAGTCTGTGCTCAGTTGCATGTTTGCAGTTTATTGGTCATTTTATTGGTCATTTGGTCTTGACTAATGAATTGTCGGTCGCGGACCGAATGTATCACCTTTTTGAAGTCCACTGTAATACCTTTAAACCTTATGTATTCAGTGTTCACACGGAAACAGTTTGCTTCCTTCAGTAAAACCACTTCTCGGCACTTCGTTGACTAAGTAGACAAATAAAATCGTATTCCTAAATTTTTAATAACTATGTATCATGTACGGTAATCGGTAATCCTGCTGCGCTTCGATCTTGTATGTGGTGTCCGCAAAAGCGTGTGTATTGTTTTAGTAACAATTTGTTTTGTTTGTTTGCTTGTCTAATGAGCTGTATTCATGGTTTATTACGTAGAGTTACGTACTGTCACAGACTCCGTCTTGCGTTGTGCGTTTTGCTGCAGTGCTTGCATCTGTTGTTGATGCCGCACGACTGGCTCAAATAATGTGGTTACCATGCCGAACCCAAATCCCATGCAAAATAAACTACGCCCCGAAGACGCTGTGGAGCTACCAGTGATTGGCGATGATCTGAGCCTGTCATGCCGGGTGGGGGATCCTCTGGTGTCATTGTTGGGTGACATTGTTTGGACGCAAAGAAAGCCGTTCGTAGTAGCGCATTATCTGTACAACGGTCAGGGATACGTTGGGCCGGCATCGGCATGCGAAGTCACGGTAACAAGCTGGACATCAATAATATCACGTATAATAGCACGGGAACATACACCTGCTATCAACGCTGCCCAGAGACATATCTCTGTCCGGTGCGCTCATCCGCGCTGCTTCCCCAACCGCGGGACATCCGTGATATCTTTAAAAAACCCATGGATATCACGTTAATGTATCCACACCGGCAATTCTCCGCCACGTGCTGGCTGCAATTCGAATGCTCACCGGATGGTGATGCGTACTTCATCTGGAAGTACAGAGGAGTATTTATATCGTTGCCGACTATGTATTTTCTGCAAAAGATTGGCTATTTAATTGACCATCCATTTATGCGCGTTTCCCGGTCGTACTATCAGGGGGGGGACCCAATGATCCACCGTACTGTGCCCATACGATCACCGTATTCTGGTCAGAGCCACACTCTGGTGGACCAATCGAGTGTTGGGCGCGGTCGGACACCACCCAGGAGAAATGGTTTATTCAACGAGGAATTGTGGCGTTATAATGCAAAACAATAATAATTATTATTATAGCTATAGGCTAAGAGTGTAATACTCCTCCAAGAGCGTTACGGATGTCTAACATTTAACGTCACGTTGTAGTTTTGCATTTTGTACTGAATTATGGTGGTCGAATGGTGCGATTATTTTGTTAGCGTTTTAATTCTTCGCATTTATCGTACATTTTCTTTTTTTAAATCTTGTGTTACTGGTTCCTTCTACAACGGCATCGTATCGGCTTTTGGAATCGAGATGACCTTGTACCGACATCTTGTTGATTAATAATTCCGAACAGCACTAACATTTTCAGTTAAAGCTACGAGAAAGCCAGAGGAATCGTCGAGAACAGCATAAAAAGTACTTAAAAAACTCACCACTATGAGGAAAAAACAAATGGGACTGCAATGTCCGTCAAAAACAATGGGCTGATCCACTTCATTTTATAAAAAAAACTTTTTCCAAGTCTCCACTCAGTCATCCCGCATTGACTCTTCTGTGGGACCGGAGATTTGCGGCCCGGCTGGCTTGTTCACATCGGAAGCTTGCTTAGCACCGCTGACAATATCATCGATGCGCAGTAATAAAATCGCCGTTTAGAAACAACAGAACACTGGGTTATTTCAATTTTCCTGGGGGCTGCGGGTGAGTTGTTACACACCCGCAACAGCTTCGAAGTTTGAACACAATCGGTCGTTACTGAGATAGAATGTGATACTTGCTGATCTGATATCGAGTGCTGAGTGATCCGATAGCTGCACCGTAAATTATAAGTGATCCAATGACGGATCAAATCGAAGTACTGTTAATAATGGACATATGCGTTAGTGTTGATTAGCCTATGTGCACTTGTATTCAGTAAATTATTATGAGTTCGATAAGGTTCGCGGGTTTTTTATTACGCCGAATATGTGTTACGCCTGTGATACTGTGCACTAGGTTGCATTGGATTTAGAAGGGTCATAACAGAAGCATCAATCGCTGATGTCTCAAGACAAGATCAAGAAGTTCTGAAAAGCAAAGTATACAATAACTTTTGTGTTTGTGCCAGGTTTACAAATTTAAAGATAACGGGCATCGATCGATTCGTCAACTGTCGTTGTCGTAAACGCGCTTGGCGGCTACTTTACATTATTCGTTTCCATCTGGCTAGGGAACGCTGCAGATACACGGCTGCAACGCTTCCTTCTCCTGCTCGTTTGGTACCAGTCTCCCTCGTATGCGGAGTAGTGCTGTTTTGACGTCTTCTGCCAGTGGTCGCTGTTTACTGTGCACATTGAGACAGTGTTGAACAAGGTCTCCGAAGTCTGGCGAAATTTTCTCGTTGACAACTGGAACGTAGCCATCAATGATCTTGGTGGCAAACATGCTGGGCGTGGTGGTATCCTGCACTTCATAATACTCCAGAGCGGATGTCTCCACATCGGTTCGAACAAGGAGTTTTTCTCTGATACCAAAGCAGTGGTTCAATAAGTCTATAAGAATACATCCAAAGCTCCAGATGTCGGTCATTCGTCCCGGGGTTTGCGGGAGCTTCTCGTCCACGAGACCAAACTTTTTCAGCATTTCCGGTGACATGTAGCGGATACTGGCTTTCAAAGTAGCAATGTCGTGAGGCTTGGTGGAGCCTTGCTGCATCACCACCAGATCATCCAGATCGCTGATTACTAAATGATCATGATTGTGTTGGCGACGCTTGACCAGCACGTTACTTGGCTTCAGATCACCGTGGATTGTGCGATTCTGGTGGAGAAATGCTAATGCATCAGATATCTGCACTGCATGGCACACAACCGTTTTTTCTTTCAGCAATTTCTTACTCTTTTCCCTGTTGTCTAGCAGCACCCTTAGAGTATCATCTAAAAATCCACAAAAACGTACCGACGTACTTCCGCTATACCTTGCAGCATTTAAAATATTATCGGAAACATTCATCTAAAAGAGATACCTTTGTAATAATCCATCAGAAACTCTATGGTGATGCCGCCCACCGCGGTGATAAGCGATACTTTATGATACTGAACCAGATGGTCGTGCTTCAGTTCGTACAGCACTTTTTTCCATCGTTCGATTAAATCTGATCGCTTCTTCGGGTCGGTGAGCAAATCGGTATCTTTATCCAAATTTATAATTTTCACGGCAAGTCCACTTTTTCCGATTAATTCATTACTGAGATTCGTGAGTTTTGCTTTGTAAACTCGGCCGAACGAACCCATACCAATTAAATCCTTGGCAGAATAGTCATATTCACAATCGCTCCCGAATGATTCGACCACACTTGTCTCCATATTTTATTCCTGTTAAGTGCTCGTTATTTAGGTCAATTACAGACTTGTATTTTTTAAGGCAGTTTCACAATTGGTACTGAACGTTTGAAACAAAATTTAAGTCCTACTCTAGTACAAATGCGCTAATAACGGACTTTATTTCTTTGCTGCGCAGCGCAGCATTTATCTGAGTAATAATTACTCGTCGTTCTGTGTATATTGACCGTGCAAACATTTTTCGATAAGACTATCATTACTTGCAGCTTGTGTGTAAAGTTTCACTTTGTCTCGTCACATTGCTTCGGCTTTATGTGCAAAGGGCGCAGTGTGACTGATGTACTCGTAATAATAATAATGTTCGATGGGTACGTAAGAATGTGGACAAGTCATGCAGTAACTAAACAAATTCGAGGCGAGGTATACTGTACGTATTGAAACGCAGTACGCGAGAAATTTTTGCATGCTTGTTCTTCAGTCGGTACGACGGCAACATACGCTACTTTTAATTTTTCACACCGAAGTGTAACCTGAAAATGCTTAAAGCACTTGCGCCGGTACATCTGGACGGTTGTTTGTTTCAGGTTACTGCTTACATTGTTACAGGTACAGTATAATTATAGTTTACACTATACAGGTACTGAGGTACATACAGGTATAAACGTACTACTGCAATACAGTACTAAACCCGTAATTTTTCGGTTTCAAGTGGCTTTGTGTTCAAGCTTCAAACAACTGCTCTCGTACCTTAATAATTGCATACAGTATGATGTGTTTACAGGTTAGTCCCTGTGCTATATACTGCATACGTATTGGCCAGCAGCTATGTACACTGTACAGTACGGTGATCAAAACGATACACTTAAAAAAATCTGCTTACAACAAGTTAAAAAATGCAAATTGTGCACAATTATCGCGAAAACGCCACGGGTTGAACAAGAATAGTCAATATCATGAGTTAACTGCTCAAACATCTGAGATCGTAAATTGCGTTTTTATTAGCGTTTGTTATGAAACCGTACCCATGTCAATACAGATTATTATTATTTTTTGTAAAATTTATTAAGTGTCAGTACTTGGAACGCTGCGATGAATAAAACTTTCACCCCCAATAGACAAAATTAAAATTGTTCTGTATGGCTGAGCAGGTCGATGAATATATTAATATCCCTCTTATAAATCCCAATGACTCCAGTAATGAGTCTGGCGATGAAGATTCCTATAACGCTGCCAGTTCAACAAGGGTTACCGCTGACAAGAAGAAAAGTGTGAGGATACATAACGGATCTTCAGTTCGGCGAGACAAGTCGCCTCCTTTAACCGATGTGCAAATAGCCGTTGCGGATTCGAGCAGTCCTTGCTGTCGAAACAGTTTCTTACACAATAACTGGATCTCAGGTAAAATAATTACGCTAAACACTAACGATTTCGGAAGCCGTCATAACGTGAAAATTTATTGGCCGTGTGGTAGAACGTTTGAGAACGTTACGTTGTTAGCCGTGTGTGTTACGTTTAAGAATATTTTCCCATGGTGCTGTATGCTCACATTTCTCTATACCGACTTGAATTGAAAACTTCAAAATTTTTTCAGTATTTCTATTGTCTACAATACTAGCATGGATTGTGTGGATGGGCGCCAGGGAATTATTCAAACACTGGGAAAATGTTGCCGATTTGCCGGCAATTAAACCGGCGCTTGCTCATTGTCCACAGTTGGAGGACGGAAGAAATATCGATCCAGTGAGTTGTGGCAATCCAAAAATTTTATAATTTGATGCGATTTACTATATTAATATATTCCCGGACAGATATTAATCGCCATCAACCGTGGAGGACGTGATCATCTCCTCGACCTGCAGGACTGCTCATTAGACATTTCTCACAAATTAACGATTCGACGGTTGACCCTGCGTGCCCAACAAAAACAAAATCGTATATCGAATTACACGATTCCTTATTCGAAACACCTAAAAACACACTCCTACTTAGTACCAAAATTATTGGAGTCACGCCCGGCCAAAGGACTGGGAAACTGGATGTTTGCACTGGCCGCGGTTTATGGCATCGCTAGACAGCATCAATGGCAATGGAATCCCGCATTTCCCGGCAGTTCTCAAGGTATCCCCTTAGTCCACGAGCGGAAGCATTATTTCCGAGAATTTTCTATAGAAACGGCAGAAAATTCAACAGTCTATCAGGAATTAAAAACCAAGGGATTCGCAATGTATGATCCCATTGTGACAAAAATTAATACTTTATATCACAACGTGAGCATCAGTTTGGATGGATATCTACAGGCCTATCGATATTTCGATCTCTACCGTGAAGATATTAAACAGCTGTTTTTGTTTAATGTGGAAATCTTTTTCACTGCGATTTCTCTAATTAGCAATCTGTTGGACGATTACCTAAAACGAACACCGTCTACAAAAAACTGGAAGAACTTGCCGAATCTTGTTGGGATCCATGTGCGACGGGGAGATATACTGGAGGAGCGATATCGCGCGGAAGGTCATGAACCGGCAACCGAGGCGTATCTGCTGCGTGCCACGCTGCATATGGAAATGGCTTACGCGCCGGCATTATTTATCATAGTAACCAATGATGTCATCTACTGTCGGAAGGTTTTCAAAGGGGACAGTTTCTTGTTTGTCGAGCATCAGACAGAGGATGTCGATATGGCCATGCTGACGCTAATGGACTATATTGTTCTCAGTGTGGGCAGCTTCGGTTGGTGGGCGGCGTATTTAAGTGACGCTCGCGAAGTTTATTACTACAAATACTGGCCACGAAACGGTACACAAATGCACAAAGAATTAGTTCCTGAGGATTATTTTTTGCAAAGCTGGACAGCCTTCGAATAAATTTGTGCGTTATCTTCGTATTCCGTTGATGGAAAATCTTGGTAAAGTACTTAACAGCGTGGAGAATAAAACAGTAACAAATCCACCACGATAACCAAAGCTGCCGTAGAAGCATTGTGGCTTATATGAAGTGTATACAACCGTTCTTGTATTATTCCTGCTGTATACTGCGTTATATTTATACGACATTTGAAAGTTCCGTTAATTCATAACTAATGCGTTGCGTTGTTAGAAGCAGTAGCACTGGACGCCGAATCTTTGTTAGACGAAATTTCATGGACTACCAATAAATAGGTCGCCAGCAAACCGATAATCTGAAACATAAAAGTTTTTTCACAGCCGCCTAAAGACGGTCAAGATTCACGTATATAAAAAAGCAGTTCAACTGGTTTCTAGGTTTTGTCCTATGATTTGATCTGCTCTTATTTTATGAATAAAACAGTTGATCATTTTACTGATGCTAAAAAGCTTCAGCCGAGTAAGTCCAGTAACGGCTGGGATTTTGTTGTTTTAAGAATCACATGTGTACCGTGAAAATGAAGTTGGTATCCAGAACAACCAAACTCCATCCAGTAAATGCCACGGGTGAATCACTGAGACGTTGAAGGGTGACACTCAACTGTTTTCGTATCCTTCCATTTGAATGGAGTTTTTCCATTATTGTGTAAAAGATCGGCACAATGTTATGCGCCTGTACAGAGTAGGTTGTTAACATGACATTATAATGATATCCCTGCAACACTTGCATGGCAATGTACTGTAAATTTAAAATACGTGAATTATTTACTGTAACGTGTAAGGATGAATAGCTCTAGAAGTCGAGAACAATGGCGTGTAAAGACTTGGAATGAAATCGTACTTTTATTTTGACGAAACTAGCTGCTACGAGACAAATGAACACGAGCGCCACATTGGAAGCTCCTTCGAAAACCACCGACAAAAAGTCGGCCATTGTGGGCTTTATGAAGAATCCCAGTGGAACAGTTAATCGGCCTTGTGTGACGTGGCCAACCATCAGCACGATTTCCACAGTGCAGCAGCAAATAAAGAGAAATATTCCCGGGGCAAAAACGTCATCGAGCCGACAAACAATAGTGGAGAGTCTGTGATGGATCAATCGCAACTTTTCCAATTCTTCTGCAAACTGTGTAGGTGTTATGGAGTTGCTCTCGAGGTAGCCATAAATATTTGTGACCTGGCGAACTACTTTGTCGAAAGTGCAGCCAATGATGACGCCTAGCGATGCATAAATAACGGCCAAAGTAAAGAGTGGCATCGTGCCGCTTAGTACTGGAATGAGTTGGAAGCAGGTAATGGCCCACACTGTAGCAAGTTTTATTCCGAAAATATCGGATACAGTAGGAGACCAAATAGCGCTATGCAGATGGGAATACGCCCAAAGCAGTATGACAATAACGCAGCAACAGGCTTGGCAGTGCAGCGTTCGCATTACATACGTGTAAATGTGGGGCGCGATTGGGTATTCTTTACAGATCAACTTCAGGTCTTCAACAGCATCATGCAAAGATCGCGATGCGGGAATACACACCACAATTAGCAGTACCGCAAATATTTCAAAGTCGAAAATCATGGCGGCTGCCAGAGCCAGCCTGGGTATATCGTCTGCCGAGGTGACCGTGCGTATAGTCTGATACGTTACTGCGCTTATGGCCACCAAACCGATTGCGGAAGCCACGATCCACACTGCAGCCGCCATTGTCCCCCAGATGGACAGTTTTCTCTCACCCATTTGATGATGCCAGACCTGCAGTCCACCCAAACGCAACAAAGCCATTAGTCTGTTGGAAACATGGTCAAATGTAAATACACGTTGATCGACTGTCATTTTCAGAGCGTCAAAAATCAAAAAAACATAAACCAGACAATGCAGTATTAAACATAAACCTGACAGACCAGAAACCAGTATTTAAATATGTTCTAAGAAAAACTGTCTAGTTCATCACCAAGCATCAACTGTTCGACAAAAAACCAATCAGCTAATCGCTTATCGACCGCTTAACTTTAAGATAGTGACCTACGCTGTGTGCTCACGTTATTATGGGAATGCAACGCGCACAGAAGTCGATCTGCTGTTTGAAATTTTACTGACGAGAGAAAGGGGATTCAGCATGCTAAACGGTTGAGACATGTACAATACGCATCATCCAGGTAAAGGTTTACAGTAATGTATGCATTGAGAACCCTTGAAACTGCTGCGGCTTACATATTTATTCATTTTTATGCAGACACTGGGAACTAAAGCCCCATTTGTGATCCCGCTTCGCTTGACAGGTTTTATTTGTATAAGCTCTGCAAATGCCTTTATATTATGAGTGTGGGCAGCAACTGCAAGTCCCGTTTATCAAGAAGCAGTTTATTGCACTAGGAAAACCAGCTTTGGATGTCGAGTCGTTACGAGAGGTAATTTCGTGGGCTACCAACAAATACGTCACCAGCAAGCCGATAATCTGCAAACAGATGCTTAGCCGTCCAAAAGAAACTTCATTGCCAATTTTCGGTTATGTCATTCGAATACAATTGAGAATTCTACAGATTCGTTCTACTCGTTATTCTTTTGAACCTTTGCTAAGTGAAGTAGAAACTACGCACCGTGAAAATAAAGTTGGTATCCAAATTTACCAGACTCCATCCAGTAAATGCCACAGGAGAATCATTGAGACGGTGTAGCGTGACACTTAACTGTTTGTGAATTTTTTCGTTTCCATGAAATTTCTCCAGGATAATGTACAATACCGGCACAACGCTGTGCGCCTATAAATAGATAATAACTCACATCGTAGCATGTAAATGTTTTGTTTCATAATTGTTTGCATAAAGGTGTTCGACTTATTTTTATTTTGACGAAACTCGCAGCTATGAGACAGATGAACAGAAGCCCCGCGTTGGAACCTGCTGACACAACAGACGACCAGAAGTCTTCCGTGGATGGTTTTAAGAAAAATCCCAGCGGAACTGTCGGTTGACCTTCCGCAACGTAGCCAATCATGAGCACAACTTCCGCCGTGCAGCAACAAAGCAGGAGAAAAATCCCCGGGGCAAAAACGTCATCAAAACGACAAACACTGGTGGATAGTCTCAGATGCACCAAGCGTAACCTTTCCAAATCTTGGGCGAACTGTACCATTGTGAAGGAGCTGTTGTCCAGATTGTCGCAAACACACCTGACTTCCCTAGCCACTTTATCAAATGCGCAGCCAATCATAACGCACAGCGATGCATAGAAAGCAAATAATGCGTAAGTGGGGATTATAGCACTTAGCAGAGGAATCACCTGGAAGCATGTACTAGCCCACACCGTAAGAATTTGTAGTCCAAAAACACAAGATGTAGAGGGAGACGAAATGACGCCATGTAAATGAGAATATGCCCAAAGCATTAAAAGAATAATAGCACATGAGCAGTGGCAAAAAAGTATTTGTAATATATACTTGTAAATATTGGTCGCGATTGGGTACTCTTTCAAAATCAACTTCAGCTCTTCAACGGCATCATGCAGAGAACGCGATGTGGAAATGCACACCACAATCAGCAGTACCGCATATATTTCAAAACTGAAGATCATGGCGGCAGCCAGTGCCAACCTTGCCATATCATCTGCCGAAGGGACCGTGCGGATAGTTTGATAGGTCACATCACTGATGACAGTCAAACCAGTCGCGATAGCCGCGAGCCACAATCCAGCGAAAACGATTCCCCAAGTTGACACTTTTCTCTCACACAACTGATGATACCACACATGTAGTCCTCCAAATCGTAACAAGACCATTAATTTGCTGGCGACGTTTTCAAACGAGTACGAAAACAAATCAACCGCCATCTTTACTAGTATAAGGTACGGAGATTGTATTGCTTAGGTTTTGAACAATTTTTTAAACAATGACAGGTTAGTCCTTCCAAGCTTATGGCACGAAGGACTTTCCTGATCGTTTGCCCAGCACGTACGTAATCGACACGTTTAGACTGTTTGTTCGCGGCGACTTGGGAATTCAACGCAATAGAGCAGGGCAGCTGCTCCGTTTCAACGTTTTAAATAGAAAAAAGGATTGTTCTTGTGCGAAATCAAAAAGATTCGTAACTACTTTCGGATAACCTGTATTGCGTACTCCGTGTGGTACGAAATTTGTGGCACATAGATTTGATTTCGATACAAAATTAAAGTCCTGAATACGCAGAATACGAATTATTTATCATTTATCATTCATCATGCGGGATTCTGCATTTTCATAGAACTTTGCCCTTTTTTGTAATTACAGTCTAGGCAGCTTTGATGTGGTGTTTTATGGCATGCCTGATTAACATCACAAAACAATTACAGAATCTCTATAAATGCAGATCTGTGCAGATATTGTGGGTCGTGTACATAACCGGAACTTGTAGACCACGCTTGCTCAGCAGATACAGTTTGGGTCTAACGAAGCATTGTCAGCACTGTTGGCGATACTCTAATTTTGGGTTGTTTCGTTCAGTTTCTTTGCGCAGATAATTGCAGCGTATTTTTTGTGAATGATTTGTTAATAATAAGGAGCTAATATTAACGTTTCGCGGGCGTTTAGATGGTAATATCACATATCGTTATGTGGCATTTGTAGCTAATACCACGCATTACGCAGCTCGGACTTCCGCCTTAGAGAATACACCACTTTAGTTCACTTTCTGGTGGTTTACTCTAATTAATGGCTTGCACTAATGGCACAATTCGACAATAATTCTGGGTTCCCGTAGCGTGTTACCTCACATGCGAATCCTATTGGTAGAAATCACCAAACCGCAGACAAATGCCGCGTAAGATCAAACAAAATAGCATAGACTAGTATCCCACATGGTGAAGACGAACAACCCACCATCAAAATTTCGCGTGAAGTCGTTGCGCAATTCTTGTTCGTAGCAGTTAATTGTCCATGGCAAAGTTGGGCGAAATTAGGTTAATTAGCACCTTAGGTCGCTTGTTTGTACCCGAGAATTTTAGAACGATCGAGTTTCGTAAAAAAGCGGAAAAACAAATCGATAAATCCTGATAATTAGTTTTGTAAGAGCGAGTGTTCATTAACTAATAACAAATACAGTAGTACCACATAACAAACCATGAAAAAAACTATATAAAATGCATTGTTTTACGCAGGCTTTATTGTGTCGAAAACATATTAGGGTATAACTTGTTTTGGTAGCCTGTGTAATTGCAGCCACATCAGGAACAATGTCGTGGCTAGTGAGTTTCGTATCTATGATAACGACCTTCCTTTTGTATACTGGACTCACTTCCGGTCAGGGTTATGGAGGTTATGGATCAAGTTTCGCACAAAGCTGCTCCACCGCATGTTCCGTTTCGTATCCACCCGTTAACGCTTCGGACTGCTTTATGTTACTAATTGATTACCAGTCCGGCACCTTATATTTTGTTCGTAATGTTCCTCGCGCACAGGTGTGTTTTTTGCGGTTGAAAGAGTGACCCTTTTTTGCTTTAGAGAAACAAGGTCGAAATTTGCGTTGGTATCTGGGTACTACTCGTATTTATACTACGCATGAGAAACGGTGTAGCACTCTTGTCGTTGTAGTTTTCCACACCTTGCGTTTTTAGATTTAACCGTTATAATTGATAACCTTTAATAATGCTGTGATATGGCGCAGGTATTAGGTAACATGAAATACTTGGCTCTGCTCGCCAAAATACTTAACATACCAACGGTCATGACCACCAGTTTGGAAGACCAATTCGACGGACCCGTTGTGACTGATCTGCAGCAGATTTTGCCGGACTCTTACGCCAGTCGTATTCCCCGCCATGGCACCATCAACCCTTGGGAGGAACCGGCTTTTAAAGCGGCCGCCATTAAAGCAGCTGGTGGACGAAAGACGGCCATCATTGCCGGTCTGACCAACGATGTCTGCGTGGTTAACCCGGCCATCTCCATTAAACAGGACGGGTTTAACGTGATAGCAGTGCAGGATGCCAGTGGTAGTCCCAACGCGCAGGCGGATGAGAATGCCCGACGCCGGTGGGAGATGGCCGGTGTCCGCACGTTCACGACAACGGCGCTACTGACGGAGATGGCTCATGACTGGAATAACCCCGATGGTGCGAAAGTGCTGCAGCAGCTGGTCATTGACCAGTATCTTCCCTCGTTTAATACAACTTATCCTTTTCAAGCTGGCATTAATTGATAAGTGATGGTTTGTTCAGTCATTAATTTATGAAGTTAATGTGGAAATTATCCGTTTTAGTTGCGCAAATATTATGATAGCTGATGTGAGGATACACGTCATACTTTTTTTGTAGTAAAATTGCTTAATTGCATAAACAAAAGTTTGTATTCTTGAACTCGATTACATAATTTTACTTTTTTCATGGAGAATCTCTGGTAATGGTCACAGAGAAGAGCTTGAACTCCCTAAAAAACCATTCTAGTGTATCTGGGATTGTAGCGACAGGGTAATCTTTTAGAAGCAGATTAATACTTTGTATTTTAGATAAAAAACCAGCGCTTGTTAAGCTTCGTGCTGTCAGAGGGAAGTTAGGGATTATACGCACTGTGCATTTAACGTAATGGCAAGACACATAGGCATTTATTAAGAGGGAATAAATAGCCAGTATGTATACATTTGTCCCTTTCCTTTGACATTAATCATACCACGTTCTTCCACTTGGTACTTTGAAGTCTTAACGATTAATTCCGCAGTGGCGGAACTAAGATGCACTCGGGAATCTGCACCATACATCAAAATCCTCGACGCGGTATTTATCGTATCGCCGAATCTACGATAAATAGTTTATAACATGCTAATTAAGTATATAACTAAAGCGGTGTATTGCTTCTAATTACGATCACGAATAGCCAACTCACAAACAGTATCGTGGCACTTTAAGCCCAACCACGCCTGCTGCGCATCTGCCGGTATGCACTCCCGCTCGGAAAGCGGTGTCGTTAAATGACGTTTGAATAGAGGAATAAGTGCGAAGTAAGCGAGTGGCAAGACCGCAGATCTCTTGCGCGTGTTCGGTTCCGTTACGAATAGGTATACCACTAACCACCTGCAAATTAATTAGCAATTCGTTAAAAAGACCTAAAAAATTGCACTTAATTTTTTACCATGTAAGAATCTTTGATAGTTTCCACTTTGTACACATCAAAAAGATCCACCGCCTTATCGAACGCCATGTACACCTGCAGAGCATTTGCAGTTATTTTTTCGCTTAATCTAATACTGTATTTATAGTTTGTGCTAACCTCATTCAAAAACAACAAAACATCTTTTGGTTCGGTCAAAGCTAATACGTTCAAGAAACCGCCAATCTCTCTGAAATGCGACGACAATGGTTACACGGGCTGTATGAATATTTTCATATAGACTTACGTAAACATCAAAGTCGCCAAATCGAACATTTCCGGTTTCGGGATAGTACCACTTCTCAATTCACCGATCACCGTTCTAAAACGCATCAAGCGGATTTTACGTAAGGAAATTCAGTGAACTGCGAAAAAGGCTGATACGCATACACTGGTAGCATTTCTCGCAGCAAAAGGTCACACCGTCTCTGTTCATCGATTAGCTGCAGGGTTCGGGTCGCCACCTGTCGATCCAGTTCATCGGTGTAGGTTCCTAGACGCCTAATTACTTTCTCCATAAAGTTCGAGCCTTCCGTCCGGTCCATTGCTTCAGTGCAGGTAATCAGCAGCCGCGCAGCAGAAGGTCGTTCACTGGCGGAGGGGTTTAACGATGCTTCAATAACTGAAAACATGGGGTTCAGTCGTCTTGGCAGTTGATTGTCTTGTTCGACCCGCCATCTCCGCAAATCGTCTATCAAAAATATAAGACGCGAGTAATTTTCGCAAAGCAATACTAAATTAAAAAAAAAACTGAGTTACCCGCAGTTTTGATTATATCCTCGTGTGCCATAATGTAAATCAACACAAACGCCACGGCTTGAATGTCGTGTTTTGGATCCTCGTCGTCAAGTACATCGTACACAGCCTGTTGACCTTGTGGATCATCGACAACAATATCGTTGTGTTTTAAGCGCTGTTCAAGACGCTGAAAGCCGGCACGACCAATCTTTGCAGTAAAATGCTTGTCGATCAGACAGCAGTGAATGGTCAAGTTTCCATGGTACTTCACGGGAGAACGGTGCACTGCCCGCAGTCCCTATAGACATAGTACCATACAACGGTATGACAATGCATTGCTTACATTGAGCTAATATTCTTATAATTATGCGTAAAGTACGAGTACAACTGCGCAGCAAATTAAAAACCCATTAGCTTGTTGGTAGGTACAACAGCATTTTGCTACGGACAATAGTGAATATATATAGTTGAATATATATATGATATATATTCAACATTCTTTAATATTGTGTTTTACCCGTAAGATATCAAGTATGAATGCGAACTGTAGATCAAAGTCCACTGTCATTCTGGCCATGAGATCGGGTAGAGACCCCCTTGAGCAGTACTCCGAAATTAACGTAATCGATCCTTCGATAACGGTGAACCCAATGAAACGGCATACGTTGGTATGCTCCAGCTCTTGAGTCTAAATGCCCAACAATGTAATCGTCGGTTTCAGTCACTTGTCACAGCCGTGGTAAAGACTAAAACTCACTGTTACGAAAAGGCCCAACCAGCTACAGCATGACAACCTTACTTTCTTTATAATTTTAAGCCCTGATTTAGATAGTGGAGTCAGAGACGAGGCCGGTGCGTTGAAAATGCGTAGGCGAGTAAGCCATACCATTTCCGAAGAGACCACGTACATCTTTATCCGATGTTCGCTGCCAACAACCTGTTAACTCAAACAATTATCGACATGCAACTGTACCGTGTCTTCGACTTGGAGAAAAAGATATTTGTGAAAAAAATCCGTACCGGTATGAGAAGTTCTGGTGTTATCCTCCATCGTGATTCATTCAAAGCGTGCGTTCGCATCGTCCGCCTGAAACATTCAGTTTGTTAAACACAGAAACGCTTACACGTTCTCTTGATTACTACCATCACTACCATGGCATACCAGATGATTATCAAAGATGCAACACAAATAACAACAATAGCCGCAACTGTTCCAGCAATCGTTTCCACTGACAGAGTGCCTGCAAAGCCAAAAACTGATTCGACGCGATCCCCAGACGGTGGCAACGAGTATCGTTCTAATATTAAAAATTCGACACGTACCTGTACGGCAAATTGGCTTGTCGCCGCGATATCCGCAGCGTGGTTCATTGGGCGGTGGCCAAGGACCGAGCCATTCTATTGGTTCGCCGGTTGGTCTCAGCTCGAGCTCTGGAACAACTTGTACGAAGAGCGTCTAAAAAAATATCAACAATTGTCAGGTTACCTTGAGGATGCTAGCACTGTTGGTGCGTTTTAGATACGAGTATGTTGTCCGCTGTATTCTGACTTACGCGCAACTCAGACGTATTCCACGACAGCTGATTCACACATTTCCGCGGAACTCGCTCCCCAGATGAGTCAATGTAGAGGTCGCTAACATCCGTGTGAAAGGTCCGATTCATTAGCCGCTTGGCCAGTTTGGCCCCGGATGCCCATGTCTCAGAACTATCCGATACCCTAAGCTCCTCCATGACCTTTTAACAGGAATAACCAGAATACTTAATCAATTTCAAAAAGCAGCTGAAGAACAATACGATTAGGGAGACAGAAATATATATCATTGACTGCAGTATATTTTTCCAGTATACGGTATACCTGAGCAACCATCATCATAGAGGCATAGGTACTACCAGGATGCGGGCTGACCTTAGACAGACATCTTGTTACTAACCGTACTAATGCATTTTCTGATGCACGTACTGGCTGAAATGACAGGTATGTGTGATTGTAATCTCTATGGGAATGCCTTATCATTTCTTCTGAAAAGGTGTCCGAAGTGCTGGTATTTCCGTAAATCGACAGGTCGGACTCCACAATCAGTACGGACCGATATGCCTGCCGTATAATCTGTAAAATTACGATATTTCATAGTTGATACTGTACAAACTACAAAGCGTCCAGAACAAATTTGCATCATGCCAAGGCAACTATCAATGATTAAATTATGCAGTTTCACGGTTTCCAAATTGCGCTTACAGGATCATCACTATCACCCTTATCCCAGGAGAGATAGCCTGGTGCGGTGCTCAGTCTAAAAGGAGTGGATATCACGTAAACCTAATGCAAAACAGACTGTGGCTAGATGTTGCAAATAAAATTATAAATAAAAAATTTGCTGTGAAACAGCATTACATGACCGCCTGAGAATTCTATAAAAATGCAAACTCGCATAATATATTTTTGTGAACTGCCTATATATTTACGTCATCCCATTATTTAAAGTCACATAGTACTAAATGTACACTAACAGTACTATATAAATTATTGAAAAAGTCTTGAATATTCTTACATGCTCCCCCATCGTCATATTGAGACCTGCTGCTGTTTTCTGCATAATACAATAACAAACTTTCGTTTGAACGCTCATATTTTCATAAACTTTACACATACGCAAAGTGCATATTGTTGGCATTGAGTTACGTGGTTTGGCTTACCAAAATCTTGCGGAACTCCCCAGATTCACCAAAAAACAAGATAACTGCAACAAAAACCAGAATCGTGCACTATTATCCTGTTAATAACTTGCAGTTGCCACAAAATAAACCGCTAGTGGCAACCCCTTCTCACTTCTTGATTGGGCGTTGAGCCGATTAAGAACCGCAACACGATCGACTCCTTCCTTCGAATTATACGATTCCATAAACGGTTGAAATCCGTCACTCGAAAAGATTTTGAACAGCGCAAACCCAAACACATCCATGCCGGTATTGTAGCTCTTGTCCAGAAGAAATCCCAGCGTGTGCCATTTGAACATACTGCACAAATTTTGATACACACGAATACTGGTAGAAAACGAATTCGAGGTGGTGCTGATCCATGTAGGAGTAATGGCTTTATTGCGCATAATAGGCGCCACACTGAAATGCATCACTCACATTTGGCTGCGCGTAAAATACGAGTATCTTAAGTGACTTAAGTCTATCGTAAAACGTGTCATGTTGTGTGCTCATACGGCTGCTTTTTGCATAAGCATTAAGTGATCTAAACACATGACCTTTTTCAAAATATCGCGCCTCAGGGTCTTGAAAATTACGTGGTGAAATTAATTATTTAAAATATTTATATCGTCTCTTATGCTAGATATAAAAGTATACGACGTCGTTACGTGGTTATCATAAGAAGGTCAAGTCCAGTCACAATAGGAAGTGTTTGCACAGCATCCTCGCAACCTAAAAAAGCATGATTACAGCAAATTAAATGACCATGCTGCTGCATTTTCTCATTGTACGGTTGTTACTGCTGTAGCACTAGAAGATTCTGTATCGGGCTTTGCAATAAAGACTGCAAATGAATGCAAATGTCTGTAAGTACGTTTTGTGTCTAGGTGGTACAGCAGCCTCAGCCATATGAATCCCTATACGTACCGGCAAAAATTAAGGTGGTAACCGTGCAAGCATTCCGGTGTGTGTCGTAGGTATCTCGATACAAATGCGGAGCAGAATAACTTATGCTGTCCCAACTCCAATCAAAGCAGTCATGATACTTGGTATCGGAAACGATCGTCTGCTTAAAATGCACATGAGGATACACGGTTTTGATTCGCTCTAGCGACAGATCAAATGCCGGTCCCAAGTATGGCAACGATCCCAACATTGTCGGGTACAACAGTGTTAGAGTGTAAACTTGAACGTATACATCGGCGCAAGGTAGCGAAGAATTTCCAGCCGCCACCTGAGAGCTGTTCATGTTGGCATACAAAAGTGTGGCTTTCTTTATGCAGGAAAATACAGATGTTGCAGCCTGTAAAGTACAGATAGCACAGATAATCTGCGCACAAATGCGCGCAACTCGGGGAAAGTGAAATTATTGTGTATCAAAACAGGAAGCTCTCCAAGAAGATAGCCATAAATGCCGGATGCTGAAATTTTAAATGATGTGGATTGCGGATTTAAAATTAATAAAATTAGAAGAACCTACAAGCAGTATTTCTTAGATTTTCCGGTCATCTTCACGGGCATCAGAGTTTAATTCCCCAGGTCGTACCAATTTCTGGTTATAAAAACCGAAAATGTTGTTTGCACTAAATCCAGTACTGCGCTATTTTCAACTCCGTGACTTGCACTGAATGCACGATCAAATTTCAGGCAAATACCAATAAAAGGGAAGGGTATCAGGTTTATTTTAAGTACCCATGAGTCATTAGCAAGGGTAGCTGTACCGGTACGTAATTCCCAGGTTGATTATCTGAATAAACTCGCTAAGTCCACTTGGCGGATTGTAAGTAAGCGGTTACCTAACCATTTAGGAATCGCACTTGCATGCGAAACTTTAGCGTGTGACCCTGCTATCCACTCAAGCTCATTTGATTGTACGTATACGTAAGTAACGCAAGAACCTCTTCGATAGTCCAAATTCCTTTACCAGTGAAACACTGACACTGCCGGTAGATGAATGAGACTAAATGTAAAAATATTAAATCAGGATCAGTGTTTTACGCCTTCCATGCAAACCATGCCATCGTGGGGGATACTAGAGAAGTGACCGGAAGCACGAGCACGGTGAAGAAGATTACATTTCATCGCTCAAGTTCCAGCCACACAGACAACCTTTTCCTGTTATTTTGTGAGAACAAAATAACAATACAGAAGACAGCACGTGCGCAGCGGTAGGTAAAAGGCATATTTCTCGATCCAACCATCAAGAAATGAGAGAACGTAAACTGAGAACTCCAGAATGTTGAAAAAGTGCAGCGTGAACAGTTCAAAAAGGCGGCAAATAAAGGAAATACGGCAGTTCCTTCCGTCTGAATGGCTGGTGCAGTAGCAGCGTGGGAGGAGACAAAATTTTACGTAACACCAATTTTGATTATCGAGTTGAGTGGCTGGTAAACTTTACTCCTTGTCTGGCGGTATATGCGCAAAGACACCAAGCCGCTAATATTACTGGAAGATCCGAATATAATATAATTTGAAATTTTTGATTATGTTAAAATTTTGTATTAATAAGAATAATGGAATACTCACAACGGAGCGGTTGTCCCTCTAGGCTTTGGACAACGGAAAACAACAGGCAGTATTAAATAACATCGAAACGTGACAATAAGAAAACTGGCGGCTATTATGACGCTGTTCAAAGTGGATAACAGCAGAAAGCATTGACATAATGTTACAGTATATCAAAGCGAATTACTCTTCTATCGGTTGCGAACTTACGACAGAAGTTGTTGCTATTGTGGAAAATGAAGGTAGGCGACTGCATAACAGCTTTTAGTAGGTGTGTTTATCGGGCCCACCTTACAGTGATGTATTCTTTAATTTACAGAGTCAGACTATAAGTAGAAAATTAGTATGGTTATACTGAGAAAATAATTAACCCGGTGAACGGTTTGCTGAACACCGACAGCTTGCAAACTTATTCCGTCATTGATCAGGAAGCATAATTGCATGGATATTACAACAATCGCAGTACTTTATGGCCTTATGAAACATCATTATGGGTTCATATATACCTTATTGAAAATCCGGAAATTTGACTACGTGAAAAAATAATAACAGATATCATTTTTCAACGCATTTACACAGCAGTCACAAATCGTTTAAGGGTCATCGGTATGAGGTTAGTTAATTATTTCGCACCCCCGGCCGTTTACTTAAACAGAAAAAGCTAAAATCATGGTCATCCATAGCGTAATGTGTTCCGACGTTGCACATGGCAAGGAAATTTAAACTTTTAATTACATAGAATACCAGGAACTATGCGGAAATCTTTAAATTAGGTCTGCGAAAGCATCCTGTCTTGGCTATACGCAGTAGGAGCAATAGAGCAAATAACGTATTCAAGATCATCACGGGAATAAAACCAGTACAAGTTTTTTTGCTAGAAAATTCCAGTCATTTGTGTTGTGGGCAGTAAAGATGAAATGGTGCTATACAAACGCTAATGCTGAAATAATGTTACTATACAGATATTCTTTGGCACTTGTAGGTGTTATTACATATATCTGTAGTTTGTGGTTCTAGTTTGTGGTTCTAGTTTGGCTTTCAAATTTATTTTAAAACTAGGAAGATGCACTATTGCATGCATTAGTAGACCGGAGCTCAGCTCATATTTTGGAGGTAGTTTTTAGCGCACACAGAGTATTTGAGTAGTCGTTGTGTTTTTACCAGCGCACCAAAGTGCGCGTTTAATTAGTCTTTATGTCGGGAAGAAAAAATAACAGAATCTTCCCGAAAACAGGATTGCGGAATGATGGCAAATGTGGCCAAAGATGTAGGCCACCGTGTTTTTATATTAAAGCGTATGAATGTCGTCTAAGCGGTTCACCATGTGTGACTACCTGTTCTGACCAGCTCACCATGAGCGTAGCATGACTAGACACATTTATCGGAAGATGCCCATTCTGTTTCTAACCTGATTTTAGTTTTGTTTCTTCTTCCGTTCGTACGGAACGTACCAATAAAGTTAGGGCTGCGATCTGGCCGCACAGTGAACTGGTGTTTCTCGATTCTGGTAATCGTAAGCATAGCTGCTTCGTGACCTCGCATCCTTTTCCAACCTGAACAGTCGATTGCTCCCTGGAAGCGCTGTATAAGCAGTTCCAGTTGAGATGCTTTAAGAGCATCGTTTTAATATTGGCCACCGTGTGACATAGATGTAGGTCACCGTGTGACGACACAATAAGGAAGTGACCTTACACTTCCGTGGCAGACAGACAGAATGACAGACAGACAGTTTTCTAGTTTTGTTGAATTTAGAGGACCTTCGCTGCGCTCCGGTCGATTAAAAATTTTCATCGCAGAATCAATTATTTTTGTGAGCCCCTGCTTTGCTTAAGTGTGAACATCTTTGGAGTTTATAAGCAGGAACGACATGTTCATGTTCATGGGATCTGTGCCAAATGTGCCTGACCGTTTAAAAAAACAACACTCAAAGCCATGGCGTCGCTATGCTAAACAACTGTTTTTACTTACCACAGTTTAAAAATTCTGAATCATATGAAGAGCTCTCCACCTCAGAGCGCTCTTTATAATAAAACAGTTCCGCGAATATGAAAACGCCCGCGTCAGAGGATACGTTTACAAGGTTGTCAGGAAAAGGTAACAAGGTTGTCAGGCACCGTGTAATAACCATCTTGGATTCCGCGTTGCCGTCCCGGCACTCCCTACCTGTTTATTCCCAGGAAAGTCTTGCTCTTAAACTCTTGCTTCCCCTTCGTCCTTTTCAGCAACCACTAGAATAACAACATCTGGTTGTTCACCCTAAATTTATCTTTGAAAATAAAACGTGAATTTAGTAGTGTGTCTGTATACGTACTCGGGTAGCTTTGTCTGAGTGGAAATGCATGCATGCATGTAGATTAGCATCCGCATCTGTTGATAGGGAAAGTATAAACCGTTTTGAAAGTCTCTGCGTTTAATCGTTGAATGTGTTGGACACTTGCACTTGGTCTGACCTTTCGATTTAGAACAATTCATATACAGGATCAGTTCAGAAGTATATTATTAGTTATTGATTCAGAAGTATTAATTTTGTTATTTCGTATGAAGTGAGGGTCATTGAACAATGTCCTCAGTAAATACCAATGTACCGCAATTATCTTCTCAGTGTTCTCACAATCGGAATTTTGTACCGGCATTACAGTGAATTAACGTACAAGCATAGTCAAATTATAATGTCCAAACGTCAGCTACTCGTATAAACCAAATAGGTCAAGGTGTAACAATTAGCCAGAACGTCCGCATTAATCCTTTTCCTTTAACCTCGATCATTCCACGATCCTCCACTTGATACGCGGAAGCGCTGACGATCAGCTCAGCTGCTGTCGAGCTCAAGTGTACTCGGGAGTCTTCGCCATACATCAAAATTCTGGATGCGGTATTTATCGTGTCGCCAAATCTGGAATTCAACGATCAGTGATTGTTGGTATTTAGTACTATTTACGTACATTCTTCTGACACTTGAATAGCAACAATACACACAACTCACAAACAGTATCGCGGCACTTTATGCCCAACCACACCGGCTGCACATCGACCAGAGTGCACTCCCGCACGAAACGCAGTATAGATGAAAAGCGTTTGGAAGGCAGAGAATGCTCGTAGCAGTGAGGTGGCAAGATCACAGATTTCTTGAGCGTGATGGGTTCCATTACGGATTGGTATGCCACTTACTACCTACGTTACATACTTCATTAATTTCCGATAAACCAAATAGAAGTACAGAATAACGACCACCGAGTGAGTATGCGAATAATTTACCAAATAGGAGTCTTTTATAGTTTCCACTTTGTATACATCGAAAAGGTCAACCACCCTATCGAACGCTATATACACCTACCGCAAAAACATTCTCTGTTTAAAATTACTTTATATTCGTGTCATTTTCAGTTTTCAGTATTTCTATATTCGGACTTACATCATTTAGAAATAATAAGACGTCTTTCGGATCGGACACAGCCAAAACGTTTAGGAAACCCCCGATTTCTCTACAGTTTTAAATAAACTTCATAAACCCGCACACATACCGTATTTAGGAATCTTACGTGAACATTAAAGTTGCTGAATCGAACATTTCAGCTTTCGGTGTTGTGCCTCCACGTAGCTCTTCGATCACAGTACTGAAATATTATAACTTAGCAAATAAATTGAGATAGTCCAGTTAAATTACTTACCTTGGCAGCATTTCGCGCAGCACAACATCGCATCGTCTACGCTCATCCAACAGTTGCAGCGTGCGGGTTGCCACCTGGCGATCCAACTCATCGGTATAATTGCCCAGACGATGGATCAGCCTCTCCATCAAATTCCCTCCATCCACCCGATCGATAGCTTCGTTAAGGCTAGCAATTAGGCGATTAACGGACGGACGCTCATTGGCCGAGTGGTGCAGACAGGATTCCATGGCCGCAAACAACGAGCCGAACTTCTTCGGCACCACGTTCCATTGTTCGGCCCTCCATTTACGTAATTCGGCTGCAAGACCCGATAGTTATACAGTTTGAGGGTCATACTGCGCAAGTACCGGTACCGGGTGTTTTCAAGGAATCTTCCCGCGTAGTGATGTAAAGTAATACACGTGCCATGGCATAGATATCGTTCTTAGGATCATTACCATGGACGATACAATATTCGTCCTGTCTGCTTTCATTATCCCTGGGACCACTCGCCGTTAGCAGTCGCTCCATGTGCTGGTATCCGGTACGACCAATTTTTGCCGTAAAATGTTTGTCAATTAAACAGCAGTGTATAGTTAAATGCCCATGGTATTTGAGGGGAGAACGATGTATTGCTCGCAGTCCCTGCACAATAAACACAGCTTACCCATAAACAACCACGTAAGAAAGGGAAACGCACAGCATGGTGGAAGCTTAGTGTTATAAACACAACCAGCAGGATGTCTTAAATTATTTTTCAACCGCAGGTTCGAACTCAGATAATTGTGGATTCCGTACCCGTAAAATATCTAGCATGAACGCAGTTTGAAGGTCGACATCCACGGTCAGTTTGGACATGAGATCTGCGATAGAACCTCGCAAGCAGTGCTCCGAAATCAGGTTAATTGATTTCTCGATGATAGTGAATCCAATGAAACGGCATAAGTTGAGATTCTCCAGTTCATGCATCTGACTCATCGGAAAACAGGAGTAACTTAATTTCTGGACTGAGTAATTCGCTGTCAAAAGATATTACCGTAACAACTTACATTTTTTATTGCCCGTAGCATCGATTTCGTAAGTGGCAGAGGTGCAGCTGAGGAGACCGATATGTAGGTTGTTCGCAGTCGCGTCACCCATACCATTTGCGAGTAGGTCACATAAATCATAACGCGGAGTTCTTTGCCAACAATCTGTAGAGATCGTTAATACGTTTGCGCCTGAGAACATTTATTAGCACTGGCAGAAAAATTAAATACCGGTATAAGTTGGTCTGGTGGCACTCTCCAGCGTATCTCGTTTAATGCCTTCATCCGTACCGTGCGCCTGTATAAAGCGACGAAATAATATTACACCAGCTGGCATTGATGCATACTGGTGCAACAACTTCCGTATCCTGCTAATGTTTTGGAGACTGCACGAACGCCTCTTTGCGTACCTTATCACAATGACAGACACAATGCAGAGCAAAACAACAGCAGAAGCTGCTGCTCCAAGAACAATTTCCAGGGTTAGGGAAAAGATACCTGCAAGAGGTTACATCGATCAGCAATCGAGCGCTGTTAAATCAAACAAGTAGCGCCTATTTTCGACGGCATAAATGATAAGGGCTAATAAATGCGGATCACACGTTCCATGCCTGTACTGCACTTAGGGTTGTCGCCACGAAAACCACAACGTGGCTCGTTTGGTGGTGGCCATGGACCAGGCCATTCCACTGCAGTCTGGTTGCTCCATCGCAATACAAAATCCGGGACGGTTTGCACGAGCAAAGTCTGTAATTCCAAGACAAACAACACATCTTTTTAGAGATCAAGGTAAGCGTAAATTTCTTTGCATTCTATCATTCCTAAGTACCCGTATTTCCGATGTATTCCATGTTAGCTGGTTGACACAGGCTTGTGGATTCCTTTCCCCAACTGGGTCAATGTAAATGTCGCCCACATCCGTGCTGAAAGTTCGATTCATCAATCGCTTGGCAAGCTTTCTCCCGGAAGACCATATTTCTACGTTTCCAGATATTCTGAGTTCTTCCATGACCTTTAAAAATATTTGCCAAAGAGTTAGTAAATAGAACGGTACAAATTACGTTACGTTAAACGTAGCCATTATAACACATTCACTTGCCTTAGTATCAAGTTTATTATTTAGGAAATGGCTATAGGCACCCCCTTTCACCCCCGTAACCTATAGGCACCCCTTTTCGCACCCCCGCAGACTACAGGCACCCCTTTTCGATTAATCAATCTCTGCACCCCGTTGCGTGCGAAAGCTATAGGCACCCCTACAGATATATTGTCCGTTGATGCTATGTTTTAAGGTCGAATTTCTTGACCTTAGAATGTAGAAAGTCGTTGCACTACCGGCTCCAGAATTTTTTCTCTTGTAATACGTATAAACTAGTCTGTAAAGCAGTGTCAAACTAGTACTGTCAAAGAGATAGACTCCAAAAATTCGTAGTCAGACGATCTGAAAGAGGCCCATTGTCTGGATGGAGTGTCTACTGCCTAGTACACTTTTTTATGTGATGCCTGACGAAGTCTTGTCAGATCGTCAACAAATCTTTGTCAACCAAAACAACTTTCAAAAAATCCTAGTTGGTGTGCTCTGGAAATAAAATACTGAAAATGGGTTCCTATAGTCCGCGAAAAAAAACAGGGTGCGGGAATTCTCTAACAGAAAAGGGGTGCCTATAGTAAAACAGGGTGCAAAAAGGGGTGCCTATAGCAAACGGAGGTGAAAGGGGTGCCTATAGTCTCACCCTATTATTTATTATAACTTATACTACTTAGTCGTACAATAACGTGTCAAACTGTATGCTCTACTAATGCGCAAACGAAGGTATTACTAGGTTATCTAATATTTTGTAGAAATCAGCGCACCAAATCAAAACTTGTGCTTATTACGATTTACGAGTACCATCGTATGTCGGTGATTGACTCACCTGAGCAATGATCATCATGGAAGCGTACGTCGCTGCAGGGTGTGGACTGATCTGAAAAATCGCACCACAGAAGTGTACTTGCCAAGCGATTGATGGATCGAATTTTCAGTGCTAAACCGTGGTACAAACCGTACAAGTGTTTACTGTTCTTACGGGCTGGAAGGGCCGGTAGGTATAGTTGTAATCCAGGCGAGAACGGTTGATAATTTCTTGTGAAAATGTGCCGGATGATTTGGTTTTCCCGTATACCGATTCGTCTGCCTCCACAATCAACACAGATCGATACGCTTGTCGCACTATCTTTAGCAAAATCAATTTATAAAGTAATCCTTTCTGATCTGCCTAATATGTTTCTGCCCCACTCAGTTCGAATGTTTTGCTCACCGCGTCGTCAGCGTCACCTTTATTCCACGACAAATAGCCGGGTGCGGTACTTAGCCTAAATGGTGTTCCGATTACGTAAACCTAGAATCAAAATACTGGTTGGTGTAAGCACTTCGCCACAATCTTTATTGTGGCAACGATTTGATGTTCCGCTTGCAAATATAGTACTGTAGCCGCCCGCACAAGTTGCTCCATTGGCAGATCCGGCCGCTGCCTTCTCCCTGCACACACTGCGCTGAACAGCGAGCAATGTGAGGCCAAATATCCGTATACCTCACTCTGTGGGGCAACTTGTGCGGGCGGCTACAGTATCACAATGATCACTGCGTCTTGCTTATGTCACGGCAAATTCTGGTGCACGCAACAGAGTATTCCATGTTACGCTTAATCCTCTTCGTGTTAGATTTTCTTACATGCTCCCCCATCGTCATGTTCAGCCCGGCTGCTGTTTTCTACAAAGCGCGATGCGTTTACTTTGCAAATTAGTTGCGGGAAATAAATCGTTTTTCGTCAGCCTTACCAGAATTTGTCGAAATTCGCCGGATTCACCAAAAAAGAAGTATACTGAAAACAAATACAATTTTCATCGATAGTCTGTGCCTCTATGGTAATATGATTTTACCAGCGCAACCATACGCTAAGATTACTTCTACTGTTCTACATGCAGTTGTATTATTATTTACTTCGGGCTTTAGCATTGAGACGGTTGAGAATTGCAACACGGTCGACACCTTCCTTTGAGTTGTACAATTCCAGGTACGGCTGAAATCCGACACGTGAAAAAATCTTGGAAAGCTGTACACCAAATATAGCCATGCCCGTGTCGAAGCTCTTGTCAACCAGGAAACCCAGTGTGTGCCAGTTGAACAGAGCGCATAAGTTATCAAAGAGCCGGATGTAGATGTAAAAAGAGTTTGCCGTCATCCCGATCCATGTTGGTGTAAGGATTTTGTTGCGGAGGATTGGCAATGTGGCTACGCTGAAACAGTTGCAATCTTATATCAACTATTGTGCTTCTGTGTGCTTCGCTTGATTGTTATAATAAAGAGTTTCGTGTCGTCGTGCGACGCTCCTTAAAGCAATAGAAAATCCAGCAAACGCACTACATAGAAAAGTCAACTCTGGGATAGAAATGGTAGCGTAAGCCATACATAAAAAAGCGAAGAAAGTGTTTTGAAGTTTTCTACTATTTAGAATCTTTATCCAAAGATCTGGACTGCCAGAGCGCTTTAACGTCATTGCATTACTGTATCGATCCGCACAATTCAGAGTCATGTCCAGTCACTATAAAGACAAATATCCGTACCTAGTGATCATCAAAAGGTTAAGCTCCGTAAGAACCGGTAGTATTTGAACCATGTCATCGCAACCTGCAAAAAGATGGTTGCTATATTTGGGCACGTTGAATGACACTATCAACACCATACCAATGACGAATCTTGCTTAAATTAGCCATGTTAATAACAAACTGAATGTACAAGTGCAGCGTTGGAGTCATCGCAATGATATGTTTCGACTGCAAAAGAACTATAGATATATGTGTAAACTGGCATTTGAGACGATAGCAATTTTTTTAACTGTAGCAGCTTTTTTAACTTATCCATTTATTTATTTAAGAAAAATAAATGCTCAAGAAGGGGACGCTGGTTATCTGGATCAAAGCGCATATACTTACCGGGAAAGATTAGCATCGTAGCCATGCAAGCATTTCGATGCACGTCATAGATTTCTCGAAACAGATGTGGAGCAGTATGATTTACGCTGTCTGCACCCCAGTCAGTGCAATCACGATATGTAGAATCAGCAATCATGGTCTGCTGGAAGTGTAGATTGGGATACACTGTCTTGATTCGCTCGAATGACAGATCAAATGCCGGTCCCAAATAAGGCAGTGATCCCAGCATTGTCGGGTACAGTATCGTTAAAGTGAAGACCTTAATGTAGACATCAGGGCACGGAAGAGAAAAATTTCCAGATTCCACAATCTCGGAACTGCTCATGTTCGCCACAAAAGGCCTAGAATGCCAGCTGGAATATCTACACTCAAAGGACCAGCAAGGCGGATGGGTGTGGCGGAGTGTATGCGCATGCCATCTCATACGAATATTTACCGCTGTGCAAAACTGACTTGCACTAAAACTCCCTAGGATGGGGGAGTAAAGTTGGTCGCATAATAAGTAAATAATGACATTCCAGTAAGTTTATCAAAATAGCTCGTTAATTTTCGTACATTTCCGGGCGTCATGCTGATGACATTAAAAAGTCACAAGATCCTGTTAGTAAATTGACATCCAGTAATTACATAGGCTTTACAAACGTTACAACATCTCCCTGGTTTTTAGTAGTTTTTTCGGCCCGGTGCAACACCTCGATGAATAAATGCGAAACTAAAGAGCACTGAGAAAAGGTGTGCATTTGTTTAAATAGCGGTACTGGTACGCGATTCCTGAGGTGACAACACGAGAAGATGTTGTGCTTAGAGCGTGCAACATATTTTCTTGACACCGTTATACGATACCCCTGTGTGTACATTATCTAAAAATTTGAAATACTGAGTCGGGAAAGTGATGCAACATGAACGGTAACAAGATTTTGTGGTGTTTGCTTAAGATTCCTTTATTCAGCATAATATTCCAACTGACTGATTGCTAATTGACCAATACCGGCTTATTTAATTAGGCATATGCACGCGAGTTTTTCACCAGCTACGAGATAAACACTGAAATGTAATCATTTAGCCATTTAAACATATGCAAACAGCAAGGTCGAGTTTACCGCTTAGAACCTGTATAAACGCTTACGTAAGCGGTGCAACGGTGAGCATTTGCAGAATATCTTTTGAGCCTCATGTCTCCATGCCGGCAACGCCAGCAACAGAAGCACAGGATCGATAATCGATTGGCAGTCATAGAGCGCGACGACGATAATATCCTGAACGTCCCGATCATAATGACCCAGCGGTCTCATTATGGCGAAAAACGCTACATATGGTCCCCAACACAGCAGTGCACTCAAGGCAAAAATTAGCAATAAGACGGATGTCTGACGGTCGGCTGCTGTAAAGCGCCTACTGGATGATACAAAGTTGACTTTACCGAATTTTTTTTGACTAATGAACTCAGCTCTCCAGGAGGTGTTAGCTTTCCGCTTCCAAATAATAACCGGAAGCGACAGAACTACCGTGATGAAAGATATTAAAAGGACAGCCTCGTTAATGGTTTCCAAAACAACGCCGCTTACTGAATCACTATGTCCTTGCATAAAACACTGCCAAAGTTGTTGTGGATGGCGTACATTAGTGTATACGATGGCACTGGGAATGGCGATTAAGTGGGTCGACAGCCATATTGCTCCTGTTGCCAAATAGGCAGCATTAAATGTATGAAAGTTCCGGAAGGAAACTGGCGCAATTAAGGCAAACATTCGGTTGACTGCGATATAAGCATGTGTGGTCAGTTGAATCATGGAGAAGTCAAACACTCCATAGACCAGGAATGTGCAACCGGACAAACCTAACCACCATGTCGGCTGTACTTGGAAGAGGGTCATTAATGGGCCCTTTGCGCTTTGTGCCATGATGTTGGATACCAGAAGACCGACAAAGTAGACGTCGAAGGATGTCCACAACCTTTGGCGAAGGAGAAAAACAACCAGCAACGCGCTGTTACCAACACACGCGGTGATGCATATCGCCCCCGTTACAAGTGTCAAGCGCAACTTCGTTTCAAGAAAATCGGGAAAGGCGGGATAAGTCACATTGCTTAAGGATGAACTGGTGGTGTAAAGTACAATCAAACTGATGTTAATCATTGTTATTCTTATTAGAACGCTAAAGTTTAGATTGGCCAAACCTCACAGCTTGTTTCTCTTAAAGTTGAAATGTGTGTACTATGAAGTCGCAGTGTACGTTGAAAGTGCGAATGACAATTACTGAGGTGGAAGTAACTGAAAGTGCAGGTACAGCATAATTACTGCATTGCCACTAATTATTGGAAATTTCACCTGGTTTCACCTAAAGGTTACGTTATGATACGCGTAGCACGTAACCTAATGCTGTGATAGGCCCGTAGTAAAGACAGTAAGCTATATCGGTTATATTTGCATTTTGGTTGTGTCAACGGTCAACGCTTCCTGTTCAGTTAATTGTGTCAAACTCAAACGCAGTCTGTCACTGCTTCTTGTCAAATTGACGATCCTATCTGCCACTGCCAGCAAACAACAGATATGCATGCCGTATCGCATCGCCGTATGACAAAGGAAATAGTGTGGCCACAAACACCACTTGTACAATTATCTGAATTGTCAGTCCATGAAAATTCTCATAAACCTTGTCCCGGTTGCCAAATAAGTTGCCAAAAGGTGCGTATATGTGAAGGTTTAATTTAAAATTATTAGAAATATGTTGTTAATTTTACACATCTAAACGCACCATAAGACTACAATAAAAATTAATTATGAACACTTCATAGCGCAATAAACTATCCTATATGTACGAGAATTTTGTAGCAGCATCGGTTTTAGAATGAACATGCATGACAGTTGTACACACTTTGCGCGACTTCCAACAAAGCTACACGGTCGAATAAACCTCAAGGTTGTCAACAAAATTGCGAACGTCATGTTTGGATGCAGATGGTATCCAGGTTTGTTTGAAAGCGAAGCATTAAGCGTGCTTGATGCCGAAGCTTAGTACTTAATCCCATGCCGCAGTATTAGATATCTGACAGACGGTAAAAGTTGGCTTAAAATGCCGCAAGTGAACCCCCTTGCTGATATCCTGCAACACACTGAACACAGCATGAGCCAACGGAAACAACTTAAGGGATTTGCGATACTCATATAGCAGTTCTCGATCCAATGTTGAGCTATTCAGTCGGTCCCTATTCCCCCCAAACAACTCTCGGGAATGGTTGACAACTTTACTATTCGTGCTCGGAATGCACCAAATACAACCTTGATATCTGAACAATTTGGCTTAAGTCAAATAATTCCATGGTTCACGGTTCTTTCTTGCTGCTTGAGCGTAATTGCCAACGGCCTGGTGTTACTGTGCTACTTCCGTACCTCCTCCCTGCGTACCGCCTTCAACACCTACATAGTCAACCTAGCCGCAGCCGAAACACTGTACGGAATCACTGCCCTTCCCTTGACGTTCACTAAGGCCTACTACCTCAGCTGGCCTTACAGTTATTCCTTGTGTACTGTCTTTTTGGTCTTCTACAATATCATTGGGCCAGGAATCCGGTATGCCAATCTGCTAATGTTGATTAACCGATTATGGGCGATCATCCTGCCGGTATCGTACAGACAGCGGCACAACACGCGACTGGCCTTGGTGTTGATCGGATCATCTTGGTTGGCGGTGTCGATAATTCGTTTAGCGATTATTATCCCTGGAAGAATGTTTCCCAACCCTGCTCTCACTGGAAAGTGTGGTCTGAATATTCGTATTCAGCTGGGAATGGCTATCGCCGCTAGAATGCTGTGCTATGACCTCCCGTGGGTGGCACACCTTATTGCGTTTCCACCGCTCGCAGTATGGCTGTGTTTAAGACAAAGTCGCAAGTCACGACAACGGTTGAACGCGCATCTGTCCGTAATACACGGCAAGTGGGACCTATTTAATCACTAATTCAAAACAAATTGAGGGTTACACCACCGCATAAAAAGGAGCAATACCAGGATAAGAGATAGCCTTGCTGATGTCTTGCTGTTGCAGGTCACTGTCCCACAACTGCTGACCATGCTGATGCCGCCAAAGCGTTCCCGTCAATGCAGAAATCCTCACCCCTGAAGCAGACTAGCAGAAGCACAAGCATCTTTATTTATTTAACTGTAAATCTGCTTGTCTGCTGGAGCATCAGTGTTATCTATTTCATTATATCAGACCATACTGGGTACTGGAATGACCTTTACTATATGATGCAAGATTTTGTTATTTATGCCAGCCTGTGGGTCAATCCAATGCTGTGTTTTCTTGTCGGAGACGGTTTTCGTCGTGCTTTAATAGAACTTACGAGGAAATGCCTCACTCTCATTGTCGGTTTAATTTACAACTCCTAAATTTCATGTACGTATTAAGCAAGTGTTTGCAGTGTTTCGGTAAGGATGAGTTTGTACTGTAATAACTATTTAACTATTTTCCATCCAACAGTTTCATGATGATTTTCTGTCGCGCTCAGTCTCTGTACTCGTCCATTTTAATTTATCGCGTTTGAAAAACTGAGTTTCAAATCTACAGACATTTAATTATGTGCTTATTCGTTTTAAAAAAAAGTGGTTCGCCACACACCAAATCTTAGATGGCAGGTGTTTGCTGCTGAGCAGCCACGCATCTTTTCGATTTTTAAACATCATGCTCTTGCTCCAGTTTATAGAACGTCATTCTAAAAGCGTTCCCAAAATTGAAAGGCGGCACATGTCTCCTTCTTATTGTTTCCATTTTTGCAAATAAACGGGTGAACAGGCAGCGAATCGGCTGACAGGTGGTTCGTTTTGTGGCCAGCTTGTGCACACAATAATAGCGGTACAAATATCTATATGTACTACTCGTACTCTAGTAACCTTGTTTTTACCGCGCATTAGATTGTGGTCTGTTAGATTGTCCTTACCACAGCAACTTGCCATAAAAACTCTTCATGCATCCATTTCATGCAGTGCACATACCTCGGATCTCGGATTATCACGTTGCGGAACGCACCGTCACGCTAAAAATCTTTACTAACAATAAAGTATTATGAGCAACAGCAAGGAGTGCAACGTAGAAAGTGAAAACGTACGCGAAAACTTAAAAGCCTGACGGAATACTTTTAAGAAACGGACCTTGTAATACTGTCGAGAAATCGCAGATAACCAAACTGCGATTTTCGCACATAGGATGGCAGTCAGGTACTTAGTAGTAGTGCTGGGTTCGATATGCACGATAGTGAAAATGTTGAACAGGGGAGATAATCCTCGGTTCATGCTGGAACCGTTACTTTACGGCTCGACGTTATACTAATAAAACAGGGTTTCGTGGAATACAATTATACTTAGAAAAACTGTAAAAAATGAACCATGAGTTATGGGTAAGCAGGTCTGGTGGTGGAGCTTTCGCTTCGCAGGTAGCGGCTGGCAATCAGTATGCTGGTGACCATTGACAATATAACTTTCGTGTCTCTTTCCTCCAAACCGGCAGTGCTACCAGCAGTAACAAGGGATCGAGCACCGCATGATAGTCAAAGATCGCGGCAACCAGTTTTTGCACAAATGAATTGAAATAGTTCATTGGTCTTAAAATTCCAAAAAATGTGACCAAAGGCCCCCAACACAGCAGAGCACTGATGGCAAATAACAAAAGCAATACAGATGTCTGTCGTTCCGAAGCCGATGGTTGGCTGCCAGATTGTGCCTTAGCCGCAGAGCCGATTGCCAATAGTTTCTTTCGTAATGATAAAACCCCACGTTTCCAAAATATGACAGGCAATGACAGAACCGAAATCAGAAAACAGATGCCGACAAGCGCTTTATTTATATTCTCCAGAACGTTAGCAGTAAAAAGGTCGCCGGCATCTGCACGAAGCAGTGCGCGACTTGTTGCGGCTGCCGGACAAAAACGTAAATGACGGCGCAGGGAACGAATATCGCATGCGTCAGAAACCACAGTGATCCCATGATCGCGTATGCCGACTTGAAGTTGTGAAAGTTGCGAAAAGAAATGGGTGCGGTAAGTGCCCAGGACCGGGTCAGTGCGATAAAAGCGTGGGTGATCATTTGCAGTGGGTTTAGCACGAACACAGCACAGGCGATGATGATGCAGCCGGGTACCCCTATCCACCGCGTCGGCTGCACTTCCAAAAGTATCCCGAAAGGCCCCTTGATGCTAATTTTGCAGATGTTGTTTAGCAAAAGACTTACGAAATACACATCGAACGGTGTCCACAGGCTGTGATTAATGCAGAATACGGCAAATAAAGCACTGTTAAGCAGAAACGCAAGTGCAAACGATGCGCCACTAAAAATTGATAAAAATACGTGGTTTTCTTGAGGAGTCGAGATAGTGCCGTTGCCTAATGCTGCACTGAAATTACCCTCTGTAGTAGTCAAATAAGCAACGTAATCATCCGCATCCATTACGTCGTCAAACAATTTCTACGGGCAAAATCTTGTCTTTATTTCTTTATCCAAAAGATTATGCAAAAGGTCATATAAACACCGAACTTGTTTGTTCCGGTTTCAGTGAGATTCAGTTACAGGATGTAGACGGGATGGAAGCTTCAAAATAAGACATAATGCTTTGTCGCAAATTAAATGAACAGTCATAACTCATAAAGCAGAACAACTCAGTAAAATCTAGTCGTGGTTTTACTGACTGGATTATGCTGTAACATCATGAAGTTATGAGCAATGTGGAAATGTATTTGTCCGTGTGATATTTAGTGGCACGTGTAGCACTTTGTGAGATCTGTTCAAATTGAATACTGGTACTTCGTTTATTTCGATCTGATAAGCAATATTGACACGTTGTCCTCATGGCGGATATATGAAACGGTACGGATGACATGTAATCAATCTCCGTAACTTAATGCTCTGTATATCACAGGGTTAAATATCAGTGTTCCAGCATTGTGTGAACAACAATCCGAATTTCTAAAATTCTATCCCCAACTCACGATATCCCCTTTATCTGAAGATTTCACTGCCAAAAACAAAGCATCCGCAACAACGTCTGTAAGCGCCGGTGAGAAACCCGAGGTGTGGCAGCTTATTATTTACGCATGCGTAAAATTTCTATGACAATGATCAACCAAGTACGAGTATGACCAGTACGGGAATTATTGTGGGAAAGTGGGTGCCGTTACGCACGAATAAAAGCAAATACACGTATATTCTACTGGCCAGCAATAAAATAAACACTATCGGATCAAGTGCATTTGTTTACTATGCCGGCGAAACGACAAGCCAGAACGTTTGTAGTTGACCTTTTCCTTTAACTTCGATTAATCCACGTTCTTGGACTTTATATCGCGAACTGCCAGACAGAAGCCGAGCCGCGTTCTGGCTGAGATGGATCTTGCCATCTGCGCCATTGGTCAAAATTCTCGATGCCGTGTTCACGGTGTCTCCGAATCTGTAATACAAAGATTCTTGCGAACGAAACAAACACACGCTACAAAAACCGGCAAGTGATGGCTCATATTCAGTGTGTAGCGTACAGGCAATAGCGAGGCACTTTCTGTCCAACCACACCGGCGGCACACATGCCACTATGAACACCGGCACGCAGTGATGTATCTTCGAAGACCGTTTCTAGACCCTCGTACGCTTTCAATAACGCGATTGCCAGTGCACATATTTCTTGCGCGTGGAGGTCTCCATTGCGTATGGGTATTCCACTGACCACCTAAATATACGGTACATATCTGATTTGTCAGCAGTCTGGCCTCTTATTTATAACGTTGCCAGGGTCACTGACATTGCTTACCATATAAGAATCCTTGATTGTTTCCACTTTGTAGACGTCAAAGGATGCCAGAATGCGATCAAACGAAGTGTACACCTATATCATCCCTTAAAATTAGTTCAGTCGAAACATGGTATGTTTATGAAACTGTGCTGCGCAAAAATACGTAATTTCGTGCTTACATTGTTTAGGAATAACATCACAGTTTTCGGATCGGCCGTATGTAGAACCTTTGCAAAGCCTCCGATCTCGCTGTCAATATTCAAGTAATATAAAAGATCATTTTATACACAAAATTTGTGTTGGTAAAGCAGCTGCTTACGTAAACATAATGGTCGACGATAGAAACATTTCCGCTTCCGGTACAGTGCCTCTCCTCAGTTGCTCGATTGCCATGCTAAATACAGTTAGATTGCATATTACTAATCTTGCTTGAAAACGACACGTGAACCACATGTGTAAGTAAATACCTGGGCAGCATCTCCCGTAAAAGAACATCACATTTCTTCCTCTCATCCAGCAATGCCATTGTGCGCAGAACGACCAGTCGATCCAGCTCGTCCGTGTAATTCTCCAGTCGTCGAATGATTCTTTCCACCAGCTTCTCATTGTCTTTCAGGGCGAGTCCCATAAAGCAGAACTTTAGCAGATGACTTATACTTGGTCGCTCATCCGGATTGGAGGATAAACATTTGACCAGCGCCGGGAAAAGTTTACTGAATTTGCTGTCAGCGTGATCCGCGATGCGCTTATACATAAACTCTGTATAAAGCATTAAAAATTACTCTACTAATCGAATTTTCACTTTTCCATATTCTTAACTGCAGCTTTTTTACCTGCACTGACCTCGCGATTCTAAGGGTTCTTCTTGAATAATGATATAGTATATAATCAGCCCGATTGCAAACATGTCGTTTTTCTGTCCCTCTTCATGTGCGGCATTTTTACTTGTGATATGAAGGTTAGCCAACTCAAGAATCGCATTGTTTCTTGCTAATACGGTTTCGATCTGCATATGGCCAGTTTTGCCAATTTTTAAACTGAAATGGCGATTGAGTAAGCAGCAGTGAATGTTAAGGAATCCATGAAACTTTACCGAAGACCGATGTATTGCTTGTAAACCCTAAAAAATATCAGAACTACAGCAATATAACCGAGCAAAAATGTGATAATACGTTTCGAACAATAAAGCGGCTCCAGCTGAAACGACGCGTGGTGGCTGGCTGCTCCTGCTAATACGTATTATTATTCACCTTAAGCAAGTCAAATAGAAATGACGTCTGCAAATCAAACTCCAGCATGGTCCTGGCCATGAGCTCGCAAAGAGAGCCACGAGGGCAGTATTCCGAAACCAGTAGAACTGACTTCTCAAGGAAACATAATCCAGCAAAGCGGCAGACGTTATCGTGGTCGAGGTCAATTACCTATTACGCACACAACTGTCCGCTAGAAGAATTAAGAAAGTAAATACAGTAGTCGCTGGCAGCCTGGCACCAAGTACCGTTTTAAGCAATGGTAGCAGAGGATTATTCAGATGCGGGAATGTATTTAGGGCGACGGGTGGGGTGGCGGCATACACCGGCTTTATCCACACCATTTGGTTGCGTTTAAGGTATAGCCTCACGCGATCGTTCTTGTCCTCCAGCTAAACTGAACAATTTTTTAACCCTCTGCGATCTTCAGAAACGTTTTCACGAAATGCTCTATCCGAAATGTAGCCTGACGCACCAGTTGCAGTTGCTCGGGTCTTATTCGCCAGGCTTCGGAAGTAAAGGTGTTTTGCGTAGCACGTCTGTAATTATTTGTATGACCTCTTACAAATACATATACCGACATTTACTTTGGGACCATGTTGTACTACTTATTCCTTGTTTATAACAAAACTGCAGTTACTGGGCTATTCCATGGAGATCTATCCTATGTATTCACGAGTTACAGACCTGATGAAAAGCGCGGTAACAAAAATGAATAACACTGTGGCGGTAATCGTTCCAACGCTGGCGCCAGTTATTGTTTCCAAAGTACCTGGCAAACGTACATTCGCAAACGCCAGCATTTAAAACGCAACTAATTTAGACAGACTTTTATAAACGCTTTATGCACCTTTTGGATGACATATTGGGGCGTCTCCTCGAAATCCACATCGAGGTTCATTCGGCGGCGGCCACGGAATTAACCACTGAGGCTGCTCGCTCGTATCCACCAGCGTAAACTCGGGAACTTTCAGGATGTACAGCGTCTGTATTTTGTGTGAGGTTAACTATCCACATCTGTCGAAAAAGGCAACGCCGGTACTTACTCGCACGCGTGACGTATTCCAGTCCACTTGGTTTAGATTGAGTACCGGCAACCGCTCGCCAACCTCATCGATGCAAACGTCCCCCATCTCGGTCGTGGATGTCCGGTTCATAAACTGCTTGGCTAGTTTTCTCCCAGACGACCACACCTCTTGATTTCCGGTCGCGCGCAATTGCTCCACTACCTACGTTAATGACGTCTCCTGTCATATGTTTGTATCAAGTGTAAATGCCAGTGACTGAAAATGACGCAGATCTGATTTCGTAGCATGGTCAGAGAATCGTTTTCGCATTATTTCGTAGAAATTCAGCTGTTTACTTCCGCGGTTTTTGCTTCGTCATATGACGCACTACCTGCGCAAGGATCATCATCGTAGCATATGCCGCAGCTGGATGTGGTGTTATCTGAAAGGAAAACCACCGTCATGGTAATTGATGAGAAATGTAAGCTGTTAATTGAAGCGTTGATTATTTTCTTGATTATCTCCTCAGTCAGCTTCTTTCTTCCTCAATTATCCTCATTCCTCACCAATTCGAATGGCTTGTATACGTAATTGTACTGTTCTTTGGATCCTTGAATCATTTGCTGGGTGAAGTTTTGTGATTCATTAGTTTTACCGTAAACGGCTTCGTTAAATTCCATCAACAGGACGGAACGATAGGCTTGCCTAGCAATCTGCAGCCACAAACCAGGATTCAGATTACGATGCTACATGTTTTATGAACGTTAATAATATCTATGAATGTTAATTGATTTTTAACTTTGTTTCTGAAATGGTTAATGTGTTTACACGAAGTTAGGAAATATTTCTTTGACCTGCTCAGCACAAATGCGTAGGCTGCTCTTTTGTGGCTTCTTTCATATCAATGACGCTGCTTTGCATAGCGGGTTCAAAAGCTGTTTACTAATTTCGTGTCGATGCAAAGCTTTGTTGCTTGTAACCCTCTAATAACTGAAAATCTCAAAGGTGACCTTCTGAAACAGTAGTACGCAGTACATTGTAGCGATAGTATTTGTACGAACGATAACACCGCCCAGTAATGATGAATCATTCCATCGCGTTATGAATTTGTGTCCACTTTTACCGGCTAGTTTCCCTTCTCATGAATTTCTAGAATTCAGTCTTGACACTCGCTTGCTACAGCTTGCATCTACTTGATTATTCCTCTTGTTGAAACTCTTGCTTACAACCTTGTCGCGTCCTTGATTCCCTTGTCATTAAACATGCCTTGAGTTACGTTGTTGTGTTTGACCGCTTGGGATGAACCTGTGTCATCCCAATCGGAGCCACCTGTGTAATTGAGTTACATCAGTAAAAGCGTCCTCGGCCAGCATCGTTGCTGGTCGTACCACCTTTCATCCTAACAGCCGACAGATCGTGGTAAGGTGGATTAACCAACCCACTAGAACAGCAGCCAGATAGGCCACTGTTACAATATTATAAGGAAAATAATCGTACAATTTTATAAATCCACTGTTCCAACAAAACATTAACACATGAACCACCCATCAAATTGTTATCAATACTGTCTTAAAATTTGACGCTCACCTTTGATTAATCCGCGTAATACCTGATTTCCTAAGCCCAGCTGCAGCTATTATTAAAAGCAGTCGCATTTAAGCGTGATCATAATGGTACTGCGTAACTTTTAAGTGTCCAGAATTTACTCAGCATCGTTTACGGCATTTAGCGCAAGCGCTCAAACGTTTACAATGGTTCACACTTCACATGGTATAAAATTGAACTCTGTTTGCAGTTTTTGGGTGCATACGAAGGGGTTTTCGCTGCATTCTTTATTAATGAATTCTGCTATTAGGTGTAATAAAACTTTATGTAGAAAGTTTCACTTGCTGCTTCGCGGGCTCCTCTTGGACCGCAACTCGCCGTCGCCTACGGCTTCTCTTTTGCGAATAGTGCACCTACGTAAATCTCGATGGTACGGCAAAACTTGCTTCCCGCATAAGCACGGTTATCAAAAGGTTTCAATATCGAATACAGCACATTCATGCAAAAACCTGACACAGGAGCAAGGCGCGTCTACATGTAAGACGAAACAGTTTGCACTTTTTCAGTACCACCGGTAAAATTATCGTACTGGGTTTGTGGAATTGAAGCTGTCATTAACATGACGCGCTTCGAGGAATCAGACAAATGTTATGCACTTAGCACAGGTCTTTAAAGCATCTCGCTGCAATCGATGCAAATTAGGGTCACGAACCAATTGGTATATGTATATGGAAGTTTATCAATCTTTGCACATGTTTAACCGCTATCGAACGATAATCGAGTTCGGTAAAGCTTTGGTTAGGAACCTATCAAACTTTGTCTCGTTACCTCGTCGTCAGCATCGCCCTTGTTCCATGAGTAGTAACCTGGTTCTGAACTTTTTCGGAATCCTCCCATAGCTATGTAAACCTGAATAAAACAGATTGACCAGATGAGTGTGAAGTAACGTTAACTGATATCCGCTTTGTAGATACCGAGTGCTGCCATGTACTCGTATGCTTGGTAAGTGCTTACATGCTCGCCGTTAGTCATGCTGAGATTTGCAGCCACCAATAACAGTTTACGAAATTCACCGAAATCGCCAAAATAAACGTACACTGCAAAAAGAAGGCTTTCGTAAGACTTCTTACCATTAATCTTGCAGTTCTATCTGTACTCCACGCATTTGATGCATAATGATATGATACCAGTAAGAAAGAGGCCTGTACCTACCTCGCGCTCGATCATTTAGACGGCGAAGCACGCCAATTCGCTCTGCATGGGACATGGTCGCTGAGTTATACGATTCCTGATAAGCTTGACGGCCGGATGCGATTAACGTGTTGGCCGATTGTTTGGCAAAGTCCGGAAAAGCCGGATTAGCACCGACGTCAGCTATGATACCCACAGACGTCCAGTAGAACTTTTTCGCTATACTCAACACCATACTGAGATAAATTTGGAACGAATTGCACGTTGTTCCGATCCACGTGGGAGTTATCGCTTTCTTACGAAGATTTAGGTTAGTGGTGACACTACGAGCAGTGATAAAAGGTCAAACACGAATGCTACAAGAAGCAGCTCCGGTAGCCAAATCCAGTTCTATGCAGAATTTAGCTGCAGCTTTACACATAGGATTCCAAAAGTATGTTTTCGAAGTTACTTTAGTAAATGAACCTGTAAAATTGGTCTTTGGTACAGCAGGCAAAAGTTCGCAAACCATTAGGCCGGTTAACGCAAAAACGAGGCGCGATTTTTTTATTTGTTGGTTTATTTAATAAAATTACGTCCAAAACCTATTTTTGAAATTTTATTGAGTCGATAGATTTGATAATTTGGCTGAGAGCAATAATTATATGTTATCTGTAATATACGATGCCACTTACGTCGTTATTACGAGTTTGTCCAGTTGCGTTACGAAGGGAATGATTTCATAAAGTTCGGCACATCCTAAGAAAAATAAACAGATAACTAAACTAGAGTTCAGTATTACAACAGTTGCCAGAAAAGTCATAATCGGATGTCCAGTAATATGGTAATATGAGTAACTGAACAAAAAGAGCATAAAATCAAGTACCTGTACAACCTTGAACATACTGATTATAAGGTTCTGCCAGGATTGTTACTCACCGCTAAAAAGCAATACACTGGTAGAACAATGGTCGCGTCCCGGCGCAGATTTTAGTGCCCCCATAGCGTTGAGACGCTCCGCGGTCAAATAAACACTATCGTCAGCAAAGATTTTACAGTTGAGATACTTCTTATCGGCAATTATTGTTTGTGTGACATTCAAATGGGGATACGAATGCCGAATGTTTTCCAGAGCCAGGCGATAAGCCGGTCCGACATACGGCATGGATCCCAGCATGACCGGATACAGCAGTGACAGTGTGATGATTTCCAGATTAACCACATCACACACCGCGGTCGAATTCAATGCCGGCTGCGAGATATTCATTGTGGCGAGCATAAGCAGTACACAAAGATAGAGTACCCACATCTGACCTTCAAAGGTTAGTAATTCGCGAGGAGACTGAGGTGTCAACAACTAAATAAGAAACACTCTTCGCCACCCAGGCGGTATGTTCAATCGGGAGTTCCACACCTTCGCGTCATACGAAACCTAAACGGAATGAATACTGCGGGGCATTTCCGCATTAGCATTCATATTGCCTTAAATTACGGTTGGCTCCGGAACAATTATGTCATGGATCAAGCTAATCTTGACTTTTTCAGTTACCTTTGGATATATATGCCACGCCGCCTGTTGAGAAGCAATTAGCCATCAGGACGGATTGTAAACGTTTTCATATGAATCGGGAGCCCGTATAATTGCATTATTGCACGCTGATATATGATATCTGTTATTGTTTCTTTTGCCACCTAAGAAGATTTACCGGATTCCCGGTGTAGATTAATACGAACTTGTAATTACATCTCACGGCCATCATAATTAGTAATGACCTGGCAAACACATTTATTTGAATTTGCCGCAGTGGAATTTGGCGGGATTTGTAATTGTCAATTTAATAATATTAAGCATACCGCATCATCGAATAGTATGTTTCATGTCTCATGTAAGACTTAATTCGTTCGGTAAACCCTACAGCCAACTTCCAAAAAAAATATTAACTGCCATGCTTCCAAAACTCTTTGTCAAGAATTTTGTTGATAGATTTGTGTACTTATAAGAATTTGTTTACCGACAGTGATTCGCTAACTTGATTCTGGGCATTAATTAATCGACATTCTCTTCTGCAAGGTGGAAAAGCAGCATTCTTGAAACGCGCGCACTGCAAACATAGTGTCCCCTTGTCACAAGGACAGAGTTTTTGCCCCAGGAGAGGCCGGCATATATATTGCAGTGCATTTCGGATGTTCTCGAATATTGTGGGGTTAGGCGAGGTCAGATAACAGACAGAGTAGAATTAGTGTGCCTGGAATTTGTGTTCTTTCGAATTTTAACTTATTCTGTTTACTGTTTATACTTTACTTTTTACTGTACTTTGCATTTTATTTTTTGTATTTTTTTGTCTACTGTTTTTGCGAGATCAAAAAGTGCTTGGAATTGGAAACGAAAGCTGAACTGCAATAAATTAAGCCATTGTTGTTGCTTAGATTGCTATCTAGATCTATTTATACTCAGGTAACACTAATTTTCAGATTACGCATTCTCAGCATCCTTTCTTTTTAGCCTTAAACAACGCTTATAGTTCAGCGCCATTTCAGTTCTAGCGATATGACCTGAAGTTCTCAACCATTCACGAACAGCTGACAAAGCGATGTTTTGTTGTGCGGAATGGATCTCCGCATCACACACAGTTTATGAACATATCCGTACTTACGGACTTACGGTGCAACTGATTCGGTTACTGGATTATATAATTTAATGCCGGGTTGCAAGATGAAACAAAGGTTGTTTTGTAAGTTCAGACAGTTCCGCATGGATGCATTACATGTATCGCTCATGTAACCGAGGGCTGGGCTTGTCTCACTTGTCTGGATCGCGCTGTGACCATTCACCAATAATACCGTACCGTTGCTGTCATACTTGGCTTTGGGAATAACCCTGTAGAAGTGAGAAAACACCATACTTCAGAACAGAATTCAGCAGAATTCGTCCTAACAGAATTCTGACGGCTAACAGCCATGCGCTGCCAAAGACTGCACGTACTAAACGTAAAAAATACGGAAACGGTCTCACTGTCAGAAATGAATTTTCTGCCGTATGGAACAAAGTGCCAACAGCTGCTTAAACAAAGGTGGCAACTTTCTTTGCACTTTCTGGATCTGAAGTGTCAGATTGCAGTATTACTGATTACTCACATGTGTCGTTTTGTGCGCCTGATATTGTGTCGTCATGACATCATGTCAATTTTGTTCGGCAAAGCTGTAGATCCCACCAAAACAATATTTTAACATTAACATGACTGACAGTGTGCTTAATGTCGTTCGTGCAATTTTATTCCGCAGAGTTCGCGCACTTAGACCATATAACATTCAGAGTTACCACGATTAAAACATTTTGCTGGCTTTATTATCGTCTCTTGGGAAAATCAGAACTCATTTAATTTCTGGCCATTTTTCTTCACACTATGGATGCAGTTGATTACATTATCTTACCAGACAGCGATTTTAATACAACGTTACACAATCGCACCGTCCCAGCGGTCACTTCCGAAAAAACTAGACTTCTTTTGCTAGCCATTACTGGAATATCAGCTGTCATGGCGATCACCTTTAACAGCGCCATGTTTGTTGTGTTTTGCGTTAATCGCCATCTGTGGACGCCATTCGATGTGTATTTTGTTAGTCTGCTGCTTTCCAACCTTTGCAAAATAATTAAGAGTCCTTTTGGGATGCTACGGGAAGTGCAGCCAAGCTTGTGGATTGGGATATCCGGCTGTATTATCTTCGTCGATGCAGTGTTTGTGTTTAATGCAATCCAAATGACCACCCATGCCTTCATCGCACTGAACCGAATCTGGGCTCTTACTGCACCCATGTCCTTTCGCAACTTCCACACATTTAGGTCGGCATATGCTATCATGGGCTCATTATGGCTGCTAGCGCATGGGGTTTTCGTTCCCTGTGCCTTCGTTTACGTTATCATCCGCCAGCCACATACTATCGAACGGTGCTTTATAAGTAACGATGACCTTTTAACTGCTTATATTCTTGAGATTATTAACAAGTTTCTTGTGTGCATTTGTTCTATTATTTCGATGTTATCCGTGCCGGTCATCATTTGGAAACGTAATGTACTAGCTGCGGTAAAGAAAGAACTGGCAAATGGACCGCCATCCCACAATGCGAAGAGACGACCGCGCAGTCAGCACGCGACGTCTGAACGACAGACATCTGTCTTGCTGTTACTATTTGCTGTCACTGCTTTGCTTTGTTGGGGACCGTTGGTCAGTTTTGCTGTTATTCGGAGGCCGACGATCTACTATAATCCGTTCGTTCAGAAATTTGTTTCTGCTATCTATGACTGCCACGCGGTATTCGATCCCATTTTGCTGCTGTTAGCGTTACCGGTCTGGAGACAAAAAGCGCGTAGGTTGTTTTGTGTGTGGCCGGTACACAAGAGATAATTCGCGAATCATACTAAAATTCAAGAAGGCATCATATTTGCTATTCGTCCCGAGGTAACTGCTTTTATGCTTAATTGCAATAATTTCTGTTTATCGCAAACTGAACTGTTCTGACGATTTTCCGATGTTGCAAAAACGGCAATGTATGGCATTGTAGGATTGCGTACTCGTCGAAGCCCAGAAAGGGCTAAAGTGTGGAGCAAGGACAATCGATTTGTCTCTGTGCATTGTTTAATGAACCGACATTAATTGCGAAATCCATTTGTATATATCATGAAATGCATGCACTGCACAAACACTGTTAACTTGCTAACGTTGTTCAAAGTATGAGATCATAGAGGTAGATCCTACAAGCCAACTGCTGCGTGTACTTCCGGGAAAGTAACAACATGCAATAAACAGAAAAACGGGAGCGGCCTAAACACGAATTTGCTAGTAATGCAGATGCTACAAAGAGAAGCAGAGATTAGCTTTGTCGATTATCCAAGGAAAAGACTTTCTCGCACGAGAAGATGCGAAAAAGGAAGTACAGAAGAAGCATGTGCTGATCATTGCTCATTGCATATTTCGCCGCATGTGTTCACAACCAAATAAAATTAATTTTATTGAATGTCAAAGTTCGCCGTGTCACTCCGGCTTTGAGGTCAGGTTTTTGCAGTTCAATCGTTTTATCGCTGCAGTCGGTGCAAATTCGCAGCACTTTTTAGATCGAAAACTAGAAGTTAGAAAAAACGAAACAGACTTTGCCAAAGCTTTTCCGTCTCTTGGAAAAAAATGGCGCATAATAACACTACCGATAGCAATGCGACCCTATCCACTGGACAGATGGCTTATCACCGCATACAACATCTATCTCATAAACATTATGCTGTCGAGCTTGTCCACCTGGATCGTATGAAGTGCCTCGTGCTAGAATATGATCGCCCGAAAATTCCATCCTGACCACGGAATGTTCTGGTGCTCCACGGGCGTTCTAAGCGAATGGATCATCGCTCCAACCGCCGGGTCGGCGAATATTTCAATGGCTCTTACTCAAACGTGGGCAGTGACTTTTCCTCTGTCGTACCGTGCTTAGCACAAAAAATGGGTGGCAAATAACTGGTCGCCTTCTTTTGCACGCTTTAACAGTTTTAACCCTTCTGCAGCATTTTACTTTGACCTTCATGTCACAGGCGGGCATCGCCGGTTGTTGTGGGCTCTTACCCAAGTTGATGGTGGCGATAAGGTTAGCCTCCATGGCTAGTCTGACCATCATCTTTGGATCGCTGCCGTATGTGCTCATCATGAGACGCGTAAAGCACAGGCGCACTCAAGCCGCAACAGGTGAATCAAACTGTTTATTCATTGTGCCGATGTGCACAAATTTTATTCCAACTGGTTTTAGCTTGTCATGTAAACTGTCGCACAAGTTTAAGATTTGCTTCGAGTAGGTTCATAATGATAAAGCTGCCGGATATCCTCGCGCGACTTTTCATTTTTGCGTCTGTTATCATTGGCCTCGCAGGAATTCTTAATTGTTTTCATTTGTGAACGTCAAAGGATTTTAAAAATCGACCGAAAAGACTATGAACTCAAAACACTTCGCCCGCTAAATCACCTATTCGTACACGGTCACACCAATATGAACGCACGGCATCGTGGATTTGGTCATTTTGGTGCCTCTTTGAGTATTGAGGATCAAACGTTGCTATATCCGTGTGAACTGTGTATCTTTCACCGTGGAGGACAGATCCGTGTGGGCATTCTACTGCTGATGTGAAGGTGTAGTACTTGCCTGCCGATTCGCCCAGCTACATGCAACTGCAAGTATCAGTTCGGCCGCGCTTTGCAGAAACCTTCAGAGGTAGTATAAAGATGGCAATGGGCGGCTGAAGTCCAGAACCGGTTACCTCAACACGGCTGGAACTCTCAGCTACTGTAAACTTGAAGGTCCAGTCGCCCGTATTGTATTATCGACCGGAACGCAGCGAAAGTCTTCTAACCCAGCCATAACGCAAAACTGGATGTCTGTTTGTTACGGAAGTGCACCGGTGACGTCATCCTGGTTATCCAGTATGAGGTCACCTGTCTGAGCTGTCTCTACACAAAATTCCAGTTGTGTGGATGTCTGACTGTTAAGAAAGTACACTTATCATCATACGAGGCTATCCTGTATGATGGATCTATAATCTGAGTGTGGTCCAAGTCCGAGCTCGAGCGCGGGCCTTTCCAGTTTGGCTGAATTGCACTGAACGTAGCTGAACAGCGCGGGCCTTTCCAGTTTGGCTGAATTGCACTAAACGTAGCTGAACGTAATTTACATACTTCTCAGCTACGGTCCGGTCTGCCAATGCGCACCAAGTGCGTTTTTCTTTTTCTAGTATACATTCTTATCAGCTACGGTCCAATACGCCAATGCACACCAAGTGCATTTTTCTAGCTACAGTGCTGGCTGAAGACTACCCTGGCTCGGCGAACTGTAGCTTGCTGCAAGGACAATAAATTGTCACTTAATGTGCTTGTTATTACGCTGTTTAATACGCCGGCACTAATTGCGAAGCATGACATGAATGCATACGCTTCGTAACGCAGAGATGTTGTGCAGGGTATGAATAGGTAGATCATATGGGGCAATTGTTTTCGCGAAACGTAATTCCTGAAGAATATACAGTGATAAGAAAGCGGGAGCGGTCTGATCATGAATCTGTTAAGTGGAGCAAGTAATGCGGATGTTGACAAGAGGTCGAAACCAATTTTTGTCAATCATCCAAGGAAAATGCAACTTCGCACGAGTAGAGGCAATAATATTTGTAGGAAGTGTAGAATAAAACCTGAAAACACTGTATTAGTAGCGCTCACCATTGAAGAATCTCGAGATTTTCAACGGACAAGAATCAATGACTAAAAAACTGCGATAAGGATAACCGTTGTGACTGGCCCATTTTTTGGTGATGCATGATTCTTGCCGTTTGTGATCACACCCACAATCTCGACAATACGCGTCCTCAATCACATCTGGCTTTCTTATCTCCGGTCTGGTTTTGTTTTGACCAGGATTATGATTCATAACATTCCGAACCGATCTGCTTTTTAACTGGTCGAAGGAAAGGTACGGCAAGCTTTACAAATACCCGCGTGAACAGCTCCGTTTTGCAAATACGGATCACGGCATCAGGCAGCAAGCATGAAAACAACAGTCTACTACGCACATACACATACAGTACATATATAAGCGTCTAAATGAGCAATTAAAAACTAACCTGTTATCAGACCATTAGGTAATTTATCTACTTACGTTAATTATAATTACAGTTTACACTGCGCTAATTAATTCATAAATATACTGTGCCATGTCGGCTGACATCGGTAAACGTTTCCAGTTTCATTCAGCGCCACAAAATGAACTGACACTTAATTAGCAACTGATCTGCTTAATTAGTTAATCGATCTGCTTAATTAATTAATTTTTGACAAAGGCGAAATCTTCTTCGCGAAAAATATCCCAGCGGCACATTCTTTAGAAAAGCGGTGCAAAACTCAAAATTCTTGAAGTATCATTTCCTGTTATTTCTCATTCCTTATCCCTTCGCTGCTCTCCGAGTCTCCGGTGCCGCTCATGCAAATCGTCTTACGATAAATGCATTTTACCGGTGATGCGTGATTAGTAAGCGTAGCATTCAAACATCTTTCGCATAAGTCCATCGGTATGTGTTGTTATTGGTTATTGCTTATCTCGTTGGACTTCGAACCAAAAAAATTGTTAAAGCAATACCAGGCTGGGAATGATAAAGCTGGATATGCTTGAGGTCTGCTAATATCGCGAATCAAATCGAATCTACTCCCGAGTAGATATTTCAGCCAAATCTCGATAATCCACGTACAATCCTAATACAAGCGCAACATGAACAACCACATTTATCGGCACGTCTCACGATAAGCAGCCACATGAAAATGCATGAAACATGAATTACGTGCAGCTATTAAAAAGTTTTTTCGTGTGTCAGAGATTATTGTTTGGTTATAATCTCGCAGATCTACAGCCGTGTTTGATGGTGAGCGCTAATATTACTACTTACAAGAAACCGCTGCGGCTTCGCCTCCGCGTTTCTTGTGATCCCGCGGCCGCTTTGAAATCATTCCACTTACAGTAATTCGTTAGTAAATTCACTAAATGCCTTAGCCGTTATTGTAGAACATCTTGGGCAAGGAGTCTAGCTCGGTCACTCACTCACCTAACGATTTTGTTCACTTTGGCGATTTATTGCTCGGTCATTACTCACCTAGATATTTTGTTCACTGGAGAGCGGTGGTAGCTCGGTCACTCACTCATCTAACAATTTTGTTCACTGGACAGCGGTGGTAGCTCGGTCACTCACTCATCTAACAATTTTGTTCACGGAACAGCGGTGGTAGCTCGGTCACTCACTCACCTAACGATTTTGTTCACTTCGGCGATTTATTGCTCGGTCATTACTCATCTAGATATTTTGTTCACTGGAGAGCGGTGGTAGCTCGGTCACTCATTCATCTAGCAATTTTGTTCACTGGACAGTGGTGGTAGCTCGGTCACTCATTCATCTAACAATTTTGTTCACTGGACGGCGGTGGTAGCTCGGTCACTTACTTATCTAGCAATTTTGTTCACTGGACAGTGGTGGTAGCTCGGTCACTCATACATCTAGCAATTTTGTTCACGGGACAGTGGTGGTAGCTCGGTCACTCATTCATCTAACAATTTTGTTCACTGGACAGCGGTGGTAGCTCGGTCACTCATTCATCTAACAATTTGGTTCACTGGACGGCGGTGGTAGCTCGGTCACTTACTTATCTAGCAATTTTGTTCACTGGACAGTGGTGGTAGCTCGGTCACTCATTCATCTAGCAATTTGTTCACTGGACAGTGGTGGTAGCTCGGTCACTCATTCATCTAGCAATTTTGTTCACTGGACAGTGGTGGTAGACTGGTAGCAGGGTTACTCACTGCCCTAGCAGTTTTGTTCACTGGGTTTTGTTTCGTCGAAACCTGGGCTAATTCAAACTTTGGAAATCGAATTTTTTTAGGCATTTTAACACTGAACATTTGAACAGCAATCAGGCGATTAGAATTCAGCATGTTTGCAAATAAAATGACACACATTTATTATAGTACATACAATGTACGACAAAAAGAGGTTGAACCGATCAGTCGGTCCGCGGTTCAAAATAACCTCGCAACGACACGCCACCACTAAAACTTGGACGCTTACTCACTACTTTCAGACGCTCGCGCTCCGTGAATATCAAAGTGCAGCTATACTAGTTGCATATCAAAGGTGTAGAAAAAATTTTAAACTTTTGATACTAAACCTGTGGCTGTTTATGGCGAACAGCAAATTCTAGCCATTTTGCTTTCGTAGGCACAGCATAGGATCTGTGCGCATAACCGTTTGGCTTGCAATCAATGCTTAAGTCTATGAGAAAGCAAAATGGTTAGAATTTGTGCTGTTCGCCATAAACACACAGGTTTAGTATCAAAAGTTTAAAATTTTTTCACACCTTTGATATGCAACCAGCATAGCTGCACTTTGATATTCACGGAGCGCGAGCGTCTGAAAGTATTGAGTAGGCGTCCAAGTTTTAGTGGTGGCGTGTCGTTGCGAGGTTATTTTGAACCGCGGACCGACTGATCGGTTCAACCTCTTTTTGTCGTACATTGTACTAAATACTTTTATTAAATGTTCTAAGCAACTGGCACTGCTGTTATTCTCAAGGTCACCTTGAAAGCTTTACCGAAGTCAGTTCGTCCCACCGATGCCGAAACCGGCATCGGTGGGACGGGTTTAAATAATTTTTTTTAAGAAATAAAATGCATGTGACACAGTTTCTGAACATGCTGAATCTAATGGCGTTTTCAGTTTTTTTTATTAGGTTCTGGTTTTTCCGATCTCGATGCATCAGTTTTTTTTGTAGTTATAATATAGATCTTATTCCTTGATAGGTCGAATTTTCGATGCATGTGGGGTTACACATAAAACCAATTGTATTAAATGCCAAGGTTCGCTGTGTTACTCCTTGGTTCGGTTAGGATACCTTGATGGTTTCGTTCACCCTTTTGATTGCTGGATTCATCGCGGATTCGGGTACATTGTAAACCTAACATGGTAAAAAATACAAACACAAGTTGCTGAAAATCTTCCATCTCTTGAAAAAGAATGAGACACAGTAATACTACTGGTGGCAGTTTTACCGAATCCGCTGGTGAAATGGCATTGGTATATGTTGGAGCGTTTGCGTCGTTCTTTGAAATCTTCAGCGAGATCATGATTGTCTCCGTGTTTCTATCAACTAAGAGACTTATTACCGCATATAACATCTATCTTATTAACATTATGCTGTCCAGCCTATCCACCTGGATATTTCGGGGTGCCTCGTGCTGGAACACAATTGCCAACGGATTTCAGGCTGAGAGTGGCGTGTCTTGATGCGCCATAGACGTTCTAAACGAATGGATTATCGGTCCAGCAGCCGGGGCGGCGCACATCCCACTGTCTCTTAATCGGATGTGGGCCGTGACTTTTCCTTTGTCATATCGTACGTACCACAATAAATGGGTGGCAATAGCTGGCTGTCTCCTTTTGCATACCATAACCTTAGTAACTCGCCTCCCGCATTTTATTTTGAGTTTATTGTCCCATGCCGGCGCCAACGGCCACTGCGGGCTACGAATCATTAGTAGCGCTCACCATCAAACAGGGCTGTAGATCTGCGAGATTATAACCAAAACAATAATCTCTGACACATGAAAAAAATTTCCAATAGCTGCACGTAATTCATGATTCATGCATTTTCATGTGGCAGCTTATCGTGAGACGTGCCGATAATTGTGGTAGCTGATGTTGCGCTGGTGTTGAATTGTATGTGGATTATCGAGATTTGGCTGAAACATCTACTCAAGAGTAGATATTTTGATTCGCGATATTGTCGAGATGTGCACAGACGGCAAAAATCATGCATCACCGAAAAACAGGCCAGTCACAAAGGTTATCCTTATCGCAGTTTTTTAGTCACAGATTCTTGGCCGTTGAAAATCTGATTCTTCAATGGTGAGCGCTAACATTATCTTGCCAAAGCTGCTGGTAGCGATAAGAATGGTATCTATGGCTAGTCTGGTTATCATCTTCGGGTCGCTGCCGTTCGTGCTGATCATGAGACGACTAAAGCATAGACGGAACCAAGCCACGACAGGTGAAATTTGACTTCCAATCTTTGTGCAACGATATACTCTTTTACCAATTGATGCTATGACATAGTATCTGTATATCAGCATATTCCTATCTGTATATCAGTATCTGTATATGTATCTGTATATATATCTGTATATGTATCTGTACAGTATCTGTCTATCAGCTATATTGATTCCTACACAGGATGTTTGACGTTGTTTTGCCACTTTTCATGGTTGCATCTGGCGTGTTTTCAGCTCGGCAGACCGTACCCCGATCGCTGTCAATTAGTGCCACCAAGGTCTACATTTTCTCCACCATTGTCGTTTTCGTCCTATGGCTGCCAATTCCTGTAGCCATCATATTATTTCCATCATGGCCATTACTTTTTACCTATCCATCCGATTTTTTTTCTGGTTACAGATTCGGAATCTGTTCGCTTTTATCTATATTTTGGTGTAAAGATTTGCCAAAAAGTGCTCCGGATATTTACGTTTGTGCCTTACGGCTTACAGAACAGTAGTACACCAGTGAATTTCCACCCCATGCAGCTATACATTGAACTGTGCGCTCCGAATTTGAGTTCTTTTGTTAGGAATCTCTTATCGAAGGCCTCATAAGCAAAAAGACTAATGAAGGGCACTAATTTGGAGTATAAACCAAAGTGGGTCTTCGAGTTCGAGGTCGCTGGCTCTCCAAATTTTTCAAGAGTTTAAAATATTTTTTCGATAAATTTCGAAGCAGTGCCTTGATCTCGAAAGACTACCAAATTTTATGGCGTGAAATTCAGCTGGGATAAAGCAAAAACGGTTGGCGACCTCCAAGTCTCCGCGACCTCGAACTCGGGAACCCACTTTAATTTATATTTGTAATTTGTCCCCTTCATAAATTTTCCCTCTAATTCGGCTTAGATAATGGGGTCTTTACAAAAAAAATCGAAATTCAGAGCGAAAAGCTCAATATACAGCTGCATGGGGTGGAAGTTTACTGGTTTACTACTGTTCTGTAAGGCACAAATGTAAATTTTTCCCCGGGCAAAATGTCCCGAGCACTTTTTGGCAAATCTTTGCGCCAAAATATAGATAAAAACGAGCAGATTCCGAATCTGTAACCAGAAAAAAAATCGGATGGATAGGTAAAAAGTAATGGCCGTTGCCGGTCTCAAAAAATACCATAATCCGCCCCTGGAACTTAAATAAAGAAAGGCGCTTTTGTCTATAGTACTAATGGTATTTCTTTGTATACTCATACCGGTATCGGTTGAGTTGCTCGCTCTCCCTGTGCTTTTACTTATGAATGGATATTGTGCCATGATAAAGTAACATATAATATCACAATAACAAAGTGACGCATTAATGTAACAGAAATGGTAAGAAACAAGTCATAATAAAGTGTGCGCTGCTTTGAATTCGTCAAAGTAAACAATGTAATCGTACACTTATAAGTATAAGGGGTTGACAGTTGCTTAGCCAAACACTCCCTGTACTGAAGTCCCTCCCTGTTCTTGGCAACCCTTGTTACCGTCAGCCAGCAGGTGTTTACGTTGTGGCTAAACATGGCGCTTATGTACCGCGCCCGCTTTAACCATATGTACGAGCAACTGTCAACCCCTTTATTTCAGCTATAGCATTATTATACATGGGGCTCGTCGTGTGACCTTTATACAAAACGAGACACTGCATAGTTCAGTCTCGCGGTCTCGGCGGCCACCTTATCGTCTTGGAGATGAACATTTTTGCCTGTGTTCCTGCAGCTTTACTCTCTGTTTATCCGCAATGATTCCCTAGTCACGGCCATCACATCGCCCACTACTGATTCTGGACGACGGAAAACCGGCGAGTTAACTCGGTACGCTTCTACGTTAGACTATCGTTTCTCGTAATCGTTGTGTCGGTACGACACACGGGACGACTGACTGCCAGAGAATTAACGGCTGAAGACGAGGAAGACGATGATTAAGTTTTTTTAGACGAGAGTTCCTGCTTGTGAGTGATTTCGACTACTTTAAGAATGGAACATGGATCTGCGCTCCATGCTCTTGCCGTGGGGTTTGGCTTTGGAATCTTTCCATTTTTTGCTACAGGGTAGTATGAGCATGAGCGATAAAGGGAGCGGATAAAACCGTATGACAGCGAATCAAATTAGCCTTGTCTACAACCACAAGGATAGCGACATACAGGCAACAGCGTACAAATATGCTGCTTGTTGAATTCCAACGTTCCGTCCCAGGTCAGAGTAAGATATGCAATTAAGAACCATTGAAATTGGAAGCATATGGGCTATATACTGTACGTAGATAGCATCAGTTACTCGAGCAGTTATCCAGTCACACCGATACAGAAGTAGAAGAGCATACCATTTGCAAAACACGCGGCTTTCCCCACAAACGTTGACTCTATTACTCACAGCAGAAAGGTCGACTACACAACGTAATTTACCAGCTATTCGTGCACGGTGGAAAGCGTAATCAAATTGTTTTTAATTGAAAAGAAAAGAAAAGAAAATGAAAATGTACAACTGCCATCTGGGTTAGTTAACCAGAACATGAACCCCGGCAATGGCGGAGCAGCGACCTTTAGTTATTGTCTTACTGCCAACGATATTGACACTATGATACTACGGTGGAGCTGCGCAGGCGAATTGTTGCAACGCTCATTTTACAGGAAAATTACTTTCTCAGTCCTCATCTCCGGAATTGTAGCAACATTGAACTGCAGTGGCGTAATCATTCCGGGAAGTTTAGCGGCTAATGTAGATGCTGACAATTAAAAGATCGAATTTGATTTTGCGGCTTCTCTCTACGGGGGAAACTCATTACTCGGTTTCACATGAGTAAGCGCTGCAACCGGAAGTACAGAAAGTATCTGCCTCTGCTCTACAATATGTTGCTCATCCGTTGCATTTTCGCGCTTTTTGAACGGTATCACTCGATCGACAATTCTATATTAATGTTCGCTGCGAAATCTCGATGAACTTGTTAGATTTTCGCTACTTAAGCCTCTTATTTTAAGAATTATAAAACCCAGAAAGTGTAAAAAATATCGGAAATAGGTTCCTAAAGCCTTTCAATTGTCTCCAGATAAGAAATGATTCGCAATAATACCACTACTGGCAATGATACCGCATCCACCAGTAAGGCTGCTTTGGTGTACATCGGAGCAATAATTCCGATTTTTCAAATCTCATGTGAGATCATAATTATCTCTGTGTTTCTTTCGACTAAAAGGCTTATTACCGCTTACAACATCTACCTCCTAAATATTATGCTGTCACAGATGCTTTCTTGGATTGTTGGGTGTGCCACATACTGGAGCATGGTTGTGAGCGGATTACAAGCTGACCGCGGCATGTTCTGGTGCGCTATGGACGTTCTAAATGAATGGATCCTCGGTCCAGCTGCCGGGGCGGCGCACATTCCACTGGCTCTAAATCGGATGTGGGCCGTGACTTTTCCCCTTGTGTACCGCACTTATCACAAAAAATGGGTGGCAGTAACGAGCTGTCTTCTTCTCCACGCCGTAACCGTCGTAACTCGTCTCCCGCATTTTGTTTTGACTTTGTTATCTCAGGCGGGCAACGGCGGTCGCTGTGGGCTGAAATTCAATATCTTGCCAAAGTTAATGGTAGCAATTAGGATGGTTTCCTTGGCTAGTCTCGTTATTATCTTTGGATCGCTGCCGTATGTGTTGATCGTGCGGCGTATAAAGCTTAGGCGTACTCAAGCCGCGACAGGTATGATTTCATAAAGTTTCCCCATGCATCAAGGGGTACTGCATTTTACGGGCTTTGGATGTATGTTTTTGGTTATAAGCGTAGCTGTACGTTTTTATGATTACGTAGTGCGAGTTATAAACCATGACAAGCAGCCAGTCACGAGGAAACAACATGTACAGCCTAAATGGAAAGCGCTACAGCGCATCCGCCTTTGATTTTAAGCAGCAATTTTTCCTAAAAAATTGAAAGTGATCGATAATTTTTGATCCACTCCTTTGGGTTGCCTTGTGCTAAAGATCGTTTTACGTAGGCGGTTGGTTCAGCTGTGCTTCCCATATTGTAGGTTCTAAGATCCAAGTTACAATAGAATTAGTTAATTAGTCAGTTAGACGTATGTACTATATCACTAATCCACAGAAGCATTACGCTTGTTTATTGACTTTCATAATATCATACAGGCTCTAGTTTTCCTGCAAGTATGTACTTGCTGATAGAGTTGACGGTTAATGTGTTCGATGTATTACGTAATTGCCAAACTTGTCATTGGTGCATGAGTTGCATTTTCAGCTCGGCATACCGTTTCCGGATCCCTGTCCATGAGTGCTAACCAGGTTTTCATGGTCTCCACCGCTGTCGATTTCATCCTTTGGCTGTCTGTTCCTGTATCGGCCTTAATTTTTCCATCTTGGACTACTCTGTACCAGTGGGCCCAACTTGTAGTAGGCTCCCTAGGAGCTATAATTGACTCGATTACGTTTGCTCTTTTCGCGCCTCTCGCAGGGGATATATTTTATGCAAAACTGAACAGGGTTCTTCGTTGGTTTAGTGCTTTGGCGCCAAAATCGCGTCAAGTAGATTCTGTGCGAATAACAGCTGTAAGCATTGAAATGAAACAGTAACTGGAGTTAAGGGCTGATTAACATATTTCGAAAGCCTCAAAGGATGACGATTGTATCATTAGACAATAGTACTGACCTTTCCAAACTGTGGATTGTAAAGAAGGCAATATTCCCCGCTTTCTTACTGCTACCGCTGTACTGTACTGTTTCGCTGGTGTTGATAGTATAGGTGTAGAAGCCCCTCCAGTACTATTCGACTGCATACTTGCTATTCGACCCCTTTTTAAAGCGTATGACTCGCAGCTGAGTTCCAAAGTGTAGAGAATTTATTGTTCTGCAATTTACTATCTTATGATTGTGTGGAGAAAATCTAAAGATACGAATTTTACGAAGTGGTTTTCTGACCTGTACAAATCGCAATCGTCAGTTCACAACTCCGTCTCTCGCCGGATACCATTGCAGTGCCCATGTTTCGAAAGGTGATTTTGCCTTGTACTGTCAAAACAATAGTAGTGCAAGTGTTTCACTTACGCTACTGAACTGTCAACACTGCAAAAAGTGGAGAAAGTTCCGTAGTATGGCTGTTTGACTGTCTGCAGTAGGCTGTACCCAGTTTAACATCAAACCTAACAACGAATTAAATTACCAAGTTCAAGCTGTATGCCGCGCGACACCCTTTTGATTCGGTATCTCTTTGCACTGTTGTAAAGCAAGTTGCACTGAGCAGATCCGAAGCAAGTAAAAACATAAGAAAGTAAACGAGAACATAAAAAACAAATATTAACGCCTGCTTTTAAGCATGCTAAGAAGCACTCTAAGGACAGTTTCACCTACTCTGTACTTCCAGATCTTAAGAGCGCTGAATGCACGGGTTTCTGTGGTTGATTTCTAATGTTTTTATTGCAGTTTTTTATTTAACAAACTGAAGCTGATAATTGCAAAAATAATTATCTGAGTAATTAATTCAATCTAAAGATTCTGACCTAATCACTGAATATTGGTCGACAGGTCGACAACACCTGTCATTGTGTATACTCGGTAGTAGTAGTACTACTACCGACTACCGAATATACAAAATGTAGCTTCCCATATCGCTTTTGTCACTGGCACTGTACCCATTTGTTATAGCTTCTGGTGATTTTTATATCGAAAGATGTATCATGTAGACAAGTTGATTTTATAAACCATATGGGTATCGTTTGCACAACTCGTACATAAAGTTTCCCCGCTTTGGCAACAAGGTGTAATAAACCAGCCATCTCAGATGATGTTGCCATAGCGTTTTTCTTTTGAGTTTTCGCAGAGTTTTCATATTTCAGCTGTAACATTGTTATTGAGGAGACCATCACAATGCCGTTTAACGTTTAACCCGTGGCAAAGCACTTAGGGGGTCCGATATCGACCGGCCACGGGCTCGGTGACTACTGTATTTTGTCGTCTTAAGGAGGATCCCAGAAAAACAGTTTCTGCCATTTCCCACAACATTTTTGACATTCCCTTTTCCGGAACAAACTGCTCCCGAGAGGGAATAGATTGTTTAATTAAAGCTGAGCGTCACAATCTCACCGTCTTATTGTTCCTTGTTACCTTTGTGTTAGCTGATCACACGGACGGCTGACTTTCAGGTAAGGGAATAATGACATAATTTCCTGCTTGATGGAGAATTTCGGCGAGCCCGTCGGATGACCCGCTGGATTTAATTGCTCGGTACTCTTGCCGTGGGGTTTGGCTTTACAGTCCTAGCCGGGTATTGCAAAGGTATAATATATGATATTTTGCAGAGGTACAGATACGGTATGTCAATGAGTTTGGGCGATACAAGGACTGCTGGGAACGAAGCATCCATTAACCGCGTAAAACGCTAACAAACACGTTTTGCCGGTAATTCGTCCACTACTGTTGCGCGAGTGTCACTAGCTGCGGCAAAAGAACTGACAAATGGAGCAGCATCCAACAACGGAGGATAGATACTATAGATATTGGGTACCACTCAGTCACCATCTGAAAGACACACATACATCTTACTGTTACTATTTGCCGTCGATGCTGTCAGTCTCAGGGACCGTGGTCATTTTTGTAAGTTTCGTTATTATTATAAGACCAATGGATTACTTTGATCCGTTCGTTAGAAAACTTGCTTTCGCGATCTACATGTACAAACATGTATCTGTACGAGTATGACTAAAACACGGTGTTCGATGCTGCTTTGTTGCTACTGACGCCGCCAGTTTGGAGGGAAAAGCGCACAGTTTGGGTTTCCGTGGTCGGTAGATAAATAATAATCCGTAAAAAATAAAAGCCGTCATACCTGTTTTGCTTTCAGAAATCGCTGAAAATCGTTAAAACCGTTGTTACGCTTGATGCGGACTTCCTTATACGCTGTCTAATAATCCGACACTAATCGACATGCAACGCCCCAAACATGCTGTGAAGGCATCCATTGCACAAACATTATTTCCTACCAAACCTTGTTCAAAGAATGGAGGAACTCAAATGGCGAGGTGCCCTTGTACTTCGTGCAACGCTCCTTGCAGCTGATCAACTGTCTTTGCAGATTTTACACTCAGAACAGTTAGAGCATAAGCAGGCGTGGCCGGATCACGATTCTGCTAAATCAAGCGAGTACTGCACATTGTCGAGGGGATCAAGAATTTGCTTTGCCAATCCAAGTGGAAGATATTATTCCAGGAAGGTATTCATCGAAGGTATACAGTAATCGGAAGTATTTGGTAAAGAAACCGTACATAATAGTGCTGACTCATCTGCATGCTTTTATGGATAGGTTGCAGTGTTCGTTGCCTCGCTGCATTATTCTTACTAGGTTTCTCCATTTTTACTAGGTTCATCCTTGGCACTGGATTGATTTTATATTGCCCTGTAGAGCCAAAAACGTATTTTTTAAAAACATATCGAAGACGAAAGTCGCTCAAGCCTTCCAGATCCCCGAGAAATGATGATTCGCAATAATACCACTACGAGTAATAACGGTAATGAAACCGAATCCACTGCTCAGATGAGTTTGGCATACATTGGAGCGGTTGCGTCGTTCTTCGAGATCTTCTGTGAGATTACGATTGTCTCCGTGTTTCTGTCGACCAAAAGACTGATTACCGCATATAATATCTATCTCATCAACATTATGCTGTCAGACTTACTTATCTGGATCGTTCGGTGTGCCACGTGCTGGAACATGGTCATCCATGGGTTCCGAGCTAACCGCGGTATGTTCTGGTGCGCCATGGACATTCTGAATGAATGGATTATCTCTCCCGACGCCGGGGCAGCTCACATCCCGCTGGCTCTCAATCGCATGTGGGCAGTGACTTTTCCTCTGTCGTATCGCACTTATCACAAGAAATGGGGAGCAATAACTGGCTGTATTCTTCTGCATGTTGTGACCGTGGTAACTCGTCTGCCGCATTTTGTGTTAAACATGTTGTTGCACACCGGCGACAGCGGCCACTGTGGGTTAATAACCAATGTTCTGCCAAAACTGCTGGCGCTGATAAGAATGGTCTCCATGTCCAGTCTGGTAATCATATTTGGATCGCTGCCGTATGTGCTGATCATGCGACGTTTAAAGCGTAGACGCGTTCAAGCCGCGACAGGTGAATTAAATCCACTGTCTCCATTCATTGTGTATCGGTTTCACATGTTTTACAGATTTTTCGCTTAATGTTAAACAGTCCTTGGCGGAAACACTTACAATATAATGAAACAAAATGTAATGTCCATTTTTGAACGGCAGGCAACTTCAGTGTATCAGTTCTCAGTATTGTCTTTGTGGTATTTTTAGCTCGGCAGGCTGCGCCCAGATCCTTGGCAGTTAGTGCTAACAAGGTCTACGTTGTATCCACCACTTTCAGTTTCATCATGTGGCTGCCAATAACTGTGTCGACCATGTTATTTCCATCTTGGAATACGCTGTACCAGAGCACCGTACTCTTTGGCGCCCTGGGGTCGGCAATCCACTCCGTCACGTGTGCTCTTTACGCGCCCCTCGCACGGGATATATTTTCTGGAAAACTCTGCAGTTTTTTGTCTTTGTTTGTCATTTTGGCGCCAAAACCGCGCAAAATAAATGCCGAGAATACAAATGAAACAACAGCTAAAACCCGCGGCCACCAGTAGTCGCGGAGATCGAAGAAAATGCATGCTTCACACTTTGCTGGATATACTTTGAATCAGTTTGATTGCATACGGTGACCCGTAACCACTGCATCATGCAACTCCTAAATAAACTATTAACTGCAGGTCGCGCTGCAGTACTGATTCTTGACACTGTTGGCAATTTACGGTTTTCTTTGCAGTAGACGTATACGCAACAAAAAAATTATTTACACGAATGCAAAGGTACAAATGTAGAAGTGCAGCAAATTATTTAAACGTATTTACTCAGAACATAATCAGTCATACCCTTATGGTTAGCCGATATTAACCATCTTATCAGGAATACTGCTTATAAACAGTCTTACGAGAAACAGAAAACACATACCGCCGTTGGTCTGACATACAGTTGTTTCTGAGCCCCGATATTGCACGCTGCAAGTTCAAATGGAAGCTGAAAGGGCCGCCCTGAGGGATGAATCTGCAGTTATGTACCAGTTACATACCAGTTTGTTTACCAGTTACGTACGAATGCTGCTTAGTACGAGGCCTGATTTTCTCGACTTTTCATTCACGCATCCGGACGGTGTGGCCCTTTGAATGCTCATATCCCAAAAGGATGGTGACTCACACCATCTCAATTCTGGACTTCCGGTAGCACCAAGTAGGTCGAAACCAACACGATCAGAAACTAGACCCGTTTTCACTCACATAGCCAAAAAGTTTTGTTAAAAAATTATTTCTTTGAAATTTGTTACTGAATTAATAAGGTCACTTCTGGTGTGAGTAACCGTGCTAGTAGACGATAGTGAGCGATAATTACAGGTTCCATGTTTCTTTTCTTGTCCTTTCATGATATAAACCGTAAAGCACCAAATTACAATTTTCTGACCTCTTAAAACGGATAGAAGTTAACGTGCTACAGAGTACAGGCTACAGTATATCACTCTGCAGTTGTTCCGTGAACATCCTCACTGAATATGTATTGGCCGATAATTCTGGCACTTCGTATGCGATTGTGATTCTCCTATCGATTTCGAGCGGAAAATTGGCATTCTGTATTGTATAAAAGGGGTAGGTGTATGCATGTATCGTATCACATAAACAATGACACATCGTAGTAACAGAAACAATGGCTACTGTAAAATATAAAGCAAAGTGGGATCGATGAGATCGCCACTCACGAAAACAAACATACTTTTAACAACACAATGTGGTAGAAAATAATTCTAAATGACACTGGCCTACCGCTTTCCCGTTTTTCTCGAAGAGAACATTAATTTCATATTTCAGCTATAACATCGTTATTCGCGGGGACTGCTGCATGACCTTTCGCACGGGGCGGTGCACTGGGGCGCCCGATATCGGCCGGCGGTCGTTCCGGCGACCATTTCATTGTCTTGGAGATGATGCCGGGAAAACCGTTTTTCCCTTTCTTCCCCACATCTTTACTCTCCCGTTTGTCCGCAATAACGACCATTCCATCATCCACCACGGATTTTGGCCGATGGGGAATAGGCGGTTTATCACGGAGCGTCACATTGACTGCGCTATCGTCTCTCGTGACCTTTGTGTCGGTGGGACGCGCGGGACGCTTTACCGCTGGAGAACTGGCGGCCGAGGACGAAGAAGAGGAAGACGACGATTTCTTAGACGTAAGTTCCTGCTTCTGCATGATTTCGGCCAGGGACGTTTCGCTGGGTTTGCGCTCCATGCTCTTGCCGCGTTGTTTGGCTTTGGATTCCTTTCCCTTTTTCTGCGGGGGTAGTATGTGTGTATGAGCGATACAGGGATTGGCATACTGTATGGTACTGAGCCAGGCTAACCTTGTCTAGGGCGAAACGCTGGCGCAGCTTGTCGACGAAGTTGGAATTGTCCGGCTGCTCTTTGATTACCATGTATGGGCCATCGGAACTTTGGGAACGAAGCGGCCTAACAGCACGCGAATTACCGTTTTATTAGTGTTAGAATTACCGAATAACTTTGCAGCTATTTTATCAGCGTAGTACGTACAAGTGCATTTTTGCCGGCAATTCGTCGACTGATACTTCGGTGTAACCGGGTGGCGGTTTGGAATAGAACACAGATTCTCCATTAGCTGCAAGTAATGCTAGTCTTGAAAATTGTAATAATTTTATCATCACATATATTAAATCATTAACATCTGTTGCCTCCTCATTCTGTCGAAATAAAACTAAACATACAGATAATTCGCATAAAATTAATATGATACATATGCCAGTTAAAGTAAACAACATGTTGACACTGACTATGTTGCGTTCGCGTCTTGGGAACGAATGCTACTCTTAAGGTGGCAGCTGGCAACTGGCAAGACGATAACGAAGCAAAAGTCTGCAGCAAAACTTACCGGGTTTTGCCGGTACCGGCTTTGGTTGTACAATTGGAACGCCATTAACCGGCGGAGCAGGTGGCGCTTCCAGCGGCTGCGATACGGCGGTTATTGGGAATTTCGGTGATGGCTTCACTTCGTTGGATTTGATTTCTGCAAACACCGCGTCGTGAGTCAATGTTTGACCTGTCACATATACAATGGTACTAATCAAACGTACTTTGCTTCATGCCACGCGGTTTCATGGTGAATTCGCCCAAATTCTTGGTCTGATCCAACAAGTAATAACTCACAATCAACTGCTCATGTTCCGTGAACACCCCGCTGTTCTTCACCAATCCGGCCAGGTTCTCCTTAGGAATGGACACCAGACGGAAGTCCCGGATAAATGACTCCATGGTCCTCCTGACCTTTGGTTTCTGCAGTTCGAAATCCGCGGTTTGTTTCTTCTTCTTCTCTTCTTTGTTTTTCTTTTCTTTCTTTTCATCATCGCTGGACGAACTGCTACTGCTGCTGCTGCTGGATGACCTTTCCTTGGGTTCCCGCAGATTCGCCCATTCCAGTACGCGCGCAAATACCGCCGCTTCGGTGATTCCACTAAAGCTATCTAGAGCTAAGAGCTTCTTAATAAAATTTTCCGATACCCGTACGAACAGCGGATCCATGACGACGAGATCGGTGGTGTCCTGGATAATGTCGAAACAGGGTTTCTCCAGATCCGTGATCCCCAGATCCAGCGCGCGCTGCGTGAGCATGATGAAGTGCCGCGGACGAAAGTGCGGAAGGCGTTGAAGGAGGAGATCTTTCATGATATCGTACAGGTAGTGCATATCGTAGGTATGGGCCGCGTGTAAGAGATGCACAGCCTCTAGAACGCGTTGGGGAGGGCGGAGCTTACCGGTATAGGTGTATTGGATGATGGTGTGAAAGATTTCCGGTGAAGTATCTATAAATCGCACCTTTTTGGGTTATAAAGATTTTTTAATAAGATTTTCTACACTACTTGAAGAATGTATCAATGATAAATTTGTTATCGAAGCGGTCTGTTTCTGCGTAGTACTTATACAATTAATTGCAAATTAATTTAATTAAATGTGTAAATGTTTGCGGAATTTTGAAACTGCAGTATACTAAGCCAGGCAAGTGTGGATACATGCGCCGATTGGCCGATATCAATCTGTAAGCTACTCGCTGCATTATTGAGTTACAGAAAAAAATTTTGACGCCACCCGATCCTTGGAGGTGTATAAAGGGTACGTATTGATATTATAGTGCACAAGCGTTAGAACTACCGCCTCATTTGCCGCCAACGTACAGAGTATATAGAAGCCCTTTTACTACGATTGCAACGGCGAGTGATTATAATTCGTGTATTTCGAAGTACCCATCATCCCATTCAAGATTAATCCCGGATTTATCTACGCAAAAACAAATTGTAAAAACAGCTGCGCTGGCGCAGTTATGAGAAACATTAAAGTGACTACCGGGAATAACGGGTCTATTGTCAGACTGTTAACAGTCGGGTTTTTGATTTCTGTCAGCTTCTCTGCGTGCGTGATAATTTACTGTTCGACGACAACTTAACTGTGAAATCTAAACAAAATATCCAAACCTAAGAAATATTTTTGAATATTTTATTAAGTACGTTCTGTACAGATAAGTGTGAAAATATTCAAATTTAAAATAGTAACTTCTCATTCAAACCTGCTACACCTGTTTTATATTAAAGCGGGAAGTATACAATACCGTACGTTCAACACACAGGGAATTTTTAGATTTCTTTTCGAATTTTTTACGTCTTCCATAGATAAAAAGTGTACTTACAGTACGTATGCGAATGCACTTACCGGCTATGGTTATTTCATCATCACGTTCGTGTTCTTTTAAAATCTTGGCGAACGTCGCGCTCCGTGTAGCCAGTATCAGCCGGTGCGCTTTGATACGACTGACATTATCCCCGTTTCCCACGATAAAAAGAACATCCTTATATCCCTCTAACGCCTCATCATCCAGCAACGCCCGTAGCCACACGCGTAAATCCGTCTGCTCGTTAATATCTCCGGCCGGCGTTTCCACAGAATCTTTGCGAAACAGCACTGCATATTTGCCATTATAATCGATCTCTCCATCAAAAAATTCTTCGTCTTGCATTTTTTATAACCGAAAATAAACCTAAATCGAAGTATAAAAATCTAAAATTACGGGAATAAAAAATTAAATAAATCCGGCAAAAAATTACAATCAAATTCAAGAAAAAATTAAAACAATTCGACACGAATACGATCGTGCGCGCAACAATGATGAAAATGCGCCTGTCGGTCCGGCATTATAAAACAGGTACCGGAAATCACAGCCGTGCGTGTGAGTCAAAACTAAACAAATAAAAACGGCGATAAACACGACGATCACCGGTATCGTGTATGTGTAACACAGCCATAGCGGTACGATTGTGTATGTACCGTGGATGATTGCCATGCTCCATAAAGCTATCCGGTCGTCATAAATCTTTACCATGTGTAAACCCCAATGTACATGTGTAATGTATGTGTTCCCAAACATTGCTAACAAGTTTACCGGTCGGGGCGTCAAAATGTATGCACAGTGTATAACATAGCAACTCACAATCAGCTGTGTTAGTCAGGCGGGCGCTGGCTACGCATGGAAAGGTTAACAATCCGCCGGGTTATTCAGATTAGTGCCTGTTTGCATACAAAATGCATTATTCCTAGAATTTTCAGTGTCACATAATATTATCTGCCGATTACTTTCAACTGTACCTACATGTGCGATTTGTACGGTGGCTAATGTGTGCCGCATATAACAAACCAAAATTTATTCATAATAAATCGACTGAGGGCAACTACGTCCCGTTATAATTTCACCGGAACAAGACGCTCTAATAATTTTAATCAACTCTTTAAAATGATTGATTTAATTTGTGACTAATGTTTTTGTTTTTTCGCTAACTGTAACATACTCAGATATGAGATAAAGTATGATATTATTGTAAACTTGTGCGCTATAGTAAAAATCAAGTACGATGGATTCTCGCATATGCACGAGTATTTATTATGCTTTCCATAATTCTCAATTCTTGAACCAATTTGGTACAATCAGACATTAAGGAAAATCGAGCACGTTAAACAGAAAATAAAAATCTGATTGCAGTTGTGCTTGTGCAAACAGGTGTCCTATTTCAGGCTATTTGTAACTATTGGCTCCATTGAATCCAAATAATCCATTGAGACCGCCCCAGAACATCGATTGCGGACTAAGCCAGCCATAAAGTCCCATTCTGCAAAGAAAACAAACACGATTAAATTCCATTTTACGGATGCGCATTTATAAAAACATGCAGACTTTTAAAGGCCGAAAATGTTTTCGAACGCTTACCCGTATCCTGGGAACCCTTCGTATCCGAATCCTCCGCCATAAAACCCACCCCCAAATCCCGGTCCGCCGCCGTAACCCCCGCCTCCGTAACCGCCACCCCCATATCCACCCCCACCGCCTCCGTACCCGCCACCCATGGCCCCGCCCCCATACGCCGGCTCCCCACCGCCATACCCGCTGGCGGCTGCCGGCGCCGGACCAACTGCCCCGCTATCCTTCACCGCCGGTTGTCCGGCCGGGACGGGTCCAGGTGCGACAGCGCCGTTAGGAATGGACCCGGCATTGACCGAGCCGGCGTTGACAGCCCCACCGGCCGACGCCCCGGTGGGTGCCGGAGCTACGGTCGTGCCGCTAACCGTAGTGGATCCGCCGGCCGACGCTCCCGAATTGTCGATACTGGATCCAGCCGATGCGCCGGTTGTTGTGACGGAAGCGCTTGTCACAATGGACGACTGATCGCTACCGCTCTGGTCTTGATCCGATCCCGACGGCATGGTGGTCTTACGGTGCGTGCGATCATCGCCAACTCCCGAGGCCGAGCCAGCAGTGGTGGTTGTCACGTCGTTTTCATCGCCGTTGTTGTCGTCGAGGTCACCCGCGCCGCCCTGTCCATTCCCGCTCCCGCCTCCGGGAGTCTTGCCCTTCGTCTTGGAACTGCCGTCGCCATTGTCCCCGCCACTAGAAGCGGTGGGCTTAGGCGTCTTTCCTTTGGTCCGGGATGTGCCGTCGCTGGCTTCACCGCTGTCGGAACCGCCGCCCGAGGAAGCCGGTTTCTTGGTCCGGGAGGTGCCTTCACTGCCTTCGGCGGTGTCAGAATCGCCACCCGCCGGTTTTCTGGCTTTGGTCCGCGAAGTGTCGCCGCTATCCGCCGCGCCGCGTTTTTTGGTGGTGCGGCCACCGCTCACGGAACCGGAGCTGGATTCTTCGGAGCCAGTACTACCGGCAATCTCCACACCAGATGGTTTGCCCTGTGAAGTTTGACTGCCGCCGCTGGAGGTTTGGTCACCTGTTCCGAAGGTAGATTCTTCCTCCGAGATGTAAAAGGATGTCCCGCACTGACCTGTGAACAAATTCCCGTTTTTCGATAAGCACCTAGAGTAGCTTTTATCCTATTTCTTAATGTGTCGTTCTCCTATAAAGTATTCCACTGGATAAGAAATTAAAATACTTAACATGCACAGTGAATCAAAATTCGAAGTACGGTAAAATAAATAAACGAATTAAAATTTAAGAAATAAAAGAAAAACAATGAAATTCAAATTTATTATTCAAATTTAAATGACTGGCTGATTAATTATTATTCATTTCTGACCCAGAGTGACGTGCCTATTCTACAAAACGTACCATTTTGTCCACTGTGCACCAGTAGAAGGACATGCGATGAAGAGGCCTTGTTGGTGGGAATGTTCACCTGGATCATACTGTTCCCGGAGGAAAGATCGCTGGGACGGCTCCTGTTGGTAACGGCCAAAGCTTGGACATCCACATCGATGCCGGAGGATAACAGACGGAACAACCGCGCGACGAACGACTTGGAATTGCGTTTGCCCAGTTCTTCCAACGTCAGTGTGTCTTGGTAGTTGGTCACGCCCATCTCCGCATCATTAGCTGTAAACAATCACAAAAATTCAGAATTCACTTCGTTGTATTTATTCATTCATATCTACCATATATTTTGCACAGTCTAGTTTTTCTGTTTTATATACCGTATCATAATATATCCACTTTTATTTCTTTTGCATCTGATAAATTTGCTGAATTCATAAATTCGGGAAAACCAAAAGAAAATTAGTTAATTAACCACTTTAATTAATTAACTACTATTACCTATACAATTATCAAACTTACACTGAATGGACACAAACGCTCCATCAACGATCAGCTCCACCGCATTGGGAAAACACGCGCCCACTCCGAAATTCGCGGCAGTCTCACTGGCATTCCCGGCCAAATTATCGGCAATGCGGGCATCCAGCGCGCCGACATTCATCGCAAACGCTTCCTTCATCGGCGCCAGGGCTCCCTTACACTTGGTGTTCTCCCCGCCTCCGCTGACAATAGCCTGCGTCGCGCCCTGAATGGTGAAGGTCTGACAGTCAGCGGCCACCTGAATGGGCGTGGTCGCGGGGATGGTGCGGGCCTTGGCGATCTCGTCATCCGTGGCGGTGCGCACCAGTACTCGCACCTGCTTCACACCCGTACTTTGTCCCGCCCCGCCGGTACCGGTAGTGACACTATTAGTGGCGGAATTAACACCGGTATCGGTTCCGGCCGCGGCGCTGCCCGCTGCCGTGACCCCGGCGCTGGCATACTGGTTGACGCTGAATACGAGGGTGGCGCTGACTTCGGTCTTCTTCCGTCTGCCGGTCTCCGCTACGGATTTGGTGTCGGCGTCCTCGCCGTACGCCTTGGCGGCCTTGCGGGTGGTGGGTGCTGGCCTGGTGGTCTCTTCGTCCCCGTATGCCGGAGCGGGTTTGCGTGTCGTCGGTGTGGGTTTGTTGTAGGCTGCTTCTTCCGGCGCTTCGGTGGTCTCCGGTTGGGTGGGCCGGACACGACTGCGGCGGCGTGTGGGCGCCGCGGTTGTCGATTTTGCGGCTGGTGGTCGACCTCTTCATCGGTATCAGGAAGCACTTCTCGCGAGCTACAACGTCATAAACCAAATAGTAATAATGCAGCATTTATTAAGGGAAAAAAATAAAGGTCACAGCATAAAAAAAGACTGATAATAATAAAACAAATTTTGAATATTGAATATTGAAATATTGAATTCGTAACAAGTAAAAAAAAGATAGGTTCAACAATATTTCAATAAATCAATTAACCACGCCACTAGCAAGTAGGGATGTTAATTAAAGTTATGCACGGAAGGTCACCTTGGAGCCGGCGTTGTCGTTTTGGCTTTGGTGGTGGTTGGTGCCGGTTTCTTCGTCGACGCCTTAGGATACGCATTCTCCTCTTGTGAGGTTTCCGCGATCAGCTCTTTTCCTTCAGCAGCCGATGTAGTCGCTTTCGTAACAGCAACACTGACCTTTGATGTGGCCTTTTTCGTCGTTGTTTGTGGGAGGTAATCGCCTTGATCCTCGTCGGTGTCAGCAGTATCATCATTCGCGCTGCAAAGTAAAATGGTTATATCCGTGTTTAAATTGATTTATTCGAAAATATTCCCCATCGAACGACGAAATAAATCATCATGCAATCTCTCGTCATGCTTAATTCCCCGCATTGTCAATTTGTCATGCAGCATGCATTGATCAAATTTCTCTTCACTCAATGCCACTCTGGCGGTGCACTCGGTTCACTCGCAACCTGTACCTCAGAGAAGCGACCAGTTTCTTGAAAAAATCCCCGGCTGCTATTTGGCCTTTGGAGGTTTTACTGGAATACATGTATTGGATATATTTTTTGTTAAACACAACTACCGCATTTACGATTAATTTTTTTGCCGCTAGTTTAATTTCTCGTACGCTGAGCACACTATAAATCCATGTGTTTGCCGATGTAAAGTTTCTAATCCGTGAAGATCGTAGAAGAACGGCAAACGGAATTAAATCACAATACTGATTATTACCTGGCTGCTTTGGTCGTACCGGCTTTTGTTGATATTGCCGACCTACAAAAGTTCAAATATTTTTTAACCACCGTAACCCGTTTAAAATCATCATATATATTTCAGTATTTTTCTCACGGTTTTTTTGTGGGTGCTTCAGCAGTCGTGTCCTCATCCTCTTCTTCTTCCGTTGTAACCACCGGTGCTACTGTCGTCATTCGCTGCCGGGCTTTCGTGACCAACGCCGCCAACGTCGTCGGCAGTTTCGTCGATTTCGTCACGGAAGCTACCTCTTCCTCCGATGACTCCGCAATCAGCTCCTGATTCTGACTCGCCGCCTTGGTCGTTTTACTGGGCAGCGCTCCGTAGTCCTCATCCGTCGATTCCGCCCGTTTGGTTGTGGGTGGTTTGGTGACCTTCGGCTTAGCCGTTGACGCCTTCGGATCAGCGTTTTCTTCGTTGGACGTCTCGGCGATCAACTCCTTCCCTGCAGCCACCGCGGTTGTCGCTTTGGTTACGGCCACGGTGACCTTTGGTGTAGCTTTCACAGTGGTGGCTTGCGGACGGTAATCGCCTTCACCTTCATCGGTATCGTCCTTCGCGCTGCCAACAGGACGAAATTATTACTTACATCCGTGCTTTAAATCACTTGCCAAATACCAGACAGTATCACGACTGATCACGCAAACCCATCGTGCATACTGGTTTTCTCAGTCCCACGTAGTTTCATGCAAACATGCATTTACACGCAAATAATATGTAGTCTACTCATGCCATGCAACCATTTGCCACACACTTCAACCACTCTCTACCTTGCTGCGGCAAACATCTTCAACATATCCGCGAACGTCATCTGGCCTTTGGAATTTTTACTGGAATATTATTTCAACGTGTGTGTTAACAGAATTAATTTCCTGTTGGTATATGTCGCTTTCTGGACACGCGCCATAATTAAATAAATGTCTGTCAGTTTGGCTCTGCTCATCAGGCCTTTGAGATTCTTGCCAGCGTCGAAAAATGTTAAACTCAATCAAACGTCATCATCATGAAACTCGCATGAAAGTCTAAACTACCCTGTACTGTTTGTCATAAAAAAATTACGCAAATATTTAAAAAGGTCACTGCACCTGGGCGCTGTAGTTGTTGCTGCTGCTTTCGGCTTCGCCGGCCTAAAAATTTACAAAGAAGAGTGCTCACGTGGTGCCTTATCAGAAACCAATAAGTATAAATGCTTTAAGAAATGCGACGTTCGATATCGAGTTTTTCTTACTGTTTTGTGGTAGTCGCCACTATCGTGGTGTCCTCGTCCTCCACTTCCTCTTCGGTCGTCACAACGACCGCCGCTGTCGTCTTCCGTTGCCGGGTTTTCGTGGTCGCTGCAGCCGCTGTAGTGGCTTTCGGCACCGAAGCGGTTTCCTCCTCAGATGTCTCCGAGATCAGCTCTGTACCGCCGCTCGTTGTCGTCGCTTTCGCAGATTTCCGCGTGGTCACACCAACATACACTTCTTCAGTGGTGACCTTTGGAGCGACGGTTGTCGTTGTCGTGGCTGGTGCTTTCTTTCGGGGAGTTGTACGTCGCGGTGCGTAGGCCGCTTCGTCGTCGGTGTCATCCTGCGCTGACGATAGATCAGTCAAGAAGGCGATCACTGAAAATTCAGGCATAACTTTGTCTTGAAATATAAACACAATTTTGTAGATGTATTTTATACGATGTCCGTGTATTGCATACTATATAAATATAAGCATATAATGTCCCATGCATTGGCGTCATGAGCCGCATTGCCGTTGATTAAATATGACGCAATCCCAGTAACATTTAACAAAACTAATTACTGCCAAGATTTATCATAAATTTATTTGGCACCCACATACGTTCGAGCGACAGCCATACCACAGCAACCAAAAACTGTACAAATATTATCAGTTTCTTTTTATTATTAAGCGCTTTGAATAATTTGCCTACTTTCTGCTATTAATCTGGAAATACAATGTTCCGTAGTGCGATGGCGTTCTAGTCCCTCATTTACCATCTCGAACGAGGGAATCATGATAAAATTATAGAGCATTATGGTTAACCGATTAATTTCTAATTCTTTTTTCTGTGGCTAACGAACCATTTTCTTTAATAATCTTTCAGATTTCATTTATTTTAAAAGTGTTATGTGAATGCACTTTATAAACGTACATATAAGTATATTGTTCTCATGGATATTTTTTTCAACGAGTATAAACTTCTGTAAACCTTGGAGAAGGCAGTACAAATAATTTTTTCAATTAACGGAGATTGGTGACTGACCTATCACAGAGGTTAGGGAGATCCACAGGAAATTCCTTGGCAGCATGGTAATGTAAAAAAAATGAAGGATTGCCGGCAATCGTATTCGAGAGTATATCCAACAACAATTTCCCGTGTAGGAACAAATACTTGCGGTTTCCCAGGGCCGAGGCTATCACTGTTTCACAGTAACATACTTAATTAGATTTCCGCCGCGCTGGTTAGCGCTGCCTAAGGTCACTCATCGGACCGAGGATGATCATGACATTTTTTAGTTGAAAATAATACCAAAAATAAAATAAAAAATTACAGGATGTAGTAATCCAAAAGGTTGAAAAATACTGTAAATACCGGCAAGTATATTACTGACCGGCGGTTTTACAACGCAATACAAAGGTTCACTTTGCCACAGCAAATAAAAATTATGATAATGTCTATTAGCATTAATGGGCAGCTTCTGCCAACGAAGATGAGTCCGCAAGAAATGAAGTGTGACGATACCGTTGCTTAGACAGTAATTACGATGCCATCGCCGGTCTTAGAATCTCTGAAATATAGAGTAAAATGATGCGAACGCACCGCCGCTGAACGTTGCTTTTTTTGATGAGTACAATCTGGATCACAGCTCTGCGCACCGACCTATTTCACAGTTTCATGATAGATTAATTCACTGTCATGCCGCAAAACTTTCACTTCACAAAATGAAAAGAAATGCTCAATGTTTGTGGCACTTGTGGGAAACTGAATGTTAACCAGCTCACTGAAAAATGTCGGTCGACGTATTTAAAAATTCTTACACACTTCAGTTTCTTTAATTCTAATGACGACTTTTCACCGGTGACCTTCACACTATATAATTCGTACAAGTACCGCAATATACCGCGAACAACCTGACACAAGAGCGTTACTCTTAACGTTTCACTTACTACGCTCCATTCGTAAAAATATGCCACAAAAATATTATTTATTAAATAAAGGCAATCGAAAACCGCTATCAGTCACAATGGAAAATTTTAAAGCGAACTGCTCGATTAAACCGCACATTTTTCAGTTCTGCCCTTGTCCGGACGACAAAGAACTGCACAGTATGAAGTGGTGCAAAGAATCAGCACAACAAACCTTGAAGAAGATAGAAGATGATACACCGTCAAAGTCGACGACCGGCAGCATAATTACTGCCGAAATCAACATCATTTGTTTTGTTAGCGGTATGAATCTGTTTTTGCCGCACGTCTGACGATGAGTCGATCGTCTCCATTGCCTTTCAGCATCATGATACTACAAAACTGAAAAAAAAACACTACACAAAACTAAAAATCGGGTGCCCACTTCGAATGTGGAAAAATTTCGGTTTCGAACTGCAACTGACTGAAAACGTTACGATTAAACAGCAATTTTTCGATACTGCGCCGACACACTACACTTGTGATCACGTAAACGGCTGTTACGAAACGCAAAAATCTACGGATGTTCAGAAGTCTTCAAATTTTATCGCTTAATGCTTCGAATTTCACCCAAAGCTTTCTTTTTATCTGGATACGAACGTTCCAACTTTCAGCAGTAAAACGAATTAATATGTATTTAAATTAAATCATTAATTCAAAAATCGCTCTAAAAACGCAAGCACACCCGGGAAAACATCCTTTCTTCGTAAAATGGCAAATACAACGGAAAATACCACAGATCTTCGACCACGTACACAACGAGAAAAAACTGACTGTTCTAAGCGTGAGTGCGGGTTTTATCCGTAAAAAAACTCCTGAGTACCCAGATTTGGCCCAGTCCAACAAATACCATGAAAAGAGACTGTCCTACGGACCACCAGTTGGTCGATTCGTTCAGGTCCTCAGCGAACTTCCGGTCCTGGGCTTCCCGTAGTCGGCGATGAGTGAGGGCATCTTCCACGTCGCGGAGATTATTTTGGATGACTTCAGCCGATGTTTCCAGCTGAAAAGAAATCAAAACATCGTACAATACTGCTGTAGAAACCGTCAAAATTAAATTTCAAAAAATCAACACACAATTAACAAAACACATAATTAACATAACAAACATAACATACATAATTAATATAACATAACAAAACACATAATTAACAAATTAATACACTACAAAAACAAAAAAAATTATCATTCATAAAAATCACAATTATCGCAAAACGCGGTATATTGCACAGATTTCAGCAATACACAATGTAATAACGATGAATTCAGAAAAGTATATTGCCATTACACTACCTTCTTACCCATTATTCAACAAGCAGTGTCAAGCACCAGCGTGAATTGGTATTAATTTTGGTAGGGAAAAATATGGTTCAAAACTTCAAATGAATATATTGTAACTCAGTATAATGCTGCGAATTAACTCAGCCAAATCTTCCAACTAACCACACAGGTTTCTGTAATTTCTGCCAACAATAAGTACCAAAGACAATCTGCCAGAAATGCTCACCTGTGTGAGAACGGTATCCTTTTTCATGGGATTGCGGAAGGGATGCTCATCGCCCACATACCAGTCCATGTACACCAGTTTGTGCGAGAAGGTGCTGAACTCGTTGCCGAAGCACACTTGATGGGGGCCATCCACTTCCGCCGTAAATTGATGCGAATCGTACTCTTTCTTGACGCCTTTGTACAGTTCTTTATGATTCGGATCGGTTATGGTGCAGTCGATATCGTAGTGGCCGCCGGTAACAACCTACAGCGAAATTCAGAATATTATACACATTAATCAATTCACTCACATTATTTTCGCGATTAAAAGCCACTGTGAGTCGTTGACTATCAACAGCGCGCAGAAGTGTAGTGCAGTGGCGGTATCGCCTTCAAAAGTATCTCAAAATCCTGCCAACTATTGCATAGTTCAACAGTTCGAAAATTTGAAAAAGCATTATCTAAATTTTTTCTATGCAGAAACTCTTGGAGAGCAAAACTTTTTTCATTTCATCAGCACTAGTTTGTTTTGAATAGTTTCCGGTGTAAACATTTCACCTGAAATTCCACTGTGCTCTGTTCGCCTTTCTTAATATCTTCAAAAAAGCACTGCGTATCACGATCCTGTAGTTCGAAGGTGAGTTCCACGGCGGATACGGCGAGAAGATAGCAAGAAAGAAAAACATAAACCCTGCAGACGTTCCACTGTGATAACCATGACTTGAAATCCATAATTTCAATTTCCGCAAACGAACTACACTGCAAGAAACCGAAACGAAAATTGTATGTTACTGATTCACAAAGCGCCAAAACTGACGGCCCAAATCAGTCCAAACATACGCTTCAAATAAAAAATCTTCCTCCAGCGCGGTCCAAAAGGATCAAATTGAAAACATGCGTGGAATCAAATTTTCGTGATCACTGCTGTTTGGAATGTATCCGTGATGCAAAATCAGTCCAGTGTTTATACAAAACTAACAACTGCAGCAATACAACTGTAGATCAACCCGAAATGATGCTGTTACACAGTCTCATACCTAAAAAGTTAAGAAAATCATTTGATCACAATTCAAGTTCACACATCAAAAACAGAAAAACAGGACTGCAAGAAATCCTCTCGATAAAAAATGTCTTGCCTGAGTTGCCTCCTCAAGGAACCGGACATGACGTGTCGACGGTTTTTTAACGATCCACCAGTGCTAGTGCATAGTGCGTGCTGTATTGGCATTTCCAGTTGCACCGGAAGTTACGGACACGGGTACCATAATGGCACAATCGCTTCCTAAGACCGGAAACTGCTGCCTAGCTTTTAAACAGTGAAAAGATTACATTTAAGTTTAAAAAACTTTAATAAGCTTAATAAGTTTCGTGTTTCATAAAACAAAGTTTTTGCTGTGAATTGTAATTCACTTTACGAGAAACAATATACAACGTGTATTCCAAAAAGCACACCACAGTGTGAAACGGATTCGACGATCACGATTCCATTCGAAACCGACTGGAGATTACACTCCTGGAATGGAACAGCTGATAGAGTGGTAATCGCCTCCTGAGGCGATCATGTGGATTGTGGATTTGTTCCTTCCGTAAAAATTTGCCTGTTGCAGTGTTTCAGACATCCAAAATCGGATGTCTTCCGCTTGATCCCATTTTGTCAGTAGTAGTCTTTTTTGGGTTTGAATTTGGATCACTTATTAAAGTTCCCAGCTGCATCAAATTGTATCTATTGATAAAAAGATCATGCTGAAGGGGATTTCAGCCTGCAGCCTATCGGCGCAGCGGAATTGCGCTTTGGAAAAATGCTGCTCCGTAAGTATTGGTGGTGCTCGTTTGGTGATTTCTGATTTCATCACTCTTTATATTAATATTTTAAATTTTAATCACCTTTAATTTTTCGTGTTTATATTTCTTATTGCGTACGAAAAAATGTTCACTGTTCTATACAGAAAGTCGCATCTCGTTGTGTCACGTCTCTCGCCGAGAAGAAGAAAGAAATCGCCAACGGACCCAGTCTGGGTGATTTTATCTCGGGCGAAGTGTCTTCGCAGCAGTACGCTGGCAAACTGAAACGGGATCCCTCCGAACCAGAACGGTGCTTCTCCGGTCTTGGCTGTATTCTCGTGAATTTTTTAATGCCTATTTTGTCTAACGCAGACTGAGGCTGCCGCCGTGGTTAAAGCGAGAAATTCCTGTGGGGAAGAATTTCAACCGATTAAAAGACTCACTCCGCGAACTGAATCTGCACACGGTGCGTAATCGTATTGGCCATCTTGTTGTTATGAGCAGTAATTAATGAATTTGAAAAAATTTTGTCCAGGTCTGCGAGGAAGCCCGATGTCCAAATATCGGGGAATGCTGGGGCGGAAAAGAGGGAACAGCGACGGCGACGATTATGGTATGTGCTGCGGATTTCTACGCAAAGCTGCTTCGTTCAATCCAGAGATGTAGCGCAGTGGAGTGGCAGTGCTTGCTCTACATGAGCACGTGTTACCGATAATGCCATACCAAACACTTGCGATTATTTAGATTCACGGTGACGAAGATTGATGGTTAATATTTTTTCCCCGATTTATATAGAATTTATTTTAATGCTTCTTGATTTGTGCTGTCCTTCTGTAAAGGTAAAGTCGAAATTCAGTCATCACAGCGTTACTGTATGTAAACTGAAGTGTCGATTGATAGTACGATATTGAAATTGAAATTCGTGTACAAGTATTGGATGTAATGTCAGCGTGATTTTCCTTTCGTAAGTAAGTATTTTCTTAAGTAAGTAATCGTATTGATATTTTTGCAGCTTTTGGGCGACACGTGTACGCGCGGATGCCGATTTTGTTCGGTGAAGACCGCCCGCAATCCCCCGCCTCCGGATCCCAATGAGCCCGTGAATACGGCTAAAGCCTTGTCTTCCTGGGGGCTGGATTATGTTGTACTGACAACGGTGGATCGTGACGGTAACTGCGGAAACCACGAAAACTATCACTATCAGGTTTCCGTTGTACCTACGATGTGTTTGTCTTCTATTTTGCCCAGATCTACCTGATGGTGGAGCCAGTCATTTGGCGCAGACTATTGCCGAGATCAAATCCAGGTAATATAGGTATAGTGCAAAAAATAATTGGACTGTGCAACTGCATTTCAATTAAGTTTCCGGGCGGAAAAAATACTGTGAAACATGTTTGCTGGTGGCGACAGAAAAGCAAAAAGTTCAGTTAAAATTAAAACTATAGAATTATTGTTTTCCTTGTTATCGTGATTTTCGCCACTGCTTACAGTTAGCCCAACGAACGCGGTTGCCCTGATACGCGCCAGTGCACTGCGATTTCTCGATGATGGCACTGTAGGTTTACGTGACCTGGTTTGCAAATCTGGCGTAGTAGGCGTAGTACGATTAATTTTAGAAGGGTGGGAAACAGCAAGACAGAATCACCCAACAGAATGCCTCAGTGGCCAGCTTTGCGTATAATGTTGCTTTATTTTAATGCAGGTGTATGTATAATGTAGTGAGGAATACTTTATATAATTTTTGTAGTATCTGGATCTTAAGCAGCCTGCAAGAGCTCTGGTATCCGTAATTATGGCACAAAAATCCTCGGGTTCCAACCTGGAATGGTTTTTTTAAGCAAAACTCTGTTTTCAGGAAACCAACGCTATTAGTAGAGTGCCTAACCGGCGACTTCCGGGGGGATCTGAAGGGTGTGGCCACGGTGGCGGTTTCCGGTCTGGAGGTGTATGCGCATAATGTGGAAACGGTGGAAGCATTGCAGAGGTACTCGTGCGGTGTGATTGTACTCGTATTATTGAGCAAGCGAGCAGTGCAAAATGTTTGCATGCTATAGGCACGTGCGGGATCCTAGAGCGGGATATCAGCAGTCGTTAGAGGTGTTGCGACATGCTAAACGCACCAAGCCGTCATTGATTACGAAAAGCTCGATTATGCTGGGACACGGCGAGACCGATGATCAAGTACAGCAAACCTTAAAAGGTAAAATTAGTCCAGTTTCACTGAAACTCGCCTTTATACGGTGCGAGTGTATTACTTTTATACTTTACGTTCATAACACTGTTCGATTAACTGCCTAGTTAACGGAGTATTTATTAAATTTCTTGCACGACAGTGTGACTGTGGTGTTGGTATCCATTGTCGCTGCGTTTTGTCCCGTTTTGTGTTGATTTTTTGGATTTGGGTAGATCTCCGGGATGCCAACGTGGACTGCGTCACATTAGGCCAATACATGCAACCCACCAAGCGACATCTGAAGGTTTGAAAAAATCTTGATGTTTCATCACTTTGGTTTTATTTATTTTTTACTCGGAATGGTGCGATTTTTAACGCAAATTTAGTTTTATCTCTGGACTTTGTTGCTCGTGCGACTCTTGCAGTAAAAGTGCCGCAGGCGCGCTTGTTGATTTGTTTTTACTAGTTTTAGATATGAAATCGTAGTGCAGTGCTGTAGGGTCTCGTTATAGAATTCCAAAAGTTGAAGCCACAGCAAATTTCCAGTGCAGTTAACGCTAATATACGTAGAGTACTAGTAGACAACTTGTTTTCCTTGAAAATTTCTGAATATTTTTCGAAAGAAAAAAGCTGTTTTTCTGTTTGAATAGTAAACGAAATATCGGTGTTCAAAGATGTGCATGGTTTAACAATGGTATGAAACTATGAGCTGCGTACGAATACAAACTGCGCTCCCATAGACTTCCGGATTACATCACAGTTACAGTATATTCGGCATTTCGTTGACTTTTTTTACCTTCTTCCTTAACAGAACTTAACCTGTTTTCTTCCTTCTTAGGTAGTGGAATACGTGACTCCCGAAAAGTTTGCCCATTGGGAGAAAGTTGGGAAAGAGATGGGATTCGCGTACGTGGCCAGCGGTCCGTTAGTGCGCTCCTCCTACAAAGCCGGGGAATTCTACATTGCAAATCTTCTGAAATCTCGCCAGCAAGACTCTGCTAGGGTGCACACAGAGATTTAGAAGGGTTTTGTTTATAAATATGCTCTTTACTCGCTCGGGAAAAGATACTGTGATTTATGCAAATTGTTATGAATATATGCTATATGTTAATGCAGTGTTTGGCAGTGAATGTGAAATCGCTTTTACTGTCTTTGAAAGAAGAACGAAAACTGAAAAAAAAACTGTTTCAGCTGAAGAACAGGCTGAAAAAGATACTTAATTCCGCGGTAAACGCTATTAGAGCTTTTATTTCGATGTTCTGGTCCAAGAAATTCAAAGTCGACTACGTGTGTTCGGTGTATTTCTACAATATGTCCCTTGTTTTGGTCTTTGAACTACATAGTAAAAAAAAAAACAAGTGTTTCGATATTTCTTCAATGAACTGAAAATTATGAAGTTCAATATGCCATTCCGATTTTCGCTGACAGCATTTTCAGAATAATTCTTGTTTTATCAGCGCCATCCTTTCAAGGCATTTATATTGTACATACAATCAGACCTTTTTAGGCAATGCAATACAAAGTAAAAGAACCATTATTTTAACAAAATCTTCACCACATATTTTCAGTTTTCTTGGAAGCCATGAACAAAATTAAAGATTTCAAAGGTCGTGATTGTAAAAGCCATTGCAATCGCCGCATACAGCACGCGCAACAACAAGACGCAATAAGAGAGTAACAATAAACAAACAAAGAAAATACCGATCAGATGCGATTTTTGGCAACAAAACCCTTTCCACTTCTCAACACACATTCCGCGTAGTCAGATATCTAACAACTGTGCAGATCCCCAGCTCGTCATTAACGCTAACGCAAGACTAATAGATTTCCATTTACAATGCACTTTTTACACTTCCTCCGCATTTTCCTCATCGTCAGAGTGGGGACGCTTCGTTCCACGGTGACCCTCATCTGCAATGAGAAAATTTTAGGCACGTTTACGGATTTGCAAAACCAAAAAAATCCACGTACGGGTACATTAAATTATTTAAAATTATCCGAAATACTTTCGATCTATTTTCTTTTTTTGTTTCCCTTTATTTGTTCTCATCATATTTACTTTTTAATCGAAATAAAACAATGTTTTGATTTTGTTACGCACAATAACTGAAATAATTTTTAACAATGCATACGATTACCCTTGATTCACGATGGAATTAGATTAAACCAGTATTTATTTTCATTTTCCAACGTTTGCAACTCCAGTTTTTACCATTTTGTTCTTCGTTTTCTATGCTGCTCTCCTCATTTTCTTCGTCATCATCGTCATCGTCGTCACCCTCATTCTCTTCATTTTCAATGTCGCCATCTTCATCGTCGTCGTCTTCTTCGTAGCTCTCATTAGGATGGCGTGGCGGTTGTACGAGGCCGTTGGCGTCCACCTGAAAAATTAAACAGAAGATTAATATCGTTTCAATGGAAATATTGATGTTATTAAAAAATTTTATTGATAGTTTAGTCCTCACTTCTGGTTCCTCCTCATCCTCGTCGCCTTGCTCATCTCCGTCCTCATCTGTTAACGAAAAACAACGGCTTCAATTAACAAAAATTATGATGCAGTTATAATTACAATGCCTAATTCTATTACATTCGCACGAACTCAAGGATGGCATTAACATGTAACAGCCACCAATCTACAATTACTCGCTTCTTGTCACATAAACCACACTCAAAAGATTCGCGTGTATATTCGTAGATGTATAGCCAGTGTATGTAAACCTTCGGCAAGGACCACAAATTTTTTATATAAAATACAACTGCAGCATTTTAGCTGTAGCAATAGTTTTCGCCGTGTGTGCTTACCGGAAGATTCTTCGTCTCCCTCATTTTCCTCATCATCATCATCGTCCTCATCCTGATTCTCCTGGTCATCATCGTCGAAGCTGTCGTGATCCGACCCCCCAATGGGATCTCCATTGGCGTCGTACTCTTCCTCTTCGTTCTCCTCTTCGGAGTCGAATACCTCTTTGCCGGAACGGTCAAACGAGTCGAGATCGGTGATCTGGGGAAGGGCTTGGAAGACTTTGTCACGGTAATTCTCAATGGCCACAATGTCACAGTTGAACATGTCAATGTGCCGCAGCTCCGCTAATTTCTTCTGCAATGACACCCGTTATACGCATTAAAAAGTATGCTCAAAAATACCATGATTCAATTTCAATCCACGATTATTTTCCAACTGCAGTACTAAATGTGGAAACAGCTGATTGATGACAGATCAGAGAGAGATAATATTCACTACTCTACGTCTTCGATTCCTATTGTTAACTTCTTCATTAATTTTACATACCGGCAACAGCCAACCAAGTACGTAGTTACAATAGCTGCAAGTTGCAACCGCTGGTACACATCTTGATCACGGTAGTTAAGACTTAAGACTAAGAGTTAAGACACTTTTAATGTTCTCGTGTGCGTTCGCACGGGGAGCAAATAAAAAAAATATTCTTCTGTACAATCTAGGCTTCAGGGGGTATAAACGGCGGTAACAAAGGTGCAGAAAACGAATTTCACCGCCTTAATGCACAAATACTTCCGTATCTCTTCTTACCAGAGGTTCCAGTGTTTCAATATCCTTTATCCGATTTCCACCCATATTCAGGCTCTCTAATTTGGGACAGGAATCCGAAATGTAGTTCAAACCGCCCGATAACCTATTATCGCTGATATCCAGCTGAAAAACCATCAAAACATGTCACATGGACTGCAAAAACATGTGCCATACAATCAGCTAGCCGATCGAAAGGACCAGCACACATATTAACTAAAATACATAAAAACGATGGAAAATTACCGCATAACAAAAAAACAGTTCCCAGAAGAGCATTGTTAATGCGTGGTACTCCAGATACGATACGTATTCGACCACTGTGTGCCAGTGTGTGGTCGAATACGTATCGTATCTGGAGCACGTTTTGTTAAAGGAGATCGGAAGAAATTGTTTATTAGAAAAGGAGAAAGTTGTTAATACAAGTATGTTTTTATTTCAATGTTTAAATTCGGAAATAATACGGGAATGCGATGTGCGTTTTGAGCACCTGAGTGAAAGGTACGTCTTGTCTTTCATTAATTGAGACCAATTTCTTATCTATAGATTTATAAATCGCTACGTCTTTATTCCAAGACAATTAAATCGCTACACGGTCGAACAGTGCAAATGACTGTGTACACAGTCATATTGCACTGTTCGACCGCCACTACTCTACCCTATGCGGCGGGCTATGCCGTACCACTTCCGTTCATTACACGTCACGGATACCGTTCCACATTATCAGATTCCGTATTTCGTGAGAGTGAAGTATCAAGCACAATTATGGTTTTGGCGTCAAAATTTTCAATATTTTCGTAAGTCTAATGGTAATGAATAAGTTACTGTTCCTAAAAATGTCCAGCCGCAATTATTAGCAGGTATTTTAATGCAATATAATTTTAACGAAAAATTTTCTGACAGCGGTTAGTTATCTGCATTTCGCTAAAAACAAATCGAATAAATACAAATTTTATTATTTTATTCAAGTAAACTCTGCACAGCCGATTTTTCAGGAAAACATTAATTTTGATATTGTGCATTTTTTAAATTTTTACCTTTCTCAGCTGGGGCAGCGCGGGGAAGCCCTTGAGGGTGGACAGTCCGACATTGATCATCCGCAGTGCCTCCAGATTAACGAACTGTCCCAGCTTCTCCGAGATACCATGTTCATGTGCTTCCAACCGTGAATTGTCCAATGTCAGCTCTTTGACCTGCAAATTTTATCGGTCAATTTTATTGATATTTGTTCCTAGATAATTCCATCTAGGAATAATTAGAACGGAGTAGGTATGTACAAAACTAGCATGCGCTAGTGCTACGTACACGGTACGCCACACACGAATGCCGTACTCAAAGCGGAAAGAAAAGCCACGAAAAATTCAAAAATGTTAGGCTGGAAGCCTGGAACTAATTTTTGTTTTACGCGCTCGACGCCGCTCGTACATCGATACTTATCAGAAAGTGTTTTTCTACCGCAAACATCGAGAATTCGGTTCCTCAGCTTTCGAGAATTTTTTGCATGTTAGGCTTTTTAGTTTTTACTATTATTATATTTTCATTACTTATTATAATTATTATACTTATTTTAGTTATTTTCTAGTGAAGATTTTAATATCCAAAAGCTGTTTTAATTGTAAATATTAAACGTTTATTTGCAATTAATTACGTGTTACGGACTAAATTATGTAGTATCTGAAATTTCGATATAATTAATTTTTCGTCCAGATGCTAAAACCACGCGTAGCAGAATGCGTAATTTTGAAGGCAATTAATTTTAAGTACGCGTACAAAACTATGCACTTCCATTGCAAAACGGCAGAAGCCAAAAGTAAAACTGTAAAAGCAATGGAAAAAAGCTCAATTTAGAATGCGAGTGCTTCTAAAATTGTAAACTGTTTTGAACTTCTGACCGATGTAATTTCGTATTTTGCCAACATTTTTGTTTATAAATTGTTAATTATGATATTTTTTATCTAATAAATACATTATAAATTTTTAGAAAGCCAACACAACCTGTCAGAGGAAGAATCAGGTATTTAGTCTGCAAACACATAATCTGCACATGATTTCTGAAGGCGAAAAACCATTAATTTACGGTGTGCTAATTTCGCACAAACCCTGCAGATACAGCATGCTGTCATGCGAGCCAGGACAGGTTCACGTGTGACATCTCTGAGCCATCGCTCTTTCATGTCCATAGACCACAGGCATGTCAATACTCGTACCTAACGGAAACATTACATAATCACGCGTACCTTTGTGGGATCGCGTCCCCGGCGCTCCAGCTCGATGCGTTTATCCATCGTGTACAGGATTCTTCCAGATTAACAGCCAAAAATGTCCGTGCAACAAAATTACAAACGCAAAAAACGCTGGCCAACTGGTAAAGTTACGTCAAAAAATGGCGTTAAGTAAACGGTTTTGTAAACCTCGGCAAGTTTCTGGTGCAGACCGGTGGCGGACGGTACGTGTGTTCGCGGTTCGGGCGTTGAGCTGCACTGCGGCGCTGTGGAAAAATGAGCCCGTTGAACGCGCATACTTAATGAGCAAGGGGGCGGGGTTTACCTATAACGCAAAGCGAAGCAGGCCGGGTGCATGAATTGGGACAGTGTTGGGCCTTCCATTACCACTCAATTTTCCATTTAAAACTGCACACTTCTGGAAATTGAAACGGAAACAGCGTGTTTTTTTTTCGAAATAGCGAATGCATTCAAAATTGCTTACTGTATTCCCAAAATAAATTGTAAAGGTTTCTTTACTGATAACTGAAGTAAATAAAAAGTTTCTTGACTGAAGGCTTGCTGTAATTGTGTGTAGTTGGTTTTTCTCTTTTCATCAGTTTTATACGAGTACGAGTAGACTTGGGCAATTGTGCTCACCTAGCTATTAAACGCTTCGATGCAAAGTAAAAATTATTGTACTGGTAAACTGAACAGCGGCTTAGTGTACAAAATTATCTGTACTAAAAAAATCTAAAAAATGTACAATGCTTCTTTACAATAAAAATATAGTATCCCAATACCAAAAATCAACATATCTGGGAAAGTTGAAAAGGTCGAAGATGGTACGTACTAGGTCCCTAGGTACTACGTAGTGTCACCGGCAAGTAGTGAGTAGTCCCGAATCGGGACTCCCGATTTACGCGGTGATAAAACCGGACGCACCTAATGCCATAATATTTTACGGTAAAGCATTCTGATGTTGTTATTGTTATATGTTGGTGAGGGGGGACTAGGTGTGCCCTGCGCCTAAAACGCCCAGTTCCACTTTGAAGACGCATTATAATGGTAAAGACCCTCGAGGATCCATTTCTTTATTTAGCCTCCACAAGACAAACCTCATAATATTTAAGCACCCATTTAATCGTTTTGCTTATCGATTTTAAGGAGAAAAGAAAATCTCCGCGTGCAGAACAATAAGAACCAATGACAATCCGGCAGATAAACCTTTACGTAAGAACTTACCGTACTTCTATCTGCTTCAAAACAAATTAAAAGTCACTATTAAATTTTTATCTATGAATTAAAAATTATTAACTGAGCATCAACTGTAACGGTGACAAACAGGTAACGCTAACAAATTGATAACCAACGGACAACGAACTGCAGCTCTCACGACAACCAAACAGGAAGTACAACGGTCACAACTGACTCACAAGCAAAACGGGAACTCAACAACTGCATATTAGAATATATTAAATACGAATACTATACCACTAACGGGCAGAAACACAACCAGAAAATCACACAAGCAGCGTGTCAAAAGTAATCCCATAACCGTTCTCCCAGAGTGAGAAATTCCACAGCAGAAGCTAAACATGTCGCCGTTTTAGTCGACCCTTTCCGGCGCCAAGAGGACCCGCATCGTGTTGGTGAATCCTGAGCCCTGGTGCCATCCGGTGACAATGACCACGGGATCACCGGCCTTGATGACGCCGCGCTTAAAGCCCACGCGCATACCGGCGTTAATGCGGGCATCCACATCCTGCGACCAGTCAGGGATGCGTTCGGCTGCAAAAAAAGACAAGATGTCCTCAAAAACTGCATAATTTACTTTCTCAAAAACCTTCTAATATTTTTTATTTATTTTTCTTTTCTCGAGAACTTTACATTATTTTTTAATTTATTTTTTTTCAAGATGATGATAGTGAGTAGAATTAGAGCTTACGTTTGTAATAAAGAGGGAAAATGCCCCGGTAGAGGTGGAGATAGCGTGCGACTCCTTCGAAGCGGCTAATGGCAATAATCGGGCATCGCGGTCGGTATGCGGCGATACAAGCAGCAGATCTGTAAACAACAGAATCGCCAATATTACAAGCAGGTTATCTGTCGAGAAAGTCACCCACAGAAAACTGCAAAGTTAAAAAAAAACAATGCCATACAGCGCACATACAGCACTTCGAAACAACCGGCGTAAGGGAAGTACTATTAATAAGGTTGTATAAACCATGATCAGCAACATTAATTTATGTAGGAAAAATACAGCTCTACGATATCACGCAATTTTGCAATGACGATAGCGGCTGCCCCAATTTAAAAATTTTAAACGAAGGAAATTCGTCGGCGATACAAGCGGCAGAGTGGTATAAAGCAATAAATCCGCCAGTATTACAAGCAGGCCTTTTGTCAACAGAATTATCATGAGAAAACAGCAACAAAGTTGAAAAAAACACTAATGTACTGATGATGTATTTAATAACGATCGCCAATCCAACATTTTAACCAAATTTTATATTGGTATTGGATCCTGCCATCACTCTACGATATCACACATTTGGCACTGCCGCATTTATGCAGTGACGATAGCGGCTATCCGAATTTAAAGTTTTCAAATGAAATCTTCAGATTCAAACTATGAAGGTAGGACTAGATACAGCTCAAACTGAACGCATCACAATTACATTCCAAATTTCATTAAACACTTTTTGCGAAATACCCGATTTCCAGTTCTTGCAACAGGGTTTACTGGACTTACGCTCCGGAAGTGGTGAGTGTAATGATAGCTGTCGCGCCGCAGCGCATGGATGCTTCAACAGCAGCCACGGCAGTTGTCACGGTTATAGATGCCGGCACCGCTAACGTGCGGCGAATCTCCTCAAAAAAGCGGGCATGGAAGATGGCCGATTCAGCTTCCAAGCTGATCTGAAGATATACACTACGTTAAGCGGAACAGGTGGACTGTATCTTACCACAACTGTACGTAACGTAGTCCAACGGCGATAGCGGGGAAATCGAGCGGTAATCCTTCACCATTACTTATAACGGTTAATAACGCTAACAGCTGAAGCCGTAGTCACTTACAGTACGATGCAAGTAATTTTTTTGTACGGCAGTATAAATTTACGCACATTGATGTCATAAAAATATCAGAACATGTCCATCTCTTTGAATTCAATAACAAATAAGCAAAATGCATTCATAAATTACAGGTATTCTTACTGAATGCATCATCTTGACAGCTTCAAGAGGATAGGCTCCCTTGGCGGTTTCACCCGACAGCATAACACAATCGGCTCCGTCCAACACAGCATTGGCTACATCGCTAACTTCGGCACGAGTCGGCCGGGGTTTGTCCACCATACTCTCCAACATCTACAATAATTTAGCATAAGATAGGACTTTCTTCATGAGTTCATGTGTCCTTAAAACTGTTCACTATACCCTGTTCAGCTATTTTCGGAATAAAACAATTGATAATTCAAACCTGAGTGGCGCAAATAATCGGCTTCCCGGCTTTGTTAGCTCGGCCAATCATCATTTTCTGAGCCAGAAAGACTTTTTCCGGTGGAATTTCGATACCCATGTCACCGCGCGCCACCATTAATCCATCACTTTCTTTTAAAATTTCATCCAAACTGCGCAAGAAATAACATTTGATATCCCATTTACAATTCCGCTGAAGCTGTTAAAATACTTATAAACGCACTTGACTAATCCTTGATGATTTTCGATCTTGGAGATAATTTTGATATGTTTGCCATCTTCGCCGAGAATTTTTCGGATCTCTCGAACACCTTCAGCATCACGGATAAACGATGCGAAAATCATATCCAACTAGAAAATCAAAGCGCTGTTAGTTAAAAACAGGCTAGTACTTACACCAGTATCAAAATTCCGAAAAGAACGAAAATATCCATATAAAAAAAAAATATATCCATATAAAAAAATTTATGTCTGCCGAAATACTGTACTCGAAAATCGAGTCTACACACAAATGTCTCGATTACAACAGAAACGATGCACAATATGCCCTCTTACAGTCTTACTGCACAAACACGGTGTATAAACCATTATAATGGTACGGACTACTAGTTCATAGTTGAGCCCACTTACTCCCTTCTCCACGGCAAATCGTATATCAAGCTTATCGCGCTCGGAAACAGCTGGCAAATCAACGGGTGTCCCAGGCAGATTGACCCCCTTGTGACTGCCTAATTTTCCGCCGTTTTCCGTGTGACAGTAAATGTTGTCGCCCTCTACGATAAAAAAACCGGCATAATTCCGGAATCTAGACAGTGTTGCGCCCATAGTGCTCTAATTTTTTCAGGCATATCATGAGATTAATACAGGTACTTCAAAATTTCAAAATAAAGAAATTTAAAGATCGCTAGGTCGGCAAAAGCGATATGTTAGCGAAGTTCTCTCGGTTCTTCAGTGAGGTTTTCTTCCACTTTACTACGATCCATTACGAGTAGCATCATAATTATCATCGCATCAGATACTTAGAAGAATAACCGCGCAAACTTACGTAAAAAGTATAGCACCATCTGAAATCTAAATAAGAAAAGCTTACCGATTTTCTCCACGGTCAGGCACAAGAGACCATCGTCAATGAAGATCTTGCTGCCGATTTTCAGAACTTTGACCAGATTTTTGTAGTCGACATAGATCAGCTCGCTGGTGCAGTTGGACTTTTGCGCATCATCCACCGTCAACACCACCTTCTGCCCGTTCTTCAACACCACGTCCTTATTGGCATCTCCAGCCAGAATTCCCGTACGGATTTCCGGACCTTTGGTATCCAACGCGATGGCCACCGAGGCATAATCAAGACTGCTGGTCTGGTGTGCTTCCCGCACTAGCTTGATTGATTCACCGTGGTACTAAAAATCATAAAACAGCTCAAAACAACGTTTCACAATGTTGAAACCATTCATTACAGCATTACAGCACTCATTACAAACTCCAGGCGATATGGGCAACTACAATGGAAAATAACTCAAAACTTAAATTTACTTCAACAAAACTTTTGGAAAACTGCATGAATAAACGAGTTGGTTAATTCATAATCGATAAGGTAATATCGATTTTTAAATTATTTTCCGATCTAGTTTTCATCAACTCAACCAACTGCAGAAACTGTACCAAAACAATTAAATGACAAACAACAATCAATGAGTCCAAATCGTACAAAATACAGCAAACCGGCGAAACAGCTAATAATTTCAACAGAAAAATTACCTCGTGGGTTCCGTGGGAGAAATTTAACCGAGCAATATTCATTCCGGCCGCAATCATCTCCCTCAAAATCTCCACACTGCGACATGCTGGTCCTGTAAACCATTTTACATAAATTAATTTCATTAAAACACAAGTTAAATCGGTTTGCTCCGATACAGTATTATGCAGCAACACAATATGAGAATAATTATGGACTCAGTAATTTGTTTCCTCTGGCTTATCGCTTATGTAACACGACAGCATGCGATAAGACGTAAATACCCTCATGCAGTGTGCTGTAAATCATAAATAAATGCAAAATGCAGATTTACATACCAAGGGTGCAGACGATGCCAGTCATGCGGTGTACCAAGGGCTTTTTGTCGATGTCCAGCAGGCAGAGATGTTCCAAATTGGATGTGATATCCGCTTCCCGTTGTCTGTCCATCTGTAAATGTCTATTAAAATAACGCATGCGCATTGTACATCATCCACACTTAATAATACTTAATAATTCCAAAACATAACGGAAAGAGAGAAAAGCAGAAAGTACTCGCATACATAATGTATGCGAGTACTTTCTGCTTTTCTCTCTTGATACATTACCTATGAGACAGTGTGTCTCCTTCAGCGTCTGAAGCTACGGGCGAGGAGGGGAAAGATGCGAAATGTACAACAAATGCTCGAGATAGACTGTTTTTCGCGCAAGTGTAGGAAAAACGGTCTAGGCACTTTTTCAGGGATCGGATAAGCATCGCATTAGCAATAAAAATCCTGCCGGAATGTGTTCAGGATTCGAGATAAAAAAATATATAAAACTCACAACTCGCAAGTCAAGGCTCAAAACTGCATAAGATACTGCTAGTCAGCTAGTGTTAACAGTTAAAAAACTGCAATGAAACTGAACAGTGTTTTCACTTACTTACAGCTAACTTACTTATCGCTAATATGTTAAGTTCTTAACTTAATAGCCAAAAAATAAATTGTAGTTCGCAATCACACTAACACAAAGGTAGCAAAGGAGTTCAAATGCTGAGAAGAAGTCTAATGAAAACCAACTGAAATATTGTTAAACAATCTGGATTCAAAATCCGAAGTCCTGAATTTCTGAAATTCGGCTGCACGTAGACCAATTTTTATTTACAAAATTGTTCAACAAACTAAGAACTCGTTTGCCGACACGAAAACAGAAAACTCGTCACAATTACGTATGGAATTCAGATTTTATCGTTATAACTTATAACTTTTACAGTTGTGAATTACGCGCCGCCTTGGTCTGCGATAAACTACAACTTGCTCGGTAAACAAAAACATCGCTAAAGCGCTGGCGAAAACTGCAACACGACAGCTAAAGAACTTTGACTGCAAACGTACCTTTGATTTCCAGAAATACAAAAAAAAATTACAGGAGTCCAGATGAAACTCGAACGCAGGGAAGAAGAAGACCTTAGGTTTTCAGATGATGAATTTCAAATGCCAGAACCATCACCTCCCTCACAGTTCTGGAATGCACGGGCAGACACTGCACGACTCCCAAAATAAATCCCCACTGTTTACTAGCAGTTTGAGCAACTTATTACGGCTGGGTAACGGGTCCGGTTTGAGATCAACTGAGACCCAGCCGATGAATCGCATAGCTTCATTGCGCTATGTACTGCTGTAACTGTTAACAACGTCGGTCGGTCGGATGTTTTACCGGGTTTGTGTTTGTCACCCAGCACTTTTAATCAGCTGTCTCGCGCTGTGCAGCATCACGAGCTATTCTCCAAGGGATGCTGATTTCGATTTACCTTGGTTAGATGGCTTATTGGCTAAATATTGATCATGAACGAAGTTTTTTTTTGTGGTTTAAGTACAAATAAATGTGATCGAAAAACGTTAGCTGCACTAAATGATAACGCAAGGCTGCACTGGCACAGTAAGTAATGAAGATACACTCCCACTTCCGGTTGGGGCTCTGGGAGGAATGAAGGTTCGCCTCGATACGCCATGGAATTAATTACTTAAAGATTTGTAACTTGTTTTTTGCAAATCACGACGATAAAGTTTTCCATGCGTATAATCCGGTTTGATTTTCTTCGAAACTGACACCATTATCACGCTACACTGAAGTTTACCGCTGCAGGAATGCCTGTTCTTAATACAACTGAAAGCTACGAATGTAATTAGGGCTGGCTATACGTCCTGCGTAAACCGTATCGAATCCAGCTTTCTTGTGGAGCGAGCCACGACGACGATGGATAATGGAGGCAGTCTGCCTCTGCTGAATCTGGATTTTTCGCAAAAATTCAGCCCGGAGTCGGATCTGGGACTGTTATTACGGACGACCAACTTTGCCGCCATCAAGCATAAGAACCAGCGGCGCAAGGATCCGGAGAAGACGCCGTATATCAATCATCCCGTTGGGGTGGCTCATATTCTGGCTGCGGAAGGTGGTGTGACGGATATCACGGTTCTTCAGGTGAGCTGTCGCGATTTGACGCATATCACGAAAAATTAGTGGACTGTTGGGCTTCTCGCGGTTACATATCTGATGACTGTCTTCATAATAATTTTGAAATAGTGCGGTTGGTTTCTCCTTTATCGTTTGTTAAACGCGTATAATCTTCGAGGTACGAGCCAAGCAGGCCCAACTTTTCAGAATTAATTTTTGACTATTAATACGAGTAGTTTGGCTCCGAGGAAATACGCTAAATTAAGTTTTGTCGACTTTTACGATTGAAAATTTTAGTCCATGCTGTAGTGATAAATAGATAAATATAAAATCTGTAGATTGTTTCGAATTTCGGTATCCCTTTGGGGCCTTTCCGCTATAATTTGCTACCCGAAAATTACTCGCCGAGGGCCTTGAAACTACGAAAGATCTTAATTTGCGAGTTAAATTTTGATATTTTGTGCGTTTGAACAGGCGGCTGTGCTGCACGATACAGTGGAGGATACTGACACCACGCTGGATGAAATCGAACAACATTTTGGTGCCCATGTCCGAAGCATTGTCGCCGAGGTGGGTTTTGAATTTCCAAATTATTTTGTAAATAGAGAATTATAAAAAGTGAAGTCAGATGTACAATTTTTACAGATTGGTGCCTGTTGGCTGTTATCACAGGCTGATTATTGTGTAGTTCATGACAGAACTGATGTTTCTGGGTGCAGCAGGGTATTTCACGTCATTTCCGGTCGAGTGACTGTCTTATATTGTAACATTTTAAGTGTTTGTTTTAAATCGCTTCTTAAGTTATAAAGCACGTTTCGTCTTTCGATAAGATTATGGTCCTGGACAGTATCACAGTGTTAATTACCCGCATTGTACGTATACTGTTATTAATTAATCGTATTTCGTTTGTATATTAAGAATTTCATCAGTAAATTACAAATAAAGCACATAGAAGCATTTTTCAACTTTGAAGGGATGTGTTTGCATTTAGTGTAGAAATATCGTTGGACATTGCTATTCAAGTCAAGCGCTTTATGCAGTTGTGGTTTGTTCTTGGGTTTTACCAGGTTTTGCGTTGCATATCGTATATTGTATACAATGCTACTCTGTTGTATGTTAGCCACTCTTGAACTATCGAAATTGCTGGTGTATCGGTATACGCAATCCATGTAGTGAATAATGTACTTTGTTGTGTTGTTCTCTGTTTGCAAATACTTCGTATACAGATTTAACATCTGTACTGAATTCATTTCGTATTATTAGGTAACCGACAATAAAGCGCTGGCTCCTGCTGACCGGAAGCGGCAGCAGATCGAGAAAGCACCACATGTGTCATTCCAGGCCAAGCTGGTGAAATTAGCCGACAAATTGTATAATCTCCGGGATCTGTACCGCACCCGACCGGAAGGATGGCCTGAAGAGCGCGCGCAGCAGTATTTCGTTTGGGCCGGAAGGGTCATCGAGGGTCTGCTGGGCACTAATCAGCCCATTGAAGACAAACTTCGTGTGCTTCTTGCCGAAAAAGGTGTTCTTCTGCCCACAGAACGACCTTCCGCCTGACCGGCTACTGTGTGACTTTCACCTAGATCTTTTAGTTGACATTTTCGGTGTGTCTTTCGTTTTTGTTGCATTTTGCTGATTGAGAATATATTCTGCTGAATATCTATAGTTCTATTTGCAGCGTGATCTGCGTAACTACAGTTCGCGGGTGCGTTCGTTTTGGCGAGAGGTGTGTTAATATGCAGTATATTTATGGCGTAAACTTAACAGTTATAAATTATTTATAATATTGTGGCGTGAAAGGATGCAGCAGAGGCAGTTACTACTTATTGTAATCGGAAGATTATTTTGTACCTAGGAAAAAAGATTCAGTGTATAGCACACACTGTGGTACAGTTATACACAGTACTTCTAGTGCAATCGGTATATTTTTATTAAATCAGCGTATGATTGTCATAATTATCGATAATTATAATTATTTCCAGGAGCTCAAAAGTCACTGGTACATACTCAAAAATTTTATTACAAAAACATACCAATTGAGAGTAAATAGGAACTAGATTACCAGATACCCAACCGGTAACCATAAGGCATTTAATACTTACTGCTATCAAGCGGAGACCGTTCTGGGAACTGTCCCTTTTATGTTAATTGGATGGGATTCTGCATTCAAAGGTTGCTATGTGGGTGTAAGAATAAGTACTGAATAAACTATACTTGCTATATCTTTGGAGCATAATTTAATTTTGCCCCACAGTACTTACTCCGTACTCATATGATCATATATATCTAAAAATAATGTAAGTAGTACACCATATTTTATCTCATGAGTAATCATAAATACAAAGTAGTAGTTAGACCTCCTTTTTAAAGTTGTACTCTGCATCAGCCATCGATCAGATCTAAATTAATCTGATCAGTTAGCAAATTAACGTACGCGTGCGTAAGAACTTTGTTATAACGGACAGTCGCAGGATACTTACCTTATCGGCTGAAGCCATTAGCTAACCATAATTATGTAAGGTTTGTAATTTCGGAATGCAAGAGCTCTTTTTGACGGTTTTTAAGTGACCGCTCGGCAGAGTATCTCTTGTCAAACAGTTTAAAAGCCAGAACGTTATAAGATTAATGGAATCATGCGAGCTTATGCGGTGTTAAGTGTAATATGGCTCGTTTGCTTCGTTCAAGGACATCCTCATCCCAGTTGTACATTGCGCTCCGATAACTGGTTATGGTGCACCGACAGCAATCTGGACTTCCCGAACACGTTCGACGTCAATCGGATCGATAATCGCGTTAAAAACTTGGTGTTATACTGTCCCAATGCCCACACAAAAATTTACTGTAATGTAATTCGAAAAAATTTTCAACCTTTCCCTCGTGGAGACTCTTTGAAACTACTGTGGATGAACGGATTTCGAGCCGACAATGAAAGACGGATCCCGCTCAATAAGGTCTTGAAACATGTCCGTGCTCATATCGAACATCTTTCAGTCCAGCATTCCATGATCGGTTACCTTGATGCCGAGTATTTTCTGGATTTTTCGTCATTGGAGATTTTGAACTTAAAACACAACGATATCTATGACATTGCTGTCGATACTTTCCAGTCCCTGCAGATGGACCAAGTGACCGTTATAAACCATGACCAAGAATCATGGCAAACACGGCTCAGTAATATCGAGCTTGATGGAAACGCTTTACAACAACTGGATTGGAGCATTTTCTATCCTGTGCAATCTAGTTTGGTAAGTGACGATAAAAGTTAGGCTGCTGGCAAACACTGTCATTTTATCAATAAAAAAAATACTTAAGGTTCTTGTCAAATCTGACTTGGTACAACGATGTTATAGCAATCAATTAACCTCAGTGAACAGAAGCCAAAACTCCAGCGTCTTCACATGAGCGGTGTTGACTTTATGGTGCGACTCAGAAGTGTCTACATAAGGGAAACTAATTTAACCACAATCCCATCGAAGATTCTGCGCTCTATCAACACAGGATTAAGTACTTATTTGTACTTTGATAACAACTACTTGATGTGCACTAAAGCCGACTGTTCCTGCTGTGAAATGGAGCCGTTCATGCGTTGGGCGGCCAATGTCACGCAGACAAATCCGCTCCTCATGGTATGTGTTACCTGTGGAGAGGAAACACACACCAGCTTTTCTTTGGGAAATATCTGGAGATTATACGAAACATGTAAGTCGGAGTTGATAGTAATACACGTACCTATTCGTAAGTTTAATTAGTACCGCTAAATTAGTTGGATGATATTCGACCACCGACATAAGTTTTTCACTGGTAGGTCCTAAGTGTTCCGAAGCAGAGGTCATTAATATAAACTGCCGCGCTAGCATTGTGAGCATCTCCGAGTCTAACCTGGATACGACGGATGCAACCGTTGCCGTCTTCACTAGCGACGGAACTCTGCGTTGCAGTATGGTTCTTCATGATTTCTATCACAATCTTCTAGAACTGACCAATACTACTGCGCCCAGTACCACGGGGGACGCCGCTGATGCTATTGAATTCAGTTGTCGCGACAATATAGCGACGGTTCGGGGACCGGATCCCAACATTCGTAATCCCAAAAAAATTATGGTACAAGCGGATATCAGCCCGCTCTGTCACTCTGTGTTTACAAGGTTTTTAGTGTTTGCCGAGGAAACACGGTTGCACGATTCTGACCAGACGACACCTGCACTGCCATCGACACAACCTGTCGTTTCGATTGATCAGTGGATTGACCGTTTCCTAGTTTGCTCACTTGGGGACAATCCGGATTTTGTAGCCACATGCAGGACTGGCAATGTGACATTTTCTCATTCGGATCTACAAGCTGTCAAATCGTCAGTTATACGGATCGACAGCGATATCACCACGCCCTGTCGAGCATTTGTCGTCAAAATCCACGAATATCTGTTGTCGACTGCCTACGCACAAGTGTCAACCGCGGATTCGTCGTTGGATGCTGTTTTAGCCGTCTGTCAGAAAGGACAAATCGTGATTTCCGACGGCAGTCCCAGACATTCGGCCAAGAAAAACTTGACCTTCTACTCTGCGCCGAATAAATTGTGCCAAAAACTTTATCGGGGTTTTTTGACATATCTTTACGGTTTTAGCCAGCCACGGAAAGAAACTCCGAACACCGCATTTCCGCATGACTTGTTACCAAATAGTTAACAGTCAATAGCAAACAAATGTATACGTAATTCATTCGCGACTTGGTTTATCATTAATTCCGTTGGATACCGTAGGTATGCGCGCTACACTCTATAATATCTATATGCAGTACGAAATATGCGTGTTGACTAATAATCTTAGATTTATTGCCGGGACTTGCACAAATTGGAGCGTTATGGCTTACATAACATACGAGTAACGCATGAACACATTCCGTGTAAACGCACCAATCTTACGGTTAGGGTAGGCCGGTATGGTAACCGAAATAATACTTACCAACATAACGGACTAAAGTATATTAGTACAATGCGCACCTAAAAGCCAAAGCCTTCGTAATAATAACCATCGGATCCACAACAAGGTCTTCGTGTCATCAAAATTGGCATTAATTGCCTTTAATTGCAACAAATTCCGTGCGCGCATCACAATTTCACAGTACAAGCCTTCATGTCAAAATCTGCATGTCTGAAAATTTCATACGGCTTGCGTCAACACAGTCCGGATAAACTGTGAAAGTGTCGTTCCTTACGTACAGGCATTCATCTGAAAATCCCAAAAATATGATCAGTTGGCGAATGTTATTATGAATTTTAAAACCAGTAAACGTTATAGCGTGAACAAATTTAAAGGTATCCCAAAAAAGCAAAAACTACGCACTGGCTGCAGTTTGCTGGCAAATAAAATGTCGGCGGGCTGCTTCACATGGCAGTCCGTTGTCCATGGCATTAGTGTTGCCGACCACATCCATCACAGCGCACCGATTATCTAATTAGGAGCATCAGCATATAATCATATAATACTCATCCCGATCCTTAGGGAAACGGTCGTTTTTGTAATTTTATTACTATATATAGTAGTTACGGGTCATAGTTATTCAGGCCATCAATAAGGAAATAAAGAGGTTTAATAGTTTAACGAACGCAGCTATGCAGGACATACAGCTATCTGTACACGCAAGATTTCACACAAACTTGGAACTTTGTAAATGTTTTTCCTCACCATGATCATTGAGCAACAACTCGCGCGACGAATGTGACGCTGCCGTCCACACATCATCCACCCTGGCACGGCGCATCTGATCGAGTACAAACCCCCAAATAGGCAGGGTCAGTTCGCTCAGTACCAATGGGATGCCCAGCATCCGCTCGCATGCTTTCCTGGATGTTAATCCATCAGCGATTCTACAATTCAGAGCTTTATTCCCCGGCACGATAACAACCTTTCTTTACCCATGGAGTAACATAATATTACCAATGCGTACTTTCGCGTGGGATCGGAAAACGAAAAATAATAACACTGTCCATCGATACCAGAAATCCAGTTCTCCGGGCATTTACGGTTGACTGCAAATAAAAGCGCTGCCATACTTTGCGATGGCTTTATCTGGCTATCTGTAGTTCTTTAAAAATCAGTCTTGTACTGTTGACAGTGAAATTATGTATGCTGCATTGATTCTTACTGTATCTGATCAGTGGCAGGCATTTGTACGCTTTGTTGATTCGTCGGATATCTGTTTCGCTTAGACCATTTTCTTGACCGACGACATCCAGACGAGACACAGTAGAGAAAGCTGCACTGGCATTGACGGATATACTCGTGTACTCCGCCGGCTCAAACTGCATCACCGAATTAAAATCGTATCCTTCGTCCAGTAAATTAATCCTCCATTGGTCCGGCATGGAGAACAAACTCCAGTCTGCATATAAAGAGCAAGTAATTTCAAAACATTATCTCCCATTAATAATGCCTGTCGCTGTCAGTGCTCGTTGTACATTAATAAAAAGTTCGGTTGGTTTTGGTATACTGCTGTACATGTTTCAGTAGGAGTATGTCACATGCTGCATAACTTGCGAAATTTTGAACGACATTTATTGTAATTTATGCACTGAAATTGAAATCAATACGGCCCTGTTGAATAATAATTATCTGTCTGCGCTAAAGATATCAGGTGCGGTTAGGTATTTGCATAAATTAATGTTACCAAACAAGCGTAATTACATTTGACAGCAATGTTGGACTTGTTAACGCTGACGAATAAATCTCGATCTGGTCGCTGCATTTCATAATAAAATCCCACTGTGCGCATTAAATCACGTAAAATCACCCGAATCCGACTGCTGTCGAAATCTGCAATGAAATTAAATACGATAATTAGTCTATATATTTTAAGTGCATAAGCGTATGTACCGATACGTGCGTATGCGTATTTGTATACTTTTCCCTGAAGGTTTAGATTTTTAATACGATTTAGTAATATGCGTTAAGAAACAGAAAGCAAACATACCCTTTTCGGTGAAGGTTATAGTTTGCCGGCCTCCACGACGGCCCAAAACGGGAAGCAAGGTCTTCCAACTGCCCAACTGTATGTGTACATAATCCTGCTCTTCGTGCTTACGTGCGACGAAACGGAGACAAGTTTTTGCATGGAATTTGTTGAATAAACTTATAAGGTGACTTCTTTTGCTTTCATCTAAAATTACAGAAAAAAAAAACATTTCAGCCTGATTGAATGGCCTCAACAATCCTTCGCCGCACGTTTAGCTTTAAAAACAGAGTTATTAAGAATATGTATTACAAGTCAAATATGTATCTGGAATGACTATTTGCGTTCATATGCTTTAACAATACGTACCTAAGCTGTCATCAAACTGATAAAAGATTTTCCGTTTGCTCCACAGGGCATCCATATCCGTTGTCACGTTACATTTTACTGTTTTACAAAGAATAACCATCAGCAGATAATAGTATTTTAACCAGTACATGGCTTGCAAACTGACTTAATGGCATATTTAGGTGAAAACATTTTTTCTAAACGACCAACGAGAAAGTGATAATTAACGGACATTTGTTAGTAAATTGTCGTGAACGGCTTTCTTTCAGCAGCCGAAGCTCTGCCAAATGAAGACTGCCGATCGTCCGAGTTCAACGTACAGCCCGTGTGCGGAGTGCTCAGACACGTAACTGATTGGTTCGATACATGGAGCTTTGTGGTCGTACGCTTATTGTACGCTGGTCGATTGTCTCCATCGATCGTAGCGCGCACTCATTATTCTTGCTTTAATCAGGCACATCAGACTACTCTGTGAACATTAATAATATTATTATCAGCGAAAGACTGTAAGTGTTGCCGGTGAAAGTCAGTAGGCTTGCTGAAGGTTATATTACTTGACGGCTAGTCGGCTACAACTGCATAATGCATATACGGAAAAACAGCGGAATTTGTTGTTCAAAATCTTTGAAAGCACAAGTTGCGAAAGCTGAATTTGAAGTCCAGCTTGTAAGTCAAATCGAACTATTTATGCCAAAATGATACATGCAATAAAGAGCGATGACAACCAACAATCAGTACACGTGACGATAGCGTTGGTACATTGTTTACTCGCACCGGAAGTTATGTGCCGGTCCGGCCAAAACAAAAACCAGTCGTCTATTCTATATATTCGTATTAGCGCTTTCATGCTTCACTTTACTGAAGACTCTCTAGTTAATTGAGCATTCGCAATATCAGTAGCTTGTTAAAATTACGGCAAAATCAGGTTGACTAAGGTCATCGCCGAGGTGGGTAGTGTTGTCTCCGCAGGTCATTTCGATGTGGCAATCGTCGTCAGCTAAACAGGAGGCAAAGGACTGCTTCCCTTTGGGGACTTCCAGACGCTGGGTAAAGCACCAGGGGTCACCGCCCTTCATGCGTTCCCAGTCGGCATAGGCCCAGCACCAACCGTGGTAGCAGCCACATTTCTTATGGGTCATGCCGCTTCGGTCTCGCTCAAGGCAGCTGTTAATTTTACAAAAGTTTTTGCATATTAGCTGTGGAGTTACTGCATGTGTACTGTCACTGAGGAAAAGAAACCTTCAAAGCATACATACAGAGTAGGTAGACATTCAAATATCTGTAATTAATTACAGGATATGTGGCTTATAAGCCACATATGCTGTATACGTAAGTTACTTGGCAAATACTTGCTACTGTAAAGGAGTTATAATAGGATAATAAAAGATAACAACAGTATCTACACCCTTTTTACAGTATCTGTAAGTAAAAAATACAAGCAGCTGTCCCGTTTCTAGTGCTGAATATGAATGACCTTTAAATTGTGAATAAAATTACAAAATTATAATCATATTGCTACAGTAGCCTTCGGTAAATGTATAGCAGACGTGCTAACAAACTTAATTATTTTTTACCGAGCAGCACGGTAAGGGCGAGGAAGAACCACAATTTGGCCATGGCAGATGTTTAGGCTTTAATTAGGATAAAATAAGCAACGGCGGAAATAGGTTATAAGCGGTCAGAGCGTAGAAACTGCGAATAAACAATCTGTTAACACTACATACCGGTGCAAATATGCCTGGAATGTGATAATAAGATATGATATCGCGGGTCCATACTTTTTGTACTGAGGAATTATGTGGAGTTACGAGTTTTTCACGGTGAGATAGAGATCAAGTATGAACTGCTCCAATATCTCTGGTTCAATCTAGTATAAAGTACCTGCAACGGGAACTCGGCTTTGCCTACCTTTCGCGCTGATTTCGCATGCGATAACCATAAGATAACGTAACATTACTACTGGCCAGCTAGGTAAACTAACCATTATGCAGGAATCGAACTGAAATTAAGCGGCACTTCGTCTGTTTATTTGTTAACAGTTTATGTGGTTTGACTTTCATTGTACTTAAACAAATTGTTGTTAATGTGACTGCAGCATGGCGAAAGTGGCTGACACGTCTCACTACCGTTAATTACACGCGTATATTTTGCAGATTTCAATGGTATACTGTAGCGTCGTTTTGGGACAGGGTCGCCTTGTATTTGGGCGGAAGACAACAGATAGCAAGAACGGCAACTTCAGTCATTCTTTATCGAGATCAAAATAAGTAGTTATAAATAATACATTAGTTACATTTAAGACGTATAGGCGCAGAAGGGCCAAGTAGTACAAGAGCGAAACAAAAGGCAAAGAAGCACGAGAGAAAGAGTACAGTAGCGTTTGAGAAATCCGCTCGCGCGATCTCTGTGATCAGCATCCTGCATAGATCCAGATTTATCCAGTACAGTCCATCAGGTGGTCACATGGTACTTTGCAAGTTTTTTTTGCAATGTTTTATCCTACACACTCATTCAATTATAATTCGCTAGTTAAATAACCTACAATCTGTGTCTTATATGTGTGATTCTATTCTTTCGAGATCTCGGGTGCACCGCCACCGTGCGCTGCACGCGAGCTGGTGGACTTGCATGGTCCGAAATATTGGCAAGCCTGAAAAGTATGGCAATCAGCTGGCTGGATGCAGTTATAACGAATTGGCTTTTGGATAAGAATTAACCAGACCATCCAAAAAATTTTTTCCGATGCTGCGCAATGCTTGCAATAGGTATATCGTAGCTGGGCATGCCATAAAAATGAAATTTTATCGATCTACCGGTGACTTTCCTAACATACAATGTTGTTGCGCGAGTATATAGCGCAAGCGTGTTTTGTGGGTGCGATGCAATCTTTATTTGGCGGTATACAAAACTCACACGATTTTTCTATCATAATAAAGATGTACATAATCCACAGCCTCAACCGACAACAGAAACAGACGTTCTAATTATACAGAACATCTCATCTAAATTAGCCGATGCTGGTGCTGTTCCCATGACGGAGGCCGCATTCCCGCGTTGGATTTTTGTGGGTTATGTGCGGTACGCATGGTGAATCACATGCTTATGTATCATCATACCGGGCGTGATAAAATGGATACATCTACGGATGCGGTTGGATGCACAATAGCATGTTGTGGTTAGCAAGTCAGAGGTTGTGTGTGGCTTGAATGGTAACAAGCAAATGATTGAGCGTGAAGAAAGGCATGAATCATTTGTGTAACCAATAGTGTCTCTTCCTTTGTTGCAGTGTTATATCTCTCGTAACATGTGTTAAGTGCCTGGCTAAAAATGTAGTGTGTGATGAAGTTGTGGAATTGATTTAGTATTTAGTACATCACCAGCCATCCTCGGATCAACTTCCCTTGGAATATCTGCCTTTGTAGCATTGCATGCATTCTGTTAGCATTCGAGTTGTTTGTGTCTGCTAATCTGAATAAAAGGTCATCGGGTCGGATCAGCCGCGGTTGTTGAATGTTGTAGTTAGCGGTAGCATAAAGGTCATATCCACCGAGTTCATCAGCACCTTTAGTTACGTGACAATGTGCTATATAAAATTATAATACTAAATGTACGAACTACATAATTGATGGCATTTGACTTTTATCTCCTCTCTCTACCATTATTTCGCCAATACAGCTATCATTATGAATCGATTTTGCTATAATTAATAACCATATCGCGTTAATTTCTAGCTACGAAAAAAACTAAAAACGAAACAATGAACCACAGGAACACGAGAGCTGCACAGGAGTCCAATTAAGTATTGTACACAGATGGACAGTAACGTAAAAAGCCAGCAAAGATACTATGTCACATATAATAATTATTCGAATAGATTAACAATGTAAAACCATCGGTTATCAATGTAAACGGATTTACAATCAACAAAAGTCGCTGTTTCCTGGGCCACCATCGTGGCATTGTCCGCAGCTGGAAACCCATTCCAAGTCATGGCCGCCCTTACATTTAAACAGCATGTTGAGCTCGTGGTCTTTGATGTTGTAGCCTACAGTTAAAATCATGATAAAGTTAAATTTACAAGGTGTAAGTATTATGAACTTCAAGTGTACAGATAGATAAAGGCTGGTAAAGCTGATAATCCAAAACCTCGTTAGTGTTCACCTAACCATAAAATGATAGGGAGCCTGGGAGGCCATTCGGTGGAATAAATATTCTGGCGTGATTTGTTATAGAAATTCCAGCAACTATGCAGCTCAAGCCGAAAGAAAAAACAGACCACTGTTACGGTATAAGAGAATAAACATACCTTTCTGAGAGCGTAAAACATGTCCGCAGTACATAATATCCGATGTACAGCTTTCCGCTTCGCTAAGGATTACCACTGATGCCAGGATAAAAAACGTAGTGAGAATATGCATTTCCCTGAGGGGAGCAAGAGATAAAATACTGCTCAAAAAACAACAAGCAAAAAAACTTGACCTTTAGCTTTGACGCTTGACCAAGATTATAGAAAACTGATAATGAAAAATTTACTGACGTAGTACGTCCTGCAGTACGTACAGCTTTATATCGTTTGCGGGAACAGGAAATCGCCCAATTCGTCGTACGAAGCGTGATGAAAAGCCCTGATAGTCCCATAAAGCTCATTGGAGACTGAATAATTAATTACTCTATACTACAGGCATACTGATTCAGTGCATTTTCATCCGGGTTGCTTGTAAGCGTTTTTGTTTAATCTTTAATGTACGACGGATTCGCTGGTTGCATTTGCCAAAAAGGCACTTTCACGACGAAGAACATCATTGTACTGCAAAAGTTACAATAATGAATTAATACTTCTTAGTACGGTTTTATGCGCAAGTTGATAGAAATGCAGTTAAAGAATATAAATGGTTAGAAATTATGAAAGGCAAAAATAAAAAAAGGATGAAATGTTTACTGAAATTGCATGGTGATAGAGTTAATCAGTTGAAAGATATACTTATTGAGCGTGCTTATACGAAGATGGCATGAATCTTTTTCTTTAATAAATTTGTTTTATCTGATAAATTTTTTCCATTGTTAACAGTAGTTTGAAGTTTATGGGCACTGTTTGAAGTACGCTTAATGTGCCTTACCGCCGCCTTTAAAGTCTTAAAGTCCAGATACAAGTGTCCTACTAATTTTACGTGTGCAGTATACAACTGTAAAAGAACTATTTCACTGGTTTAACAGAAACAGTTTTGCTGTTTAAAATTAGGTTTACAATAGCCTACAGCAAATATCTATACGATGAAATTACTCACAATTAAAGCGAACCGGTCGTGCCGCAATTATCGGCTTACTACAACTTGTGCAGCTCCACAAGATTCGTAATTTAAACCGTAACTTACGCAACTTAACCGGAACTATATGAATTCTGAAGAATTCTATACCTTCTGCTGGCAAATGCGTCTAATCTTTCAAGTTACTCGTAGCTTAGGAAGCCGGACAGCGTGACACATGTAACAAGCGACGCGCAAAGCAGCTATTCAAAATTTCTTGTATATACGTATAAAGCCTCGTCAACATGCGCTTCAAACAGAATCATCGTTCATCAGTAAAATCCAGGACTGCGGCTTGTGTCTCTTCTGGCTTGACCTTTAGGATTCTGGTGAGCATTCAGGTAAGCAGCGCGTTATTAACGCAGGGTACTGCAGTTATTTGTGTAATAGCGTTATTTAGAGATATCACTGCTGTTTATATTGTTTTCGCTTTTCTAAATTCGTTCAATTTTGCAGTAAAGAAGCACTTGCAAGAACATGGCAACCCTAGCGCGATGGTTCCTTTTTGCGTTGGTCGTCATAACGTGGAGCTGTGTAGTAGTTAACGCCATGTGTCCGAAGCATTATCCTTGGAATGGATGTAACTGCCAATGCGGCGGAGAAATGAACGGGCATTGTCACTGCGCTTGGGATCGTAAACTACAGAATGTGTATTGTCGGGATGGAGGAAATCACTGGATCTGCTTTCCTTGGTCGGGCGGCGGATGTCCGTGGGAGAAATGTTACAGCTAAACTGCCAAAGTTCTACTACAGTTTTTCCCCAGTATTACTTACATTTTACTCTCTTTAATTTTAGTATGGGTGTTCGATAAAGTTTCCATTAAAACTCGCTGCAGTAGTCCAAGTATAGTCTATGCGTGTGATGCCTTTGCAAACGCAACGATTTTGAAGTAAAGCGTATTTATCTGAAATAAAGAGCGTTGGTCATACTGCATTCCCGCCACAGTATGAGTAAAAGTGCAGCTGATGATACTGCGTAGATAAACGGTACCTATGCACGGTGGAGATGCGCTTGCAGCATGGCGAAACATTTACTGTAGACGCTGGTCATGTCAGTTACCAAAATCGATGTCTGGAACCTTTACTTCCGGCAGCAAAACGTTCTGTGAGGCATAAACAAGGATAATGACCTGCCAAGCAAATATACGACTACGCAATATTGTCTTGTCGTAGCCCTTATATTCTATGGGTGCGCCATGCCAATCGATCAAGTATACTGTTTTTTTGTTCGCGCCACTCCAGGAAATCTGAAAGCACCTACAGTATATTGTTGTGGATTGCTCTAAGTTAGCTTTTACTGCGCCTTTACTGATACACAAAATTATCGTGCGTCAACATATGCCGTACGCGATGACTAAAGAATTTAGGCAGATGTATTTAGCTTTGTTCACCTTGAGTCTGCAATATCAATGTGGATGTACCTATATAGTATAAAGATTTCAGCAACCCGTAATAAAATAGAATTAAAATATTTCTTAATTTACATGCCTTTGCTTGCTTTTCACATTTTCATCCATTAAAATACGTGTACTATATGAGTTAGTCCAGATTTACTGAGTTTAGCATACTCGTACTTGCTGTCATTATTTAGTTGTGTTGTTTTGCAGAGAACTACGAAATGGTCCAGACGGGGGTCACCTTTGCCTTGCTGCTTTTGATAACGGCTTTAGCATCGTTTGGAGTGGATGCGATGTGTCCACTGTCCGAAACATTATTCGGGGAATGAATGCAACTGTCAATGCAGCGGAGAACGGAATGGGCACTGCCACTGCGCTTGGGATGCAAAACTGAATAATGTATATTGTCGTGATGGAGGAAACCACTGGATCTGTTTTCCCTGGTCGGACGGCGGATGCCCTTGGGAGAAATGTTATGAATAGCTTAATTGGCCGCGTAAATTATTCTATGTTAGGGTCGTGTTATTATTGGTAGAAGCATACTGCTTCACTTTTTACACATCACATTTATACGAAAGTTATTATTGGGGTATATCATTCTGACTCTGAGTTGTCCAAACTAGATCTGACGCTACTACAGTATTTACTGAAATGGCTTGCTGAATAAATTGATTTGTATGAAGAAGATGTACATACCACAGATCTGGACATTTATTGGACGTTTTTTTTGAGTGAAGCACGGAAAACTGAATTTAACACGATTTCTACAGCTTGCTGTAGATGCATTACCGGTAGTGTTAAAAGAGCTTCGGCAAGTAACTGCGGTGATGTGCAATTTACGGTGTTACCCTTGATAAGCACATCGACGCTTCATTTTGAAATAACGGGCAGTACAGGGAGAAGCCCTCTTTTCTGAATCCATATTTTCTGAAAACGAAAAAATTCTGTAAGTTGTTTCAAAGTATTTTGTGTCGAAAGTCGATACTGAAATTCCTGGAGAGCAGAAACAGAAAATTTTTCTACACTTCTTATCATTTTCTAACAACGGCAGGTCAATGTGGCAGGAAATATATGCATAGCATGAACTACCGGCTCGTAGTACCGGGTGGTACTTCGGCAAGATACTGAGGCATCAACTTTCGGTGCTGTAATTTTATGGAATCAGCACGGCTCATTTCCTAAGCAAACGTGTAATGGCGGCCTACTTTGCATTTGCAAATAATTCAAAATATTATTTCAGAATAAGGGTTTAAGGCAGGCGATAATTTCATGGCATTGTTGTACATTGTGTTATTGTACACTTAACGTTAACAGTATTACTATGTCAAGCGTAAGGTAGCTGTTGTTCTTGTTTAACTTGCAGCTGCACAGAACGGCTCATCCCCCGTATTAATTTAAAATAAAAATTTGTATTACATAGTTTCAGGTACGTAGGAGAACCGTGTCGGTATCACGTGCATTTGGCAGAATGATAATCTATCAAAATGATCTGTTGATCTGGGCGCAACCCAAGGTCCGTTTCCTGTTGTGCTCGCAGAGTGCCGGAATCGCATCCCGTTACACATCGTTTATCGTTCACGACTAAAAGTACAGAAGCTTTATATTCCGGACTTAACACACATAGCTATTCGTAATCTGATAAGGGTGACCGGAATATCGACGGATGCGATTGCTCAGAGATCTAGATCGCAACTTGCGCAAATACAGATCACAGTGTAAACTTAAGTATACAGTATACCGATATTTAAAAGACTGATAAAAGCTGCAGCATCTCTAGTTATTCCAGAACATACTCGTACTTTTCCCCCTACTGCATTCCCAGCTTTCCAAATATCAACACGGTATTGTAATCCAAGCTTTCGGAACCTACTTGTGTCCGAATGTCATAAAACTAAAGCTGTCTTTGGCTTGTTGTTTCAGAGAACACAAAAGAATGAAGGCGTGGGTGACCTTTGTTGCATACATTGCGGTGTTTATCATCGTGTCATGGATGTCTACCGAGGCTAATGCTGCAGAGCATCACCACTACAATGGATGCAACTGTCAGTGCGGTGGAGAATTAAACGGGCACTGCCATTGTGCATGGAACTCCAAAATGCCGAATGTGTACTGCTGCTCAGGAAGCAATCACTGGATCTGTTTTCCTTGGGCCAATGGGAGATGTCCCTGGGCGTAAATTAACGACCTACCGCTAAAATGCCCGTTTAGATGAATGAAACAGCAATTCGAAGCGATACAGTTAGCAATATACTCTTGCTAGGCTGAAAAATGTGCCCGCCCGCCACACTATTCTTTTCTTTGTTATATCATACGTTACAGGCAGGAATACTCACATTTGCTTGCTTTTAAATCATGTTGCTTATACGATAAGCTTCTCTGCATTTCCTGTATTATTTTGGGAAATAAATTCCGCGACAGTTATTAAACCGGAAACTGATTGCGAATGTGGAATCGGTCGAAATCATTGTGAATTTTCCAAACAACTACGAAATCAAGGGTTACGGTGTTAGTGTATTGTAGCCGTACAAATGAGATCTGTAGCGAAGATGTACATCTCACATTGGTGCTTGTTCAACCGGAAAGATCTGAATGTGTACCTGTACAAATTGACCAGTTCTAACATGGATTTTCTAGGCTTTTGAGATTGTCTGATGTTCTGAAATCATTCATGCTCTTGCCCGTGCCCTTGCTCTTCCCCAGTGACTTTCAGCTGATTAAAAAGGTTTGTGCACGTTGACAATCGCGCCGGTATGGTTAGAATGTTCGAATTTGCGTAACTGACATTTGGGTAATTCGCTAACTCGTAACATCACCGACGCTCTTAGACGAACCATCAAATCTCGTTTTATCGTGGTACGGGTAGATTAACCCACTCCACTTTAAATGGCAGCTTAGCAGTTGCCGTTGTAGTACGTTTTACAGTTAAGCCGGCTCCATTTAACGTTTTTGAGGAAACAGAATGATCTCGCCACTTGCTTCTAAATGCAAGATTAGTATTTTATTGTCAAACCTACGCCTTTATTCGTTTGTTTATTTATTGCTTTATTTGTATGCTTGACGTTTTGATCAACCAGTACGTAGTCATATCGCCTCGGCCTTTTACTTTCAGCAGACCTCGAAGCTCAATCACATAATCATGATCGTTGAACTCTTCTAAAAGTTGCTTAGAGCTTGAGCTAAGATGTATCTGCCCCGGCATCCCTTGGCTGCACATTCGTGATGCAACGTTGATCGTGTCGCCAAATCTGTAAGGAGTAAATTCGTATTCAATAATAATGTATGTAATCTGTTAGGAATTGATGCGTCAGATCCAAAAGCAAAAAAAGGTGCAAACCATACAGGCAATATCGGGGCCTCTTGACTCCAATTACTCCCGCAGCACATGGCCCTAAAAGACATTCTTAGGTTGCCATTCTCAAGCGTGCCATACGCAATTTGGGCGTAACCTACCGGAATGGATTCCAATTTTTATGCGCAGATCCTTGGGCAGATTGAATGTGGGTTCCAGCCCCAGCACTCGCAAGGCAAAGTTAGCTATGCGTCGTACATGCTCGGAACCAATTCGCTTGGGTAATCCACTTGCTACCTGTATCACGTTTGGCAAACTCAAATACCCACTTCGTTTATAAAACCGTAAAATGGTTGAAGTTTACAACACGGACAGCTTATTGGCCGGCTTTTATGACCTTTTCTGCTGACAAGTTTTTGCGCTGTAGAGTCCGTGTTTCGTTGCCCAGATACAAGTGATCAGAACAGTTTAAACAATGCACTCATGCCTTACCAAAAACGAATCCAGCACAGCTTCCACTTTATACGTCTCACATAACGTGGCCACTGCATCCAGGCAGTCTTCCACCAAGGAAATGAGCCCGAATATCATCTCCGGAGGTGCATCCAGCACATAACTGGCAAATCCGTCCAGTTGAGCGAACGTGATTGTTACACAGTCAAATAATTCCGGTGCTACAAACTGTCCAGCACGAAGATTTTTCACGATTTCTCTGTAAAAACATTTATGATTATTACTCCATCAAAGTAGGATCTGTGTTTCGAAAATCTATACTTCGGTAAAAACTGCCTGACGAGCGCATCACAGCGCATTCGTGCATCTTTCAACGCTCTGGAGCGCTTTTGGACTTCTTGTTCTAACTGATTGGAATAGTAGCAGAACCTCCGGTAAATCTTATCGAATAGTTTATACTGGCTGTTTTCCGGGGAAAGCAGCGGCGAGAGCTCTTTCAGTTGCGAGCGCAGCTGTTTGACAGTCGGTCGGTCTTCCGGAATCACACTTAAGCAGCCGTGAATGGCACTGGCCAGTTCGGCTATTTCCATGTAGTCAATAGCAGCTTCCAGTGGGTTATCGCGGTTATTTTCCGGGTAGATTATAGTTGCAGTGCCTAAAGCAGAAAACCAACTACATTATAAATAATTGATGGAGCCGGATAAAACCAGTCGTTTTCTGTCACCGAACATCTCCTCCATTTTTTTGTACAGGGTTCCGCTCGTTAATATGTCGTACAGGACAAATCCTGTAGAAAATACATCGACTGCTTGCCACGACTTCGGTGCGGTGTCCCATTGGTCAATTTCGTCCAGCTCCGGAACTAGCCAAAAATACTGTTCCCAGGGTGCGTTAACTGGACCGTGGCAGTTCATACTGCCGTCAAGATCAATGAGTTCCAGTTCATCGCGAATTCTATCGCTAGCCAAATTCATGAGCTTCAGTGTAAAATGCTTATCGATCCAGCAGTTGAATACACTGAGCCGTCCATGGTAAGCTACCTTGGAGTTGTGAATATACTGCAAACCCTGTCAAGTGGACAAATTTTACTAAATTTTGTCGAGCTTCATAACAGTACTTCCGAGTCTCTGAGTTACTGGTAAGGTTGTCAGCTGTACAGTAGAAGCAGTCGTTGGAGGAGAATAAAAATCTACAGACCTCAAGGAAGTCCATGACAAAGGAGCTTGTGAATGTAAAATCTGCGCCCAGCACACCGTTGCACATTTGCGGCAGGTTCCCTCTGGAGGGGCACGCGAAGATCACCATTACGCTGAATCTCTCAGCGGTCAAGTTAATGCTTATCCCATAAAGCCGACAGACATTCTGATGATCCAACCCCCAGCACTGCAAAGTGCAACATGATAAAATTATTTTTGAAGCACTGCTGTACAGCGCTCTCTGTGAAATAAAGTGATCCGCCTCTTGATCTGCAATGTACTCGCACCTTACCTTTCGAAGAAGCCGTAGTAAGTGCTGACTGTTGGATAGTTCCTTAAAACTCAAATGACCTTTACCGCGCGCAACGGGGAAACATGCAACACCTTTTCCATGGAGCGATGCGAACCGGACAGCTGTCGCCTGGTTCATTGGAAACTTGAAAGTCAGGATCTCTTCAACGGCAGTGTGACTTACCGAGTGCGATATCATAGATACAGCGTCATTGTACGGGTGTTCAGGTCCAGCAAAAAGTGAAGACGCGTATGAGTTGAAGTAAGATGGTGCTTTCAGGTCATCATTGTCCACTTGCCACCAAGGATCGTGTAATAACCTTTCTTTGTACCTTATTTTCGTGTACCTGCCGTTCGGTTAAACCAATTTCATATTGGTTGCAAATTCTGAATTGATATCGGTCATAAATTCTGTACCTCCAATGGAATATAGAAAGTATCGCTGCGACGATGAAAGAACCAGAGACTGTGAAGATAGCGATGAGCATCGACGTATTATCGCCTAGAAGGCAATAAAATTGCTTCTATGCTCGTGAATATAATGGGTTTCAAAAATTTTAAACTATGGAAAGCTGAACTCCTTACTTTTCGGCAAACAAGACGGTTTGTTGTTAGAATAGCCACAATAAGGTTCATTTGGTGGAGGGAATGGCTTAGAGGAGTTGGCCCATTCGGTTACGCGGGTAGCCTCCATTAATGTATCATTCTTTCCGGTTTTAAATAAGAGTGGCTGCAAGTACGCTCGAGTAGGGTTCAGGCGGTAATACATAGTAATCACTCGTATATTGCACCCTAGAAGATAGATTTCTTTACAGTACGAATGCCGAATGAGTCAAAGTAGGTGACGACAAAATCCGTGCGTCGCTGTCCCGTGTTGTCGATGTACAAACTACCGTACTCATCGGTGTACGTTCGATTGAGGAACATCCGCGCTAAAGCTCTGCCATCCTGATAATCCAAATCATCCACCCCCGAGAGAGATTCATTAAGGAACTAGCGAACAAACAGATACAGTGGCGCGTGACCGGCCAGGTTAAGACGGCCCGTTCCGCCGATAAATCTCCAGTAGCAACGAATTACGTAATACATGCAATTAGTATCTGTAACATTCACTTTCCTTACCGCAGCGGTCGCCGTTATTGCCCGGTAGCTACTGATGAGATTGGGAAAGTTCTGCAAAATATTCGTAATATAGTAGCTCCACGCAGAACTGTTCTGAGCGATTTCATTCACTACACGATGGATATAGTGTGTGGCCTTGTGCAACTACGTGCTCACCTGGTCAGATATGTTGTATGATAAGTTGTAATCTCGATAAGAACGACGTATGAACTCCATTCCTAGTTGTAAATTGGGGGTCATGTCGACGTTTTTTGGCTGAACAATGAGCAGGGACTGGTATGCTCGAAAGGCAAGCTGTCGTAACGAAACGCGAAGATGGTCATCATCAGCATACAAGATACTAAACGTGGACCACTCGTTACATCATCATCGTTGTCGTTGTATCTCCAATTAAAATCGCCAAGAATTGGTTTGTTCCGCATAGTTTCGATCGCTATATAAACCTAAAAGACGAAACACGAACTGTAACCTTACCGGTAAATTGCTATGTTTACACTACTTAAATCGGCGTAACAATGCTTACATATTCTCCGTTTGTCATACCCATTTTTGCTGCGGTAATCTGCAAAACTAAACTGTACCAGTAATATCGACGTAGTCTTTGACAATTACTTCCATTTCCTAAATGTGGTGCCAGTAACTTATTAAGATCGTACCGTACCAAGAGTTCGCGCAAGAATACGGCATGCCCGAAGAATAAAATGACTGCAAAGAATATCACTATAATATGATCATCCAAAAACAAAACAGTGGTTGGTGAAGTACGATTCTGTACGAATGGCTTTACCGCGGCTGACAGCAGCAACATCCTTCAAAATCGAGTCGAAGGCACCAAAGGGCACTTTGGTGCTTTTAGTTGCTATCTTTTGCACAAAGGCCTTAATGTGAGGCTGCTTTTCCAGCTCTTTCTGGACAAACGATGCTACAATCGCAAAAACGCCGGGATCTCCCGGATCGATAATAATAAAAACTGAGCTCCAACGGAATTTATTTAGTATTTGGATGTACAGCTGGCCACATTGGCCGGTGGAGAAATCGTTCATAGCAATCCACGAGGGATTCAGGATACGATCGCTGATCTGTGGCGAAGCTGACATTCTAAAGACGTTTTGCCATTTCAATGCGGTCTTCTGACAATGCAAATAAAGACAAATGATACGTTACGTAACGTACGTTGTAATCCATAAACTGTTCCATACGCGCATAAACTGTGGGATCTGTGTGGTTTCAAGACCAGCTAGAAAGAGCAGCGAATAGGCATTCAGCGTTGCATCATTCATACGTAATATTAATTACAAGTACAGTATTCGCATTGCCGAATGCCGACGCGTTAATGTTTCAAAAAGTCAATTACAGGTTAGGAAAAAAAGCTCTTTTCCGTTAACAGACCGAAGTGGTTAGTACCAGTTCCTGTGCAAATCAAGCCAACGCTACGCTTTCGTGATCTATGTACTCGAGTAGTCCTAGTTGGATTAATTACCTTTTCGTGCTTCATTGTACTCATTCATTTATCCACGTTTTAGTCTATACAGTATCTTACTTGGATTGATATAAATTGTGGTGTCATCCCGTTGCCGTCGGCTGTAATGCCATTCAGTTAAAAGCGGCACGGCTACATCAGCCAAATCCGGCGGCTTGCTGTCCGGTCGCACCGGTTCATACAAAAAATTCAATTTAAAACGCATAGTTTCCGCATATTTCTCCCGTACATAGTCTGCGCCCACGGACAGCGCGGGACCGAGATAAGGAAATGTTCCATAATTGGTGATGGGAGCGATACGTCCGATGGCTACAAAACTAATGTTCAAAACAGCACCAGCATTTAGAACATAGCGATCAAACACCATCAACAATGAAAACCAGTGCATTCTTGTGGTGATCAGGAACTCCAGATGCGGTTGTGGTATATTTAAGTCGTTAACCGCCAAATAAAAATCGTGCTGACGAAGCTGATACCGTTGTAAAACGGCTAATATGTGGGCAGGTAAAGCCAACTGTGGTAATGAGTTCATACTCCGTGCATGCAGATTCAGCGCTTATCTGTATAATGTAGTAAGAATATCCAACAACATCCGTTGATACGTCACTGCGGCTGGAAAGCTTGCCGTGAGGCTGGATCACGAAAATTAGTTTAAAGGATTAGATATACGGTTTCCCGTGTTGCTATCCATCATCCATGTACACATAGAATGGCAACAATCTTCGCATGCCATTTTGATTTACCGTTACACACTAACCATAAGTTTAAAAATATTTGTAGAATGATCATGAAATTCAGACCGCGGAGTCATCAATGACCAAACATCCCTTAGAGTAAGGGGTATCACATAAGTATATGCGCTCCTTAAATTTTGTGTCCCGAGACGCTCCACTGCATATCATTAGGCAATTTAGATCTTCTCATAGGAGTACTGAGCAGACAGGTTTGTGCAGTTGCATAAGACATTCACCACGTTTCCGGGGGGGTTTAATTTATTAAAAGGGTTAACTTCGATAATTTTCCGCATGCCACTCGGTATCCGCATTCACGTGAAGTGTATCAAATCGCAGTCAAATGTCATTCGCAGTAAATGTAAACAATCGCTACATCGGTAAAAACATAATGAGCATTGAGCACCATAATAGACAAATTTGTAACAGCCACTGATAACTTGACCGCGCAAGAGGAATTTCAGTGTTAAACTATTTATTCGACAGATCGATTTATGTGCGCACTACGCATCGAGATTGATAGTGCCGTACTCTTCAAACACGAAGCATGTCTTGGTCTGCAGTGTAAAATGAAAGCTTGTAGATCTACTGTGGAATACAAGAAATTTCTTTGCACGTTGCACATCGAGGTAACCACTTCCGGAACAAACAACAGTTACCGCAGTGTAAATGTTTCCTGTATCTGACGTGATGGTCACCTTGAACCGCACCTATAAAGAGTGCAAGAGAATGCATGCAAGAGCTGCCTTTAGCGTACTTTTCACGAGCAGTTATGTTTCCTTGCGATTAAGTCAAGGTGCTCCACAATAGCATGCGGCAGGTTTACGGACCGTTTTAAGGTGACAGTACAGATTACAGTAATTTATTCTACATGAAGAAGACGTTTACAAAGGGCAGTACACCTTTGTTCTTTATTGACAATCACACTTGATAAAATCCTTTGAACACTGCAGTTTACTGGCTATTAACAGCTGATCAACAAGAAAATAATAAACTACATAATATTGTCGTGTATAAGCGTTCACGCCGGTTAAGGCTCCATGAACAATCTTTACTCTTCCACGCCTGTAATGCTCAATCGGTAGGCACTCGTACTCTCAAACTGTAACAGAAGAACTATGGTGGAGATATGACGAACGTTTCAGGAACACGAAGATCAGGAATCCCTCAGGAACACGCTAACCACAACTTCCGGTCGTAAGTCCTGTGAGGATCGGCAAGAGCTAGGACGATTGTGTCACGAGCAAACCTGTATTAATGCAATAATCCGGGAGCGATCACGTACACCAGAAGGAACAAGTATTGCTGTCTCTTTATCCAATTCACATCACAGTTCACAACGCTAGGAAATTGTAATTAGAAGCAGTCTCAGAAGTAAATCTCAGACTACTGATACCGATATTAGGCATCACAAGAACTTATATAGACTTCGCGTTATGACATCATATACATCGCTAGTAAAAGAGAACAGCAAATCACAGCATTGATTGACTAGATTATCCGTTGTGTTGCAGGTGGAAGGCGGACAGTCAGCATCCGTACGTACATCCGGCGTATGATCCTACTCCCATACGTCACCCCCACGAACGATGCTTGGCCGTGCCAAAATAAACAATCCATCCCGCAACATCCCAGTGCGATTGTGCACTTCCACCCATCCTGATCCCGATCCACCGCACAATCCACGTGTCCATCCGATGCCCAATGCGACTGTACGCCGCGATTCCGAGAGAGTGAGTGTGTAGAATCCTTTGGCGAAGAGGCATCCGGAAGTCCACGGGTTTGGCAGGGCGGAGGTCCAGGGATCCAGGAAGGCAAACTATGAATTACTACTAATGTGCCGTTTACTAGATGGTGTTTTGTATGTACATTCGACGGCATAAAGCTTTATTAGATGTGAATGTAAAATCTGAAAATGTGATTATGTACGATTCTGTGTAGAACTATGGATTAAGGGAGCAGCAGCAGCAAATCAACCAACCAGTAGTATTCTTACGAACTCTCGAGTACTACATCACATCGTATAGCAACAAATGTCAACAACAACAAACAAGCTACAAATAAGCGTATCGAAATGGTGAGTGCAATCTACCAGCGCACCGATACAATAATGTAAACCAGTAAAAGGCAAGAAAATCAAAAGTCAAGGCAGTGCAACAAAGCCAGTAACAATATGAGATCAAAGAAAGCAACCAAGGTCAATGTCAGAGGTGAGTCAAGGTTACTTGCCAGCACTGGGAGCCAATGAAAAGAGACCAGTAATACCAGAGCCAGATGCAGCGGCATCCAAACGGCGAGAAACTTCCGCAGCCATCTGACGTCGGCGATCAGCATCCAATTCCCGCTGCTGTTGCTGAGCAAAATAACCAGGCACAAAATTATGCTCGGCCGAACCAACAGGACCGGAAGGCGCAGACGGCGCACGCGGGCGATCAGCCGGAGAACGGTCGCGGGCATCACGGACAATCGGCACTTCAGCAAGTGGTAACACATTTGGTGGCAAACCGGGAAATTCAGCGTTCTGCGGGGCTTGCTGCTGCGCAGGTGGAATGACAGCCGGGGGAACGACAACGGCATTCAAGGCTGGTGGGCCATGTAGATTGACAGCAGGGTTGACACCATTGGGCTCACCTGCAGCCACATTTCCGTTGCCTTGGACCGGATTCGGTGCATTCGCTGCTTGGTTGCCCGGGTCGTCAACCTCCATGTTTGCGGCGGCAGCTTCCACTGGAGCAACTGGGTGATCGACTCCATCAGGTACTTCAATAACTTCCGGTGCGCCCAGAGGTCGGCCATTACGACGCCAATGATCGTTTCCACGACGCAAGTTATTGTCTCCAAAATTCCTATGATTTCCTCGGCCGTACGGACGAAAGTTGCCACGGTAAGCACCACGGGCTCCACCCCTTCCTCGGTGATTATAACCGGCATTATACTGCTGTTGCTGCTGGTTAGAAGACGAATGAAAAATGGCGTCCACTAACTTGTCAAAAGCTCTATTAGGATCAATAGGCGGCATGCCCAAACTAAAGAAAACTAGTGACCTTAAACGCTAAAAATGTAAAGGGAAAAAACGTCAAAATCACAGTCTACACACAACGAAAATCCAGCGTACCAGAAGGCCGAAACGAAAAATCCACAATGCCGATTTCAGCACACTACGCGCAAGTGATTTTATACCCGTCTGCTGGAGCGAAATTTTAAACTGCGGCAGATTCCATACTTGTAAGAGAATCAACCAATCAGCGCTTCGCGCTATATCCTTTTAATTCAATGTAAGCAAAGATCAGATCTATTCAGGTGCAACGAAAGATGCAGCACTGATATCGAGAGCGCGGATACAAAATATTAAACGACCAGTTCATTGACTCAGCACGGCGCATAAAATTGAAAGATAAAAATTGGATGAAAATAGACGCAAAATTTCTTAGATTGAACAATAGAGGCTGCCGAAGAAAAACGAATCATAAAATTTGGTCATCTAATACGCAAATTAAGATCAAAAACGAAATGACAGATCATCAAATTCTGGCAAAAATGCACGGCATGAAGGATAAGAATCAATAATGGAAGATTCACAATTCATCAGAATGCGGCTGCTGGTTGGCATAAACTACTGGTTCCGCAAATTCAGGTGAATCTTCCCGAGCGACAGCAGCGACAGGTGGCAAAGCTGGAACAGCCGGCTGCAGAGACGGCAAGGGATCTACATCCATCTTCTCCAAGTCAGATGCATCGTCGCCCTCACAATCAACTTCCATATCAACATTCTCGTCGGTTTCGACATCAGCATTCTGATCAGGGGATAACACAGCCGAAGGATCCTCACGATCTTCCCCATCATCCGAAACGGAAACTTCACTTGGTGCAGAAGACGAGGACGGCGAGACCTCCTTGTACTTGCGCTTCTCCCCACGAGTGCGGAAATTATACGGGCGGGCAGCAGAAGTTGAAACCTGCGGTTCAGCATTTTCCACGGCACCAGCATCAGCAACCGCCTGACGCGCAACCGCATCCGCCTTCTGACGCTTGGCGATTTCTTTAAATAGACCAATAAAAACAGGATTGAGATAGAGATATTGGCCTCGTAATTCGAGAGCGATAGCCGTAGGAAGCATCCGAGTGAATGTACATAAGTCAAAACGGTTAATTAAAGCTCCGTCACGGAATAAAAAGCGCGACAAGTATAGACGTGGATAAAAAGGATGAAAGCGGTTTAGTCCAGAAAAGTAGGCTTCAGACACAGCCAGCTCACCCTGCTTATCCGCAATAGCCATTCTTGGAAATACTCCGGAATGCGCTCGTTTGCGAGCCGTCTGCTTAGTCTTAAAGACCGGCCGCGGTGCATCCGGGTTATAGGGCGCGTATAAAATTCCGCCTTTACGCAGATGCTCCTCATCTGATATAAACAAGAAGTAACAATTAACACCAGCGAGGCGAAGAATTATCCCCGCTAAGCTGTATCACGGATATGCAACGAGAACACAGACCAAATATCCGTTAATTGAAGTAGGCACACCAAACAGATTCACCACAAGACAATTGGAATTTTAGGCTGATAAATGCGCGCAGAAGTAAACAAAAGTGAGTACTAACACTATCATTAAACTAAGAGAACCAAAACAACAGGGTGTTGTGGAAATACCTCGCTTTGCTCGCACAGACGGAGTCTCAGAAGACGATGGTTCTTCTTCCGTCAAGTCTGGAGTACCCAACTGTCTTTCTGCCTGCGTCTGCAGTTTCTTCGGTGACGGCTGACGGATCTCAACGTCAGGACTAGTGGGAAACGATCCTCGGCGAGCACGGCGGCGAACCACAGCAGCATTGCGTCGTAGAATTGTGCGTCGCCGTTGCTTGTCATATCGGCGCTGTAAAGCATTCACTACTGCATCTGCCCAACTCGTTGAAGGTTGCTGAGCCACTACTGCACTCACCGATCCAGATGGCCCAGGAGATTGCGCAGCAAACACTGGCTGGGCGGCAGTACGGCGAGAGACTCGAGATCGAGTGACACGCGATGAAGAACGGGCTTCATCGCTGTCAGGGGAATAACCAAAATTCAACCCCGCTGTAGCACGACTCGGGCGCGGTGTTCGCGATGCGGTCTTGCGCGCAGTTGGCTTCTTAGCAGGAGGCGACATTTTCAAAACATAAAAGTGACAAATCAATCGTAAAAAGAAGGGAAAAGGGGAATAACAGGAATGCCAGCAGGTTCAGAAGATTGAGAAACTAGAGTGCAGAGAAAAGCACAACAGACAATCTACACTGGCACCGACACCGAAAACTCAACATTCACTGAGTATACCACTAGGCGGTTGACAGGCGACAAGAGGATTTTGTGAATTTTTATTCCCACTTTCATCATTTGCCATAGATCACACAAGATAGCGCTTGTTTCGTTGAGGATTTGTAAATTGCAACCACAAAAAGCAGAATTTAATACAAAAAACAAACCATAAAGATAAAAAGAACTCAAAGAAGGAAAGTCGACACCAAAACACGCGGCTGGGAAATATTCAGAACACAGACCGGAAACTGCGCAGTTTCCGATAGCATGGCCATATCAGGGCGGCTGACAAGTGACATAATGCCGCATCGCGAGCACAGAAAATATCAGCTGTTCATTCATAAAAAGCGAAGAACCCAACAATATTTATCCTTTTGCGGTGACGGAATCTTTCTGTTTCTTATTTTACTGGCATATTTTATTCTTTAGATTTTATTTTAATTATTTCTAATCATCCGATCATCATGTCAGCGCAACCTGTAGGACCAACTGGAGAGCCTCTGCCATCGCCCGAAACGGATGCGATTGCCCACTACGAATACTGGAAGGGACGAACTCGCGAATCAGTACAGTTCGCCATGGCGGAGCCTCTACAGCCAAACGAAACCATCCGAAACCGTCGACAATTGGTGATGCATACGGCAGCCCACGCGTGCATTCTTGAGGCTGACATTACGGGATATTATGTGGACATGTCATCTATCAAGAAATTCATTGTGGAAATGCACGATGATTTCACGGAAGAACGAGTGGATATCTTCCTCGGCGACGCTATTAATGCTGGAATCTTGCTCAAGAAGATGTCGCGCGACGGGCGCTTCGTCCTAGAAGTCGCCGAAGAAGTCAAGAATAACCGCGATCCAGAGACGAAGGTGATCGACACAACCGGAAAGTTTCGTCGAATGATTCGCGTAATCCTCTACCACGGCCGATATGCCATGTCACGCACCGAGATCCAACACTGGATCTGTACGTTCGACGTACATCTGCAGGACGTGGACTACTGGCTGGAGCGCGGGCTGCGCCAACTGGTTAAAAAGAAACACATCGTCGTCGTCTACGGGAATCTTTTCGTGGATAGTTGCATCGACCTGTGGCTCCGAAGCATTCGCGGCTGCTGTCTCTGCACCACTCTAGCCCAAACCATCAGTAAGTATTGTGTGCTTTGCAATTCAAATTTTAAAAGTGACTAAACTCGGAGTGGCGAATGCTTATTTTATTAAATTTATGTGTATTTACATCTTACAACGAAATGACGACGTAACACACCGCAGATGATGGTACTTTCCGTCGTCTAACCAGAGTGATTAAAATTGCAGATATCAAAATGGGCACTATGAAGGTTATTGTCAACGGCAAAGAAACCAAACAGCACGTCGCTGATTGTAGCTTCGGTTACGTGGGACAAGACGGAGATTTGGTTGTCGATGGAGTCATGGAGCGGCTAGAGGCAATCGAGCCAGCAAAGAATAATACCACCAACGTGAATTTGGTAATCCGGGCTAGCAAGGACGGACGGATTGAAAGAGAGCCAATTATCACTCTTACGCAGCTCAAAGCCATGGGCAGCCGTCCAAAATATGTTGCCCCTGAGAAAAATGCGGATATGAAGGGGAAAACCCAGAAGACCAAAGAGAAGGCTGAAAAGCCCGGCGCTGACAAGTGTGACAACACAGACGATATCGACAAACTGCTGAAAATGGTTGAGCGAGAAAAGGACATTATGGACAACTGTAAAGCGCTGGTGAACACGCTGAAGAGACGAAAATCGGAGGACGCCAAACACATCGCGTACATCCGAGAGGCGTTGGAGCAGCGATTAGCCGAATTAGAGAATGCCAAGGACAACCTGGACTTGGATTAAACGGCGGTGCCGTAACGCGTAATGCTTTTCCCGCAGCTGTCTGATAATTTTGAATCTGATTTTCGGCCGACTTTAGTTTCTTCCGTTTTAATCTCTTAATCTCACTCCTATTCGTAATTCTCATGCGTACAGATTCTCATATAGTCGTTAATCTTGCTGGTCGGACAGATCTTTAATTGGAGGTTAATTTTAGATTTTTACTTGAAAAGTGCTGTCATGGATTAATAAGAAAATACAGCCAGATATGTCTGTTGATTCCGATGAAACATAGCCGTAAAGCACCGAATAATTTTCTGAATTCCACCGTGCGCTCACCTCAGCAAAAACTATTTTAATATTCCTAAGTCAAAGCAAACGCATAAAATGCATCGCCAAACTATAAAAAGAATGTAAGGGAAACTGTAACGATCGCAAAATTTGTATTCACACAGGATTGAACCTTGCATCTAGGTGGACAACTAAATCCTGCTCTTGCCCATACGCTAGCATGGCTATACCACGTTTCACTTTTAGTTTGGCAATCACTAGAGGCGCTGTACTACGAAAATTCACAATATAGTAAAAATGCACCAGTTAAGCAGCTGATAAGTTTTAAGATTTCACCACCATCATGATCGTAAAATTCGTGCCAACAACGGAAATATTTCCACAAGAGTGCCAATAAAAATATAAACACGAAAAAGTAGGATTTTAGAAATTGCATTTTAATTTCAAGGGGTTTCGAACCCGCAACCTTCATTGCACCCGTTGTTGTGGTTCAACAGTTCAGTGCACTACGCCACTACAGTCTACAAAGCTAAACTTTTAATCCGCTCATCGGAAATGATCATAAATGTAACGATCTCGAAGCCAACACAATGCTGCATATTGATATAAAAATATAAAACCGAAAAAAAGAAGGTTTTAAATTAAACGAATTAACTTTAGGGATTCGAACTCTAGACCAGCGAGAAGCGGGTCGGTATGGATTCTCAGTCTAGCCTCTACGCCACAAGGTGCTCTACGCTAAAGCCGAGTTAGGTTGGACACCGGAAGCGCCATGTCGTGTATATTTAATCTAATTGCAATAAGGCACGAAACGATTAACTCTTCATCCCGCAAAAGTACAAAAATATCGGGAAGAAAAAGGTAGTTTTTAACATGCAGCATGCAACCCTGAGATTCAAAGAGGTAGTAATTGTAATGAATGGCCATCATACAGAGCCACTGAACTACAAAGTCATTCGAATACAGAGGAAGGTACAGCCAAGTGCAATGTCGGCCATTGAGTGTGCACACAGTTATACGCCCAGCTCTTTGAGTTTAATTCTAATAATCTGGGAACTGTTGTCAACACTTTTCCAAAGACGGAAACAAAAATATAAAACGAAAAAAAGTAAGTTTCTCAAAATCGCAAATTAGCTGTAAGGGACTTGAACCCGCAACCGTTTCATTTCCCCGTTGCTGTAGTTCAACGGTGCAAAGCACTATACTACGCTGTTCTACGACAGTAATTTTTGAATTCGCTCATCGGAAATGATCGTAAAATTACAACGGTCAATCGGCAACGCATTTTTGATGCTATTTTAACAATATAAAACGCAAAAAAGAAGGTTTACGAAAATGTGCATTACTTGTAAGGGTTTCGAACCCAAGGCCCTAAATTGACCGAGTCGTAGCGGAGACAAGGCGGACAACCACTGCACTACGAAGTCTCACGGCAAAATAACAAAATCCGCACGGTAAGGGCTGTACAACTGTGTGCCGCTCGTTGAAAACTAATAAGAGATTAACAGTATCACAGCGAATATGTAAGTACAACCAGATGCAAAAGTTTAGACACGAAAAAGAAGGTTTTATAAGAACGCTTTTAATTTTTTAGGGATTGGAACCCAGGACCAGCAACAGGTAAACGGATTCGCCTGGTATTGTCCTCTTTACTGGACCACTCGACTACAAGAGTCATCAACACAAATAAAAGTGATAATACGGCTGGCAGTGTTCATTATGACACCTCTCAACAGCGATTCCCCCAATATTCCCCATATCAAGTCCCACGAATAAAAATAGAACGATTCATGAAATGAAAACCAAAAATAAGGATATTTACAAAATCGCGTTTTTATGTAGACTAGAACCTCCGACCTCCAATGACGAAGCAACGGAAGCCACTACTATACCAGCGGGGTTGCTCTACGCAAAATCCTATTTAATGGAGGCGCCAAAGGCGTACATTGACAGCAATCCATAGTGAATGTGCCTGTGGCCTACCCACCGAAGCGACCAGCTACATGAAAACCAGTACAACATCCCAACGGAAGTGTAGTCTCGTGCGGTTGTGCGTTACACTGTTCAGAATTTACCAGCAAATGGCACAGACGGTGACTACTTAGACTTTATTGAACTCGCAATTCGCACAGTAACTAGACAACAAGAACGCCTCGCGACGAAACGCAAAAACCATAATGTACCAGCTAAAGAGTGTACAACCTGTATGGCAAAACACAATCTAAATAAAGGAGAAAACTGACCGTAAGACAATAAAAATACAAGATAAAACGATACGCTAAATCTACAATATGAGATCTCAGAAGAGGCGTGAGCGTACACATAAAAGAATGAAGGCAAGGAGATCATAGACGTGAAGCGATGTTTCAGGCATTCCGTACAAAATACCAAACATTCTAACAATAGTGGCAAAATCCACATCCAGAAGTCCACCAGATGATACCACATTAAGTAATCTTAGGAGGGAGCTTGGAGACGGCCTCCTTGACAGCAATTCTGCCACGCTCAAAACGCAGCTGAGCTTCAGTGCGTTCGGCCATCTTCTGCGCCACTATCTCCGTCCATGCCGAGACACGGTTCTCCAGCGCCTGCTTGGTCGCTTCCTTTTTCTCCGAAGCTGGAGGAGTCATAATGATGCGAAAACCACAACAATACAAGAGAACGAAGCAGGACAGAAGTTATCCCAACGATATCGGGCGGATAAATGAAACGGAAAAATGTAATTTGAATTTTTATCGAAATTCACGCTGAGATACATTCAGAATAGGAGTTTGACAGCCGCCCACGCTGGCGACCGCATACTTCGTAACCAGCGAAGTCCATTAACACACGGCCTACGGCAGAGCGTGTGTATTGCAGCAACACTTCTGAACGTTGTCAGCCACTTCACTAGAGTGTGTATATGAAGATAATATACACTCAGCTAATTACAACTTTTAATTCATAAAATGCAGGATTTTCCGGACATTTTAAACCTGTTTCAATGCTTTAAACTTGCACAAAATTACCGCAACATCCACAGCATTATGCTATCGATACAAAATTCACAAAACAGAGCCAGAACAATAGGCTCGATCACAACTGGAGGAAGAGCAAGGCAGCGTTCAGTTTAAACGCTCAAAACGCAGCAGCTATGAAATTATACACGATTAAGGATGTTGCTCTCGGACATGATTACAGACGCGCAAAAAGGCACAGAACAGCAGAGATTTACAAAAGGGCTCATACAGAGTTAAATCTCAACCCGCAATTTAAACACACGAACGGCCGATCGGCAAAAGTCCTCACTTCCAGTAGGTGTGGGGAATGCCACGGAGAGCATGGCGCTGCACGACGATGTGCTTGCGCTTCTTCTTCGGTTTCTGAGCAGTGCCGAAGTCATCGTCCACCCACAGCATATCCACAGGCAAGGACTCAATCGGATCCTTAAAATCCAGCTTGTGCTCCGCCCACCAATCATCCAAATCCAAATCTGGCTCTTTCCAATCCTCAAGATTGCCAGATCCCCAGATATTTGGAACAAGCTCGTCCTCATCCAAGGTATACAAAATACGGCCACACGAACCCGGGCCATTATTCTCGCAGTCGACACAGCAGAGTTCCTCCTCCATCACACGCTTGTTGTGTTCTACCATGCGCTGATGACGCTCACGCGGAGTTTCCGGCGGGTTGAATAAGGATGGCAGACCATATTCCTTGCGCAGGCGTTCAGATGCTTCACGTCGAACTGGAGTGTCAGGATACAGAATAAACCCGATCTTCAAGTAGTACATTTGCGACTCCGACTTGCGGATGTTCTCAATCTCCAGAGCCACCTGTGCTTCAAAATTCAACGGCTCCGGTTCTACAAAATTCAAGGCCATAATTTCCGAATTAGAGAGCTTACAGAGCTCCGAAATAGAGTATACGGGCCAACCAGAGAACGCCAAAAGTACACAAACTCAACAATGTGTTCTTGGTTCGCAGAAACGTAAGCAACAATATCAGCAAACCGCACAAACTTACGGCGCTTCTTCTCATCTTGTTCAGCGCAAATCATACGCCCGCGCTCCGATTTATAAAATTCCATCTCCATTGCATAAAAGAGTAGAGATTTAAACCAAAACAAATGACGGCAAAAGTCTGAAGAATTTAAAAGCTGCAGCTATAAATGTAAAAAGCAAGACTAAACCGGAAAACCGCTGACACACTGCAGCTGTGCAGACCGGAAACAGCTGTGCACTATGTGACTGTCACTGCCCTAACATTTAACGACACACGGGCGGTTGCCGGGTATCATTTGTTTACATGTTCAAACGTGAAGACTTTACATTTTTAAACTGTCATTTGTGTGTTAAAATCGTTTTCCGTCGGATTGTCCGCCAAATTCTGATTTTTGAATAACCGAACAGTCTAATTTTAACTGATTTATTACTGAACGGCCAAGTCTGCGTTCCAGAGAATGAGTGGTAAGCTAACTCGTAGAATAGCTGCACATTGCACAGGCTGTAAAAATAACGTTAAGGAGCTAATTGTAAATGGAAAACAGGTTCTGTACAAGATTCTATGAATTTGGAGTAAAATCCCCAACACCAAGGATAATGCTCCTCCGTAAAACGAAAAATACAGAAGCTAAAATAAGAGAGCACTAAAACAGGGCTGTGATTGCAAGGAAAATCCTCATCACACCGCAGCGCCCATATTGTCATCATCGTCATCACGGCGTGGGCGATGGCGTTTAGCGATCGAAGCATCCAATTTACCCGGTCCGCGTTTCTCCTGTCCTTCATGTAACAGCCAACGAGTTTGTTGCAATTGCTGCTGTTGTTGGGATGACGAGCGCGGGTCCGCTGCATTCAGACGATCGAAATAGCGCTGCTCTGCTTCCAAACGGTGATCTTCGTCAATATTGGAAACCAGTTCCTCGATATGCTGATTATACGCGTCCACGAGCGTAACAACGGCACCATGGTCTCCCGTTTCCCCCGGGACATAATCCAACGCAGTGAGAAACTCGACAGGATTGCGCATCACATTGATGCCGTAGTTCCGACGGAGTTCGCAGACGATTTGCCCGATGAGCCATCCTTGCCGGAAATCCACTCGCAGGTAGCGCAATAATGCATAGTGTACGTCCTTTGACAGATCCAGCGTGTGGACATAGCGATTGTACTTGTCCAGCGTCATTTCCGATCCATTATGGTAAATCTTGCCGCGAAAGCGCAATCGAGTCTCTGGATGCAATTCCACATAATCAGCGTCTGGATTATAGGCACAATGAATCAAACCAGACGGAGGAATGTAGCCTTTCCCTCCACGAGCATAGTCATACGGAGATGGTCGAAGACCACAATCCACCATGCGATGGGACCATTCAAATGTTGGTTCAGGCCATCCAACATGAGGATCGGGATACATTGGCGGCTGAACATCGGCCAAGACATCTGCCAAAACCTGCACTGAATCCTCGGAGGAAGATGTAGTATCCTCATGCATGAAGGAATGATGTGCTGGCACTTTCGGGCGATGCATTGTAGCGGTAGAGAGTAATTTCAGCCGTAAAATCAGTGTAGAGAAGGAGCAAATTCACCCAAGATTGAGAGTGCATTAATGAATGCCACTGATCATTACAGGTGTAAACTCATTTGCGGCCAGCTGAAAGTAGCTTCCTACACAGCTGACGTTCAAGAAGGAGCAACGAACGCTACTACGTCACTGCGACTGTCCAATGGCGATCATACACAGCACATCTGTACGTACAGACCCGTTTTTGGGAATTTTCCAGACAATTTTAATGCGTTAAGGAATAAAATTTCAATTCTTAAAATTCAAAAATAAAATAAAATAAAATAAATGTACAAATTTACACGGCCGCTTGGCCATTTAATCCAGATTACATAAGGTACAAATTCGGCAGAATTTCGCTAAATCAGCCTTCATTTCAGGCCAGAAAAACCGAAGGTTTTTATATAAGTAATCATATGGCGAAATGGCACTGCCATACTTATGAAGCAACCGACGGTGTACTGATTCGGCTAATATTTTACGCCATTGAAACGGGATCAGAATTTTAGGGATTCTTTTCTGGATATCCTCTCTTTCGCCGTAATGGCAAATAATGCCTTTTACTTTCAGCACTAAAGGAAGATGCCAAGCTGCATACGGGGATTCCTCCAAAGTACAGTCTCCGTCAACAACGGCGTCCCACAACATCATGTCACTACACTCCATTTGTCGGTACCTCCAGAACTCCTGTTTATCCAGGGCGTCATCAGATATTACACCCTGAGGCCAGAACTGCTCAATTGGACGTGCCCAAGCCGGGGCTGGTAGGATTCTGTCTTCTACTGTAATTGGGGATAATTTCGATGGCTGCGCCGGCACAATTTCCATCGCATTACAGGTAATGGGCGGGGAATCACTAGTTAACGGCTCAACTAATTCCGATCGGCCCCCTCCCGGCTGGGATACATTCAGAATAGCCGGTTCTCTATCATTTGTGGCCATACGCTTTTTAGCACCAACCGACGGGTCTCTTTTGCGTTTCTTGTCATTTAGCTGATTCACTAATCTCTCCACAGGTTTCACCACACGGGTCTTAAGCGGGTCTTAAGCAATGGAACCGCTTCCATCTGGTTATCCAGATATTCAGCATACTCAGCATCAAGGCGCGACGATGCTGAGTCAACGGACGGAATTACCGGCGGCGGCGCGGGCGCCTCAACCAATTCATCGGGGCATTCCTTCTCCACACAGTCGAGCAATTTTGGTAAGTGCTCGCCTTGAAGGATAGTATCAACGTCGCGGAAGTTATACGGCTTTAAGCGGCTGACATGGACTGTGTCAGTTTTGACGTTTCCACGCCTATTACTTTTTACTAAATAATGCACTGGCCCTGACTGACGCACAATTTCCCATCCAGCAGTCCAACGGGGCATAAGGGATGGATTCTTCCCCACTTTCCGATGTAACACGTATACCAAAACTTGATCTCCAGATTTATACGACGTATGAGATATATTGGCGTCATAGCGAATTTTGTCCTTTAGTTTATGGCGAAATTCCTCTGCGTTAACTAAATCCAAGGCCTCACCAAGGCCACGTTGCATCTGCTGCACATAAACGTGAGCGGGAATCACGAAATCCTCTTCAAATGGCAGGAAGTTATTTACCGGTGAGCGCATCTCGGTGCCATGCATCATGAAGAATGGTGAACGGCCCGTACGCTCCACAACCTTGCTGTTAAATGCGGCACAAAGTGCTGGGAGAAAAATGTCCCAGTCACTTTGTTGCTCATTAACATACTTCGCTAGCGCCTTCTTGATTTCCCCTACACGTTTTTCAACAAGACCATTACCCTGCTGGTGGCCTGACGCCGTCGGTGCGTGAGCAACACCAGCGAGAGCGAGAAGCTCCCGAAACATTTCAGACATGAAATTACTGCCGCGGTCTGAAGTTATGTGTACGGGCATACCAAACACTGTCAGTATGCGGCGATAAAAGAATAACGCCAACGTGGCGGCATCATTTCTCTCAACTGCCTCTGCTACTATATATTTACTTCCGTAATCAACTGCAATAATAATGTTTTTATTTCCAGATTCCGTCGTTGGGAGAGCCGGAGCAACGTCGATTGCCCAAACTAACCGGGGAGGAACGGTCGGGTTGGACTGCAGAGCACCGGCCGGTGCCGTAGCAAGAGGATTTTGTGCAAGGCACGCCGGGCAAGAGGCACAATAACTTTTAACAGACTCAAACATACGGGGCCAATAAAAATATTTATACATCCTCTTATAGGTGGCCAGGACGCCCAAATGTGCCGCTAACGGGGAATCATGGTTATCCTGAAGGAACTGAAGCCGCCAGTGAACAGGTACATACATACAATAACAGATTTTCCGGTTTAACTCAAATTTATAGTAAACTACGCCCTGTTTCACTACAAATTTGTTCAGGTGTAATTTCTCATGGTCTGACATCTTTTCCTTTTTATTTTCCAGGAGCAATCGCCATCGGACAATTCGCGCATCGCGAGACTGCTCTTCAGCCCAGTATGAAGCCTTATCGTCAGTGATCAGCTTCTGCACCTTGTCTGCATCGAAGGCCTTCATATCTTCTTCAAAAATGGCCTTGACTTCGGCCGACATCATCTCGAAACGGATATCCACGTAGTCTCGTTCCAGGATAGCGAAACAACACTCGATCATCGCGGCATCACCGGCGAAAGGGTAAGTTTGCCGATAGTCAAACTCGATGTCTGAGTCGTCAGAGTCAGGTTCCGGTTGTTCTCCTGGATTTCTGCTTAACGCGTCAGCAATAACGTTCTCTTTACCGGGAATATGTACCGGTTTAGTATTGAACTGCTGTATGTATAAAGCCCAGCGCCCGAGGCGGCCAGCGGCATCGCGCATATTATTCAAAAAGACCAATGCTTGGTGATCAGTCTGTACTTCAAACTGGTAGTCGGACAAATAATGTTTCCACTTTTTCAGGGCACAAATTACGGCATAAGCTTCAAGCTCAGTTGGGAAGTACAACCTTTTCTGCGTTTCGGTCAACTTGCGGCTTAAATACGCAATTGGACGCCAGTTTGTTGGCACATCCGTCGGTTTATCCTTGGGACATTGCATAAGCACTGCGCCGACTGCGATAGTGCTGGCATCAACAACCACTCTCGACAAGGCCTCTGGATCATAACGGGCCAAGACCGGCGCCGTCACCAACGCCTCCTTCAATTGTTCGACAGCCCTACACTGATCCGTTCCCCATTCAAAGGTAACTTTTTTAGGAATTAATTTTCGAAGCGGCTCAGCGATTTCTTGGAAGTACTTAATAAATTGACGATAATATCCAACCATGCCCAGGAAACGCAGTATATCTTTTTTGTCTTTTATAATTCCTTAACCGCCTGGATCTTCTCTGGATCCGTACTTATACCAAATTGATCGACCGTATGACCCAAGAACGTTATTGAATTTACAAATAATTCTGTTTTTTCAGGGTTAATGGTCCAGCCGCATTCCTGGAGCCGCAGAAAAAGCTCCTGTAAGTCACGCATATGATCAGCCAGGTTTTTACTGAAGACAATAATGTCATCAATAAAAACCAATACATTCCTCCACTTCATGTTCGCAAGCGTCAAATCCATGGCGCGCTGGAAAGCCGAAGGCGCGTCCTTCATCCCAAAAGGTAAGACTTTGTATTGAAACGTGAACTCTTCACCAACCATTGTTGTTTTACATCGGTCTTCTGGTTTAATTTTTATTTGCCAAAAGCCACTCTTTAAATCTATCTTGCTAAAGACAGTAGCTTTATCGAGGGCATTAAGAATATCGTCAACTCTGGGAAGCGGGTAACTGCTGCCCATTAACCGTTCGTTTAATTTACGAAAATCCACGGTTAATCGCCGAGATTTATCCTTCTTTTTTACGATACATATAGGACTTCCCCACGCCGAATTTGTTGGCTCAATTATACCGTCTTTAATCATTTCTTGAGTTTTAGCTTGGAGCCATTTGCGATCTTCAAACGATGTACGGTACGGAGGCGTTCTGACCGGCAAACTCGTACCTGTATCCACAGAGTGCTCATAAATGGTACAGCATCCCACACGACGCGCCTTAGTCGGTAAGACAGACTTCGCTTGATAAAATATAGCCTTTAATTCTTCCTTGCTGGGACAGATATCACCAACTTTAATTTTTGCGAAGGTTTCCTCTGTTTCAGGATCAACAGCACTGACGGCAGGTGGCGGCAACTGCATGGCCACACATTCATGAATTTTCTCCGGCACTGGAATGCCCTTGACATCACTGGGAACGCCAGTAATCGCTTCTTGACAATTCTCCTGGAACTCTGGAGAGTCCATCTGATATACCGCATCGACAAGCGCGACTTCACCCAGGTTAGTTTCCTCGTTCAGAACCAGTGGTTTATCGGAAACATTAACGACGCAGACTCTACAATTACCGTACTCGTTAAGCGTTAAAACGCCGTCCAGTAATACCGCATTTTTGTTTGATTCGGGAATTTTTCCTTCATAGAGAAACGGCTGAGTATATAAATATTCCTCCTGAAATTCCATGAATTGCTCATCGGACATAGACGTCGTAGCGCGAATAATTCCCTGCGAATGGGGCTGAATTATGACCGGCGAAGCTGGAAACAGCTCCATTTTAAAGCAATCAATCGGACCGGGTTCTGGGTCGAAGCGGTAAATATCATGTTCGACCGAATTAACTTCAACCTGTGCTTGTGCCTGTTTCAGATGGGCGTCCTGTACGCCAGTTCGATGACGTCTTTCGAATACACACAAGCCGGGATATCTGTGGATTCACGGACGTCCTGAGACCGTTTCGGTAAATTTTTAACCACGGGCAACTGCTGAGCGGGGACTGGCGGCACGGTTTCGGCCGACATTTGACTTGCAGCTTCGCGCTCTGCGTATTCCCGCCGAATTCTACGGCTGTAACTGGACTTTTTACGTCTAGGAGAATTCCTTCCCGAACCTTCCGGTGATGGTTCATAATTTCCTACAGTGGGTTGTACTGAATTAGCAGCTGCAGATTCGCTCAATACTTTTTGTTTCTGAATGTCATTCCAGATTTCCCACTGTTCATTAATATTAACATTTGTCGCAACATCGTAGGTCGCTCTGACATCCTCTGAAACGAACTCAGACGGCTTCGGCAGCGGTGAGTTACTAATCATTTGAGAATTTATTTCCCTTTGCTTCTCCGCCTGTTTATCTTCGTAGGAAGTCGGACACGGGCCGATATTGATAGGCTTCATTCCATCAGCAGGGACAAAGCTACCATTTTCGAATTCTCCTGCAGGAGCTGGATTGTTCACGGAAAAGGTAACCTTACGTTTTCCTATAGCTTTCTGTGCGGCCAACTGTTCATTTCTTTTAATCGTTTCAAAATGCCGACGGTCATTAATCGAGTTTCGACACACGTCGCAGTTTTTCTCATACCGTTCGATTTCTATTATACAATCCGGCCAGTAAAACAATTTTACTAAATACGGATATAATTTTTCATGCCGGCCGTACGCTGCCGATGAATAAGAATTTCGTGGAAACAGGCGATTAATTTCTGTCGCCATTGGTGCGGTACGTAAATCCTCGGAGATGCACCAGAATGATCAGGTACTCTGCATAATATTCCTTCACAAATTATGAACCGATTTATTTCATACTTAGTAAAATTCGTATTAGCGTGCGCCGGCTTTTTGTACATTTTATACCACATCCGGCTATCAACGCACTGCTGTTGAGTTTCGCGCCAGAACTGCGGATCACGGAATCTTTTCTCTGAAGGAAATAACTGTTTATCCTGTGGCCTGTCCATTGGCGTCATCCATTTCTTCAATTCTGGATTGCGTGCCATATAAGACGGATAGTCATGGACTTCATCGACGTCTCTGCGGTCGCGCTCTACCGGTATGACATTTAGTAGTTTATTATCCATACTAAGACACTCAACCACCTTCGCTGATTTTTCCATGACACCCATGTAGAGATATTTTGCTGCAGGATGCTGCTTTAATACTGCGTCCACCGACGAGATCTGAATCGGAAGTTGCAGGGAGTCGTCACCCCCACGAACTTGACTGGAGCCAGAGTTAGGCACGGGACTGACCGATGTCGAAGACGAGGTACTCGGGCTGCTTGCCGGCGACGGCTGCGTAACTTTTTCCTTTTTGATTGGCGGCTGGGAAGACGCCTGTCCTCTCCCCCGCGAACTTGACTGCATACTATTTACAATTGTTTCACCGCCTCCCCCACGAACTAGACTTGGTTCTGGGTTTTTCTCCACTTTAATTTCTTTTTTAATTGCAGGACGAACAGGTTCATCCGCGACGGGAGCTGCTCTCGGGAGATATTGACGAATCATTGCCTGTAGTACACTACGCACAAACTCTTCATCACGCTGATCGGATCCCTTTTTAATCGGGGCTAGCTGGACTGGTGTAGTTTCTTTAACTTCCGTTTTCACCGGGGCATCAGCCGTTTTTATCGCTGGTGGCGACGGGACTGGACGCGGCCACTCCTGCTTAGCCTTTTGTAAGTGAAGAATACAAATTTCTGGATCAGCCTTTGCTAAAATTAAATGTGCAGACTCATAAGGCACAAATTTTGCTTCTTTAGCTACATCGATGCGCTCTGTCAACATCAACGCAGGGATTGCAAGAGACGGCTTAACTCCCACAGGAATTAACGGATCAAAATCGTGTGACCTAATGACGTCCGACATCAGGTGAGTTTTGCGGCGAAAGAATGCCGGAGCGTTAGACTGTCTACGGGAGAGACGCCAAGTCATAGTGTTCATATCTAAAATAAAAGGCTTTGTAGCTAAAAAGTCTAAACCTAAAACAACGTGGTCCCTATCAAAAGTGGAACTCACAAGCATTGCGTGCTCAAAAGCCATCCCAAATTCATGGATGGTGACCACCACCGACAACGGCTCAATTAACTGTCTTCCTTGATACGCTGTATGTACAACCCTGCCTTTAATGTGATCAGGACAGCGATGAATATTTAATTTTAAATCCTTGGCCATCTTCAATGACATAACTGAAATACTGGAGCCCGTATCCAGCATAGTCTTCACTTTCTGATAGTTAATGTCGATTACAGAATACCAAGCCTGGGCATCAAGCGTCGGCAACAGGCACACGTGATCCGCTAGAGGATACTGCGAAAAGTCCTGGACTTCCATTTTGTTACACTGGGGCGTCGGCGAAGACAAACCAGCCGGTAAGTCCAACTCCATCATATTAATTTGCTGCTGCGGGTTGTTGTACCTTGCCAGTAATTCTGCAGACGGTTCATACTGTCGGGGAAGTACAAACTGATTCGTACAACCTGCAGCGGGATGAAGACCATGACAGCGGAAGCAAATCTCGACTCCGCGATTTGTTCGCCATTTATCCTTTCAAATGTTTCTTTCATCAAACGGGGCTGACTACCCGCCTGCTGATTTTGCCGATAATTTTGATTCTGATTTTGCTGGCGGTTATTATTATTGTTATTGAAACCACCGCGTCCGTGATAATTATTATTATTATTTCGGTAATTTCCCCGATTATTACCGCCATTATAATTGTTGTTATTCGCAGGGCCACCCTGTTGGTACTGTGGATCAAAGTTCTGTACCGGTTGTTGGAACTGCGGCTGCATAACCGGCATCATTGGATTCATCATTTGAACTGGGACAGGCATAGGAGCCTGCATAGAAATTGGCTGTGGGAAAGTCTGCGCAAATTGTACCGGGTGTTGTTCAACGAATGGTGGCTGTGAATACACCGGAACTGGAACAAATTGCGGCTGGGAGACATTCAGGACAGGCTGCACGGGAGTCACCGAATTCTGCGGCTGAGGAATCACCGTTTCCTTGTACGAGCGGGAATATCCTCCACGATTATTGCCATAATTTCCGCGGCCTCCCCGGTTCGAATAATAATTTCCTCTCTGAGACGAGCCACCGCGGCCGCCTCGATTTTCATAATTCGAATTATTATTATTATTAATGCCGGCGCTTCTGGGTTCAGCAGGAGCATTTCTCTGAGTTGACTCGGGAGCCTTTTTATCTTTATTCATGCGCTTCCACAGTTTTTCGCACTCTTGCAGTTTCTTTTCAAACTCCGCATAATTTTTAGGTGCCGCATTATAAATTTCGCGGAACCATGCCGGTCGATGTTCCTGTACGCCATCAAGGAGTGCTTCCACCTGCTCTTCGTCAGATGTTTTTAGTTCCTCAAACCATGGGAGGAAACTATCCAGGTAAGCACGAACTGGTTCATAGAATTCTAATTTGCGATTATTCATTTTCCTACGAATGTCGGCTTTAGAAAGAGAGCCGTTAAAGTGCTCAACAATAGCCGGCTTGAAGAAATCAGGCCACGATTTGCCTTTATTATCTTTCCAGAATTTTTCAAACCATTGAAAAGACGGACCGGTGAATGCACCGATTACTCTGCGACATGTTGTTTCATCATTCCAATTATTCGTGGCTCTGCATTGTTCAACATTCATGAGCCATCTTTGAATTTTTTCCGGATGAGCATCGTCAAAGGCAAGGAGCTTCATGCCTCCTACTGTTTTATCGCTGTCTTTTTCCACAAATTTTGCTAGAAGTTCAACAACGCTTTCTTGTGTAAGCGTCGTTCTATCCGAAATTTGGGTCTGTTTATTCAGCCATTCCTCCAGCTGAGGATTTCTGGACATAGACTCATGCTGGCCGTGCTACTGGGGCGACGGTGTTCATCCTCCATAAGGGCATCATCCATCAGTTCATTTTCTGTATCAGAACTGTCTCTATTTTCTGTTCCTCGCATCTGGCGACTAGATTCGTCAGCTGTTCTTTTCAGAATTTGCTGGCGTAAATCTGTTGAGCCATTTTTCCTCTGTTTGGCAGGTGCCGTTTCCCTTGGAATTTGACTTTCTGACGATGAACGCAGCATGGTCTGAGCCTCCGAGAATTCGACTCGTGATTCCTGTCTAGGCCTGCGTAATATGCCAGCCGGATTACTACCAGTAGCTATAGGCTGATCCACGTATGACGAGAAATTTTGGGGATTAAATGGTGTAAACACGGAAGGATGTAATACGTCTCCTGTCGCTACCGGTGCTTCCCTTTGAAAGTATCCTTCACCGCCGCCAAGAGCAACATCTGTATTTCGAAGCCGACGAAGTTCGTCATACGCTTGCTTTAGGTCCACTTCCATCTTTGTAAGTTGGTCTTGTTTTTCATGCCATTCCTTTCGGCATTGCGCATTTTCCTCATACAGCCGATTACACCTTTCAGACTTTTCATATGCGTCAGCCTGTGCTGTATTTTTTGCTTGAATCGCATTCTCACAATTATCACATCTTTTATCCTTTTTCGAATCTTTTAATTCCTTTTGGGCCTTTTGAACATTCTCTCGCTCTGTAGTCAACAGACCCTGCAACCTCTCAATTTCCTTTTGGGACGTATCATCCTTTTCCTTGGGAATATGCATCGGGCCGACCGAAGACTTATTGTTGAGCTGGACTCTCGCATGCGTGAGATCCCGTTGGGGAGACTCTTCAGCGTCCTTAGCCCGCTTCTTTTCGTCATCCAAGTCTTTGGTAAGTTTCGTGACCAGGCTCTGCGCATCCGTCAAATTTTTATTAGTTAATTTATGCGCATCTTTCTCAGAATTACAATCTTTCTGAGCTTTCGACAGCTTCTGGTTCAAATCAGTTATTTGTTTCGTTAAATCCGGTGCCGGTTGCGCACTGAGGCCATCAATCGTAGCTTTCGCGTTTGAAGGATCTCTCTGGGCATCTTCCAACTGTTTTTCCAATTTGCGATTCGTGTCTGTTAAAGTATCGCGCTCATCTTTCATTGCGTTAAACGCAGCCTCCGCATTTCTGTTGGCTTCTCTTAAATCATGCAGATTAGTGTTTGCTATACGTATTTCGTTAGCCAATCTATCATTTTCCGTTTGTTCATTATCGAATTTAATCCGCATTTCATTAAAATCGTTTTGGAATTTCAGCTTTTCATTTCGTTCTGCATCGACGCGGGCGTCTAACGACATAGTATTACCCATTTCATCTACTTTTGTTTTTGTGGATGCGATGAGCGTGCGGAGACTTTGGATCAATACGGGCATGGTTTGCCGGACTATCAAGCCCACATCCTGGTCAGTTTCTGCCGCAGCCAACTGCTCATCGACTTCCCTAGCTTGAGTAAGGAAGTCCTCATCTGGTTGCTCAAAATCTTTTTCTGACACAAAACTATGTAATTTTAGCTGTGCCGGGTGGAATGTCATTGTTCCACCACGAATGCTTTTGCTTACTCTTGTTTCTGATCCCTCGGATATGTCTGCTTTATCCGCAGCCGCCAACGCTATCAAATTATTGTCCGACTGGGACGACTGGGGTTCTGTCTGGCTCTCGGCCACGCTTGGAGTTTCCGATATGGGCTCATCCAGTATTGCACCGGATGCCTGGGCTGGAATTCTCTCCTTGGCACCGCGCGTGACGCGCTCATTTACTGCCTGTTTTTTTGGAGTTTTTCCGGTTGCTTTTGACGCTGTTAGTGCAGCTTGGGCCGCCTCTCTGCGTCTATTCAAATCTTCCGTATATTCTGGCAGCCACCTGTTTGCATCCTGCAAAGCAGCTTTAAACTGCTCGTAGGTGATGTCCAGGTAAGCTTCAGGGATACATCCCTCGTACTCAATCCAGGGTTTAAAATGTGCCGGTAATCTCGTTTTGGAATTTAAATACCGTCTGATTTCCTGGTAGTCAATCCATGACTTTCCACAGAATGCATCTTGTGCTTCTGGTGGTTCAACGTTAAGAGCAAGGTACATCACATTCAACGGAATTTCTTTTGCGTTGAATTTAAACCTTGTCTGGGCTCTCGACCCATCATACGCCCCAATGATCACTTTGTTGTCTGGGATTTTACGCGGTGGTGGGCGATTTCTAGGAATCGAACCGCCCGACATTTCTGCTTTTTATTTTAAATAACCTTTGCGGCTATTAAAATAATACTTACAGTAGCGATTGTGCTACTGTTTCCGAAATTGCAATTGTGCAATTACTACTACGTCACCTCCCAATCCTCCTTTTAGGTTTGAATTGTTAAGTGAGTTTTAAACGCAGACGACCTTTGCGGTTTCGACTGTAACAACTTCCTAAAATTACGCTGCTGCACTTTGCGTGCTACAGTAATTTTAGAATTCACAGGTCAATCACCGTTTGCCGGTGTTTACCTTTTCACGGTCAACTCTCTCTAGCTGCTGATTTTGGCTACCGCTTGCGGCTTGCCTTTATCAGTCTGCTGGAGATCGTTATCTCACCTGGCCACTGACAATGGCTCGGTGCTTACTATCTGATCTATCTGCAGGCCAGGTACACTGACACTGCAGATTACGCTTTATTCGCCGCGGTTACTGCTTTGCGCAGACAACCCGGAAATTACCCACACAGACACCGATTAATTACACAGCCGACCTTTAAGGTTTCGACTGTTTATTCCTACGGTCCAATTTAAATTATGTTAATTTAATTGGCGAGGAAGCTCACCAGTGAGGAAGCTCACAATTGCGAGGAAGCTCGCTAAAAATAAATCAACTAGGCCAGATCGGGAACGCTGACCTCCTTCGGCGTACCTTTGCGGTTCGACGCCTTTCAAAAACGGACCACTTTTACCATCAATAAATTACCATCAAACTTTCCACCAATAATTTTCGTTACATCGGGAAAATTAAAAGACACCGGTGGGCGCCATGTCGTGTATAAGCGTTCACGCCGGTTAAGGCTCCATGAACAATCTTTACTCTTCCACGCCTGTAATGCTCAATCGGTAGGCACTCGTACTCTCAAACTGTAACAGAAGAACTATGGTGGAGATATGACGAACGTTTCAGGATCACGAAGATCAGGAATCCCTCAGGAACACGCTAACCACAACTTCCGGTCGTAAGTCCTGTGAGGATCGGCAAGAGCTAGGACGATTGTGTCACGAGCAAACCTGTATTCTATGCAATAATCCGGGAGCGATCACGTACACCAGAAGGAACAAGTATTGCTGTCTCTTTATCCAATTCACATCACAGTTCACAACGCTAGGAAATTGTAATTAGAAGCAGTCTCAGAAGTAAATCTCAGACTACTGATACCGATATTAGGCATCACAAGAACTTATATAGACTTCGCGTTATGACATCATATACATCGCTAGTAAAGAGAACAGCAAATCACAGCATTGATTGACTAGATTATCCGTTGTGTTGCAGGTGGAAGGCGGACAGTCAGCATCCGTACGTACATCCGGCGTATGATCCTACTCCCATACGTCAATATGATGTCAGCTCTAATATTTCAACCACTTAGGCAGAGATTTAGCCCGAATGCTTTCTCCTGCAGGTATTACAGTAATTTCATTATAGTTGTAAAATGGTAGACGCGCTCTGCTTTTTAGCCAAAACGTATTCATCTGGCCTTTCCCTTTAACCTCTACTAAACCTCTTGGTTCAAAATTAAAATCACGATCATCAAATTCTTGAAGGAGGCGCCTGGAATCCGAGCTTATATGGACGCGCCCCGGTATTCCTTGACTGCACATCCGGGCTGCTACATTAATTGTGTCACCGAACCTAGAAAACCAAGAAACTTAATTTAGGCATGATGTTTAAACGCCTTGATAAAAATCCGGTGCGTAAATCTGCATTTTAATGAAGGAAGAAGCGACAAACTGAGCAACATTAACAGTCTCACAAGCAGTAGCGAGGTCTTTTAACTCCAATAACTCCTGCCGCACATGGACCTACGAAGACATTTCAATAATATGACTGTACGGTTTTTGTGCAATTTAAACTGAACGACGATGCTGACCGGAGTGGACGCCAGTTTTCAAGCGCAGTGCGCCAAGTATGCCCAGTGTCGGTTCCAGTTCCAAGATTTTTAAAGCAAAATTTGCAATTCGATGGACATGAAGACTACCGATCCGATTGGGTAATCCACTGGCCACCTATTCAAATACACCATGGTCACCATACAGTACCCCAATCACGCTGGTTTTTACGGTTGTCTTTAGGACTTAATAATACCGCTCGACGTCTTAATCTATACACTTCATAATATTGTACTGCATGAATCGCATTCCGGCTTAGTCTGTACTTCTGTACTTGGAGTTGTGCATCGAGTATACTCGTACAACATGTAAGTCAGCGGAATATATAGGCTTCTAAAACGAACAGCAGCGAACACTTTTCAACAAAATAATACTAACTAATACTAACCAGAAATGAATCACCGACAGCCTCAACTTTGTAGACGTCATACGTCGTAGACATGGCGTCGAAAAAGTCTTCCACTTTCGATATCAAACCAAAGGTCTCGTGGGGCGGTTGAAAGGGAAGAAGGGTGGCAAAGCCGAAGAGGTCAGTGAACATGATTGACACACTATCAAAGAGCTCCGGTTGTACGTCTAGACCAGTGCGGAGCTTTCCCACTATTTCTCTAGAGGCGCCCCAAAATGGTCCAGTGATTAGGATATATTCGCAAAAGATCAGTAAAGGCGAGCGTCAACCAGATCGACCAGTTGAACCACTGAAAAACTCACTTGGGAAGAAATTGACGGATGAGTGCATCACAACGGTTCCTTTCGTCCTTTAAAGCCTTGGTCCTGGCGGCCACTTCCTGCTCCAGTTGGCCCGAATACGAACACAGACGGTGATGGATTTTATCGAATAATTTGTAATGAATCATTTCGGGCGCCAGCGCAGTGAAGATCGAGGTCAGCGCATAACGGAGCGTCTTGACGGTTGGTCTGGCCAATGGATCTCGCCTCAAGCAAGACAAAATCACATCGCTAAATTCCAGCACTTCGGTAATTTCCACGGCACAGATCAACGGGTTCATCGGGCTGTCCATGCTTATTGCAGACTTACTATCTGCATGAAAAAACGGCTTTTTTGAACCCAGTAATTTTAAACCCAGTTTTGTACTGGACAGCTTCATATCATGTTTGGCGTTGCAAAAACCGTATATTCTTATCACCTACCGAACATGTTCTGAACTTTCCGTATTAGCGCGCCCCTGGTGAGGATATCGTAGAGAAGCAGTCCAATGGAAAATATATCGGTTGCCTGCGTGGCCTTGATACTGTATGGGTCTTTACTGTCGGCCTGTTCTGCGTCGGGTGCCACCCAAAAATAATGCTCCCAAATGGCATTATTGGGACAGCGCCGTTCCATATTGCTGCCGACGATGGTTCCCAGTTCGGTCCGTATCCTGTCGCTGGCCAAATGCATTAGCTTCAGTGTGAAGTGTTTATCCAACCAGCAGTTAAACGTGCTCAGTCGACCATGGTAAGTGAACATGGAGTGATGGATGAAGTCCAAGGCCTAACGTGAAAGACACCGATTATTACCGAGATGTCAGTAAAAAGCATTTTACTGAATAACAAGGGAAAACCAATCTAACACGGCTTACGTCCAAAAGATCCACAATCAACGAACTCGTAAAAGCAAAATCCTTGCTAATCGGGTTTCGATAAGCATCAGGAAGCGTACCTCGAGCTGGACAGGAAAATACAACAAACACCGTGAAACTGTCGATACCGCTCAGTTCAATGCTCAGCCCGTAAAATCGGCAGAGGTTCTGGTGCTCTAAACCGCGGTACTGTAATCACATAAAGCATCTTTTGTTGTTCATATTAATTGGTAAGACATCCGCAAATTTTACGATTGCAGAGGTCACTGACTGCAAAGGATGCAAAGATCCATACCATTTTTAACAATTTCAATAGGTTGCCGTTGACAAAGAGTTCTTCGAAAGTCAGTATGCCTTCTCCAAGCGCTACCGGAGAGCAGACGACAGCTTTGCCTTGATAGGATGCAAATCGAACAGTCCCATTCTGTCAGAACAGTAAAAACAATGAATGCATTAAGTGCTGCACTTTCTTCAGACAGATTGGTCGAAAGGAAATCGAAACGTTTGTAATTGCGCTTACCGACTCAGACACGGCGTTTGAGATGATTTCTTTACAGGACTTTTTGCGAGCAACAAAGATCGAGGATGCATGCGAATGCCAAAATGAGGGCGATTGCAGTTCGTCTGTATCAACCTGCCACCATGGATCCAGCAGTAACTGCTCCTCATTTCGTAACTTAGTGTACCTATTGAACGTGGGCAAAATATGGCCGACTACTTATTAAAACCCAATGCGAAAAAACCGTACCTGGCGTAAAAGATGCAGAAGACAATAGCGCAGAGCGAAAAGCCAAATAGCGTAAAAATTATCACATAAGTCCACGTATCGCTTCCTAAAGGAATAATTCTCCGGGCACATAGGTGAACTGACACGGTTGACCTTTTAAACGCCTACTTACTAGCCGATAAACAAGACGGGCTGTTGTTCAAGTAACCACAGAATGGTCGATTGGGTGGCGGAAATTGTTTGCTGGAATTCGCCCAATTCGTCAAATTCACCACCCCTTGCAAATATTCGCTGTTACCAATTTTGGTCAATAAAGGCTGAAACAGATACAAAGCTGCAACAACGTATTGTGTCTGGATTACTCTTAACTGCATTACCGTTCGAACTCCGGATGAACTGAAATAGGTAACAACAAAATCCGTGCGTCTTTGCCCAGTGTTGTCGATGTACATACTACCGTAATCATCCGTGTACGTTCGATTGAGAAAGAGACGGGCAATGGCGCTGCCATCGCGATAATCCAGATCACCAGCACCCGATAAGGAATCATTGAGAAACTGCAGAAGTGACATCTTCCGTTAAACAGTTTCATTAGAGCTTAATTAACTAGCGGGAGCGGTAATCTTAACGTGACCGGTCGACAGCCTTATCTCAAAGCGAGACAACACGCAACGCCGATCCGTTGCAGTGGTTGTATCTACGATGCCGTTCTTACCTGAGCCGTTGCCAAAATGGCCCAGTAGCTGCTGACAATATTGGGGAAGCTCTGCGATCGAATGTCACAACAGTAATCGCAGCAGATAATACCTTGACTGGCGTCGTAAGAGCGACAGCTGAATTGCAATTGTACCTGATCGGAGATGTTGTACGTAAAGTTGTAATCGCGTGCGGAACGTTGAACAAACTGCATTCCCAAATCTAAATTGGGTGGCATATCGACGTCCTCCGGTTGCACCATGAGCAGCGACCGGAATGCCGTAAATGCAATCTAGAACGAATATGCATACTGTAGCAACTTTAACAGGTAACCATTCTTCCATTTACGGTATCATCATCATTGTTGTATTTCCAGTGGAAGTTTCCAAGGATCGGTTTATTTCGCATGGTTTCCAGACCAATGTACACCTAAATTTGTGAAAGAAATGTGGACTAAACGCAGAGTTGCTAAGGTCAACGCCTCATACATAATCTCCATTGGTCATGTCCATTTGATGCGCCACTATCTGCAAAAGCGATTAGAAAATACGGTAGCCTAAGAAACATTCAGTTTGTAGTTAGTTTTATGTGGGTTTACCAATAATTCGCGTAGAAGTGCGGCATGCCCGAAAACCAGAACAACTGCAAATAAACTTTCGTTAAAGCTAGCGGAGCAGCAAAGAAGCAGAGCCATCTAACCTCGGCTGACTTTGGCTATGTCCTGTAATACCGATCCAAAATTACCAAACGGAACACCGGGACGTGGTGCGATTTTTCGGACATACTGCGTTGTGTTGGGCTGCTTTTTTAGGTCTTCAAGTACGAACCCAGCAACAATGCCGTACACGGACGGTCCGATCGTATCAATAACCACAAACGTAGTGGTCCACCGGAATTTATTCAGCATGTCCACATAGAGTTGCGAACACTGCGCGGTCGAAAAATCGTTCACCGCAATCCACGTGGGATTACGAATGCGATCACTAATTTGTGAGTTTGCTGATAATCTGCAACACATCAACATTAACTCACGCCTGTAACATAAATCGCGGTTTTAATTAAAGGAATACGATCTGTGAAATTATACACACGTGGAGATCCATAGGGTATTCCATCTTCTCATAAAGTAAGGCATCTCGGTGTTTTCAAGGCAGGCTACCACAAACAACAAAAACTGAAACAGCTATATCTAGATGCTAGCTGAAATAATATTCCGTAAGATCTTCCTACCGCCATTGACATATATGGTCGTGTCGTTAATATTTCGTCGTCGATAGTGCCAATCGGAAATCATCCCTACCGCGGCGTCTTCCATATCCGCACAGGTCACTTGTACGCGATCATACAGCAACGTCAGCTTAAACCGCATGGTAGCGGCATACTTCTGCTGTACATATTCTATGCCGATGGATAATCCCGGTCCACTGTAGGGAAGCGATCCGTAACCGATCGGATTGACGCGACTCACGGCCACAATGCTGATATTCAGAACCGGCGCCAAATTCACGTGGCGGCTTAGCAGCAGTAAAAACAATGGTTTAACGATAAGATGCATCGTGTAATTTTTGTGGCTGCGAGGTGGCGGCATCCATGTAAATATTGCTGTTGTGTAGAGACTGAACACGCTGAATAGTGTAAGTAACCCGGTCTACTGCGCACTATGTAGCATGGCTGTAATTCCCAACAAATTCCGACAAGATTTTACAATAGATAATAGGTTGATGAGGTGGAAGGCTGAAATTCTCCAGGAGAACAGGGAATGCACAGCAAAACCCATGCCATGCGGCGATGCGACAGACGAAGATGGAGGTCACAAAAACGTGATTTCTAATCTGTTCCGTGCATGGACGCTTGTAAGGGTTGCACGGAAAATCTTCGCCTTAACATTTACATCATCTAATACATCGCCCACCTTAAAGATTATGCAACTGTAAGATGTCGTCAGTACCTCAAGACATACGCATATCTTCAACAAAGTAATATTCTATTCTCCGCTTACATCCCTAACCTTGTATCCACAACTACAGTAGCCTATAGACACAAATATAGCATGGTCTGTCGTTCTCTCCGGATTAGCCGCTTATAATGTCTCCAAATGTCGATTAGCTAATTAGACGCTGGTATTTGCGACGCTGTTGTTACATGCGCCGCTTACCATGTTTATGCTTCGTTCTCGTGATTTCGTGAGAACGATATACGTATCATGTTGCGTACAGTACTGCCTTGAGGCCATTTTTTTGCTCTACGAGTAGTAATAGTTAATATTGCGACACTTATGCATAGAATAAGTAAGTTAGAGGGCACTGGAATTTGCTTGGGACAATGAAAGGGAAAGCGTTGCAAACAAAATGCTTCATTAAATTTTAGTTGGCATCGTATATCAATATAATGCTGTAAAGAAATCCTGTAGCCCACACAACAGCGTTACCATACTTTTAGTTGTTACAGAAAACGAAATGAAAACATAATTAGAAATATGTTTCTAATTATGGACAAGTCAGTTCACAAAAATACGGGATATAAATATATACTCAACAAAGAACGATTGTACAAAAGTATTCTTTTGTACAATTGTGTGTACAATTGTACAATGATTGTACAAAGAACGATTGCAGAAAAGTATTACTGGTTGCGCGCGTGCTTGTACTTACATAGTACTTCGATGTATGGCACAAAGCAAAAATGCAGAATGATGATATTTTCAGGGGGAACCAAACCAATTAAACCGCAAAGCATGTAGAGATAGCAAATAATTTGTGTGACACATTTCTGTACTTTCCCAATAATATTAAACAAGGAAAACCAGATACATTTAGCAGTCATAATACAGCTAAACTATCCACTGCGTTTTATGGTAATACTAAAATTAATGAAAGATGGTTGTGGGTTTGTAAAGAAATAGACTCGGGATCTGGAAATATATAACATAATGTATACTTGCAATAGATACACTACTCGTAAGGATCTTTCCGAAATGCATGTAACGTTCTATAAGAACGGAAGAAAATTTCTTTCTTCGTCATGGACATCTGTCTTAGCGCGTGGTGAATAGCCACCAAGCAGAATCTTTACCGGAAGCATCAGAGACAAGTGAGCGCACCTGTATTCCAGACATACGACGACAGTATGTAGGATTATTTTTACAAGGTAATTTAATTTCCGTGACGTTCCGACAAATACCGGTAGATGTACCTGCTTCATCCATGTCAGTTTTGCCTATGTGACGTGCATCGAATGGCGATAATTACCTCCGGATAAGCGCAAAATTTGGGGTGCGCTCAAAGTCAAAATAATAATCCCAAAGCTGCGCTTTAAGTCGTACATTGTCTGTGCAAATTATATTTAACGCAAGACGGAGACTTCGTACCAATATATTAATGCTTTTATCATTGTGCTGTGTGAAACTTGGGTGCTGGTTTATGTACTACACTGAATAAGCACAACTGCCACAACCAAAAAAAGTACCGTTTGTGTCACTTCGTACTCCAAAAAACCCGACCACGGTACAAAGCAGATAACATATGTACTGCCACGTTCATAATTTCAAATGATTATCGCTGTTCAGTTATTACAAATTTTATTTAATAATTATCAAATTTATGTTCAGTTTTTAAACGGCTATAAGCGCGTTCAAAAATCGACGTTTCAAGCGTATCACGCACAGGAAGTACTGTGATTGTGGAATTCCGTTTTATCTACAGGCTATGTACGTTGTAATAACAGATTTCGCTCTATATGTACACTGGTATCAGAAGAACATGGAGCGCAACACAAATTTAAAAAAAAAAACGGAAACCTCTGACGCAAAATACAACACTAATGAGCAATGATTACACATAAATGGCACGATCCAGACACTCCAGGGTTCAACGGCTATATGGAACGACGTTTAATGTTAAACGATTTGTGGCAATGTAATATAATATATTATTTACTGGCAATAGTGTGTCGAAACCGATACCGGGTGATGTGAACTCTGCACTCGTTTTATTGTAATGATAATGTCGTTTTCCGGCAAACTCCTTATTACTGTGTTGGCCAGACAGAATCAAAATGCGTCAAAGAAGGTGTCTACATAATTAAAATTATGTTTGTTACTTGTTTGCATTTGATCCGACGATTTACGGAGCGGTGCAAGCATTTTCAGAAGAGATAAACTGCCGGTTGTAAACCGAGCCGAGGACGCACCCGGCGCCCGTAAAAGAGAAACCCGTAAATCACATTAGCCAGTGTGACGTTACTTTGCTTTACTTCCGCTTTTGAGTAGGTCACAATCTTAAGATAACGCTTACGCTCCTAACTCATTCATGTGCAAATAACTCGAACAAATTACGCCATCCTCTAAGCCGCTCAATAATTAAATCTGGGTACACGTTATGCATACATTTTCAGTTATAAATTAACACATATTTTTAGAATTTCGGGCAACTTATATATTTTTAAACCGACTACAAGTAAGAATAACGTTTTTAATTTTTATGTCACTATAGCTAATTGTTCTGGAATCGGAACATGTTTTTTACGGGTAGCAGTCTAAAAAACGGCGCGCAGAGTTCTCTGAATGAATCAGATTGTAAAGTTGATAAATCAAGTGCTGTAACTATTGCCTGTGTGGATCTCATACGCCACTCAACGGCGCGACCTTAGAGCAACACAGATAGAATTTTATTGGCGCCAATCTCTGCGCTGTGAGCAGTGCAGCCAGCCCCACGTCAAGTGCTATTAAAACTTCTTTCGCATATAGAAACATCCCATAGTAGAAACCAGCTGAGGCGTTGAGATCCCGGGCCGCATTTATGGACCCAGCAGATGAGACATGCAGTGGCGCGGCCATAAAAGATCAGATATATGGAGAAGAGAGAAAGAAATGAGAGAGGAAAAGCCTCTGACAAGTGGCCGACATAGAAAAACATTTTACGGGCGTCCCGTTGCGGAACACTTGACATGTTTTAATTACACTCCAGTGATGGCGCGCGCGGCCGCCGAGGAGTGACCGTCAACATAAATGTGGGTGTCCTCCAAAAAAGCCGGAAGCAGTGCGTAATTCACGGTGCTGCTCGCTCGACGGTGTCCATCAGCATCTTCTTATACATTTTTATAACGCTTTTGCCTGGTATTGCACGGTGATGAGAGATGTCTCCAGATGGCACGCCGGTCGCGGCAAAAAAAAGCGTCGCGATTGCGCAAGTACACATGGCCATTCTGTCGACAGTGGCGTCCACATTGATCCGTCTAACCGGTACAGTGTACGATGTTTTTCTCGGCATTTCCGTAACATCGGCATCCCAGCGGTGATATTATCGCATCCCAGGCAAGGAAGCCGCCGGTGAGTGGCCGGAAGTGAGCCTGGGCGAATATATTCCCTCGTCGCCGCGGCCCGCGCGTATATACTCGTACACACAAAGATGTGTGCTGCTGTGGATATTACATCACACACTGTCAGCTGATCGGACGGCGGACGGATAATCGATTATTGGTATGTATCCAGCCGGCTGGTGTGGGTAGATTAATATTATTACCATTACGATTATCATTCAGCGGCGTCCGTCTGTGTGTCCCTAATGTCTTCCGGCAGCAGGACAATACCGTCAAATGTCGATCTAAACGCAGGGAAAAGATTCCCGTGACAATTGGATTAAGGCAGGACTGGGAGACGGCGAAGATGAAGAGAGCGCGCTGGATCCGCGGATCTAGCGATATCAGTGAGTCTTTGTCGAACCAATACCAGCAACTGTCGAAGAAAAAAACCAACAATTTAGGAACCGGTGTTCATAAATTGCAAAAGGTCATTTTGGCTTAATGCAGAACAGCGAGTCTATGTCTAATTATCATAAACTTGCCAAGGAATAAAACTAACAATGCAGAAACCAGTATTATACAGGTATAAGCCGCAAAAGGTCAATCCGACGTTATGCATAGCGCCACAATGACAGTTCAATCACTTCAATGCTTTTATGTGTATTTACAATTAATACATGTACATGTATACCGTACATGTATCTGTGCACATGCATCTGTACCGTATACGTGTATCTGTATTTAAGAGTGGACCTTTACGTCGCAAACAAAGACAGTTTCCACAAAGTACAGCCACTTATTCTCCCCGCCGGGATAATGATATTTTTCCCCGGGTATTTTCGGGATGATTAATTATCCTTGCGCTATTGGCCGGCCAGTCATGACAAGTCATTAGCATTTTTATATAATTACCATCGCGATTTACGTCGTGGACGGCCCGCGCACATCGATTTGAATAAAGAATGCGCCCGACCCGGCTTTTCGTGTATATATAGTGACTATTCTGTGGGATAAGTGCCGAAGTGGGCGGACAAGTAGTCGACGCCAAAGGGAACAAATTACCGCTAGCACGCACCTGACTAAATAATAGGGCACCCAGCACACCAAGAAAACAATAACTAATGTGATCGCCATTTTGAAGCTTTTACTCTTGGCACGCATGTAGATGTTGGGCGCGTTTCCGTAGCGCATGGACTGCCCGAGATTATAGTCCACCATCGCATTATCAAATGATGGATCTGTAAAGAAAAAATAGAACAACATCAGTGACTTTGTCCCGGAACTTGACGGGCTGTGTCGAAAAAACAACTTGCAACGACATATCATTCGTTTTTCTTGCTCAGTTCGCGGAACTGGTACTATCGAAAAAATTTTCTGTGCTTTCGGTAACGTCTTCCTGTACTCGCTGTCTCTTTCCAGAGCAATCAGTACCCACGTGAGTGGTGTAGTAATTTATCTTTTTTTATTTGATTACGCTTAAAGCAAATAAAATAAGATAAACTACAATATACTGTATTTGTATTCATATTTATGCCTGCATATCCACCAAAAAACGATTAGATCATAAAAAATCAGTACAATCATAATTACGAGTACTTAAACACTTATATGCTGTATTTACTTACAGTACTGTAATGGAACGATGAAACGGATTATTTTGCATAACAGCATTACAGAATTCGTGTTTTTAGTCACATTGTTGTAACATATTCGCTTGCCAATGTTCAACAAAAATCTACGGACTTTCTGTTTTACGTTCACAGCTTAAACAGAAAATTTCTTTCGATATTAATGTAAGAAACCATCGGGATTTGATAGACCGTTAAGTATAAAAATGCCTACTCTTTAACACAGAAATTATTTTTGTTTTCGAAGCAGTAACAATTTTTTTTTTGCGGAAGCGGAAGCTCCCTGATCTCCTCGCTGCTTCTTCCAAATGCGGAAGCTCCCTGATCTCCTCGCTACTTCTTCTAAATGCGGAAGGTCCCTGATCTCCTCGCTGCTTCTTCTAAATGCGGAAGCTCCCTGATCTCCTCGCTGCTTCTTCTAAATGCGGAAGCTCCCTGATCTCCTCGCTGCTTCTTTCTGTGCACCATTGTCAGTTATATTATTGAGCGTAGTCCTTCATATCCGATGGCCGTTCTCAGAACGGCGTCCCAAACACACAACAGCACAAGCAATAGTACAAGTTACCCTAACTGCATTTCCGTTTATTATACCAATGGTCCAATGCCAAGAAAAATCCGCCTGCAACTCACCCTTTCGTGATCGCCATTTATGGCGGCGTGCATTGCCGACGGCCTGACCCGGCGGAGGAGTGGGACAATGCATATCCGGTACTGTCAGCGCCGACGCGCTGAGCGGCACGGCCGAATAGCCGGTACTGCAATGCTGCTCGCCGGCACCACCACCGGATCCGTTGTGGCTGCGTGTATCCGGACGGGATGTCATGAGATGACGCCCCCGTATGTAGAACCACAATCGCCCATAAAAAACAATGAAAAGCAGCAGGGGAATGACAAACAACATCAGCGTCACGAACCTATAACATATATACAAAAGAGGTCACCATTTCACAATTGACAAGATCATACATTTGCTTCTTCCTGAAATTCGCTTTTATAAGAAAAATTAAATGCAGTGCAACAAGGGGAATGTATCTTATTATGCTGTTTTTTCAGCCCAAATAACAAACTCTGCCTTATAACTAATAAATTTGTAAGTGTTTTTCTAGTGGTAGTAAAAAGAAAAAATCCGGAAATAAAAAAGCCGCCAGTACACACATACTTGTCCGGCATTTTTGTAACACTCAAATGGCATCACACAATCCACTGTATCGTATGTAACAGGCCTACTATAAAGTTAGCTGTAGGTGTTTATATTTTAGACGGACGTATCACATAAATTAATGGTTACATAAAATTCTGTGAAAAACATCAAGCTGACTATCGTCTGTTTTTCAAAATCCTTTGGACGATCAGCCTGCTCAGTTCTATTTACTTATATAACAGAACTTCACGGAAATATTAATTTGTGTGATACGTGCATTGAAAATACACTTGCATTGAATTCAATTATTCACTCACTTTGTATTTTTTTAAAATCCCAAATTTTAAGTAAGTGGATAATTAAATGTTATTATCGATTATTTGGTGCGGGTTTTTTCTTCGTGGCTGATACTTTGCCGGCGCCTAAGCGGCGATGGTACATGTCCATACACAAATCCAGCAACATAATTGATTTATCTACTCTAATCCATCATCGAAACAATTTGTTCGCCTGACAAGTGCTTGTGTGCCACTAGTAATTGCAGTGAATGAAAAAACATAAAAAATGACTGGTCACAACTATCGTTATGTCGTGTACTACATTGTTGGCGATGATCTTCTTGACGTAGGCACCATCATTGAACCCTGAACTTTTTTGGAATTTCAAAGAAGATATCAAGCTATCCATCTCGCTTACCGATGGTTCCCGTTTCTTTCGATTATTTGCCAGTAAACCAAGCGATCAGTATTTATGCCAAATGGATAACTATTTTTCTTATTTCTATTTTTTTAAATTCTGTATTTGTATATTCATATTTTTTTCCGTTTTGTTTTCGTTTTTAAGAAAAACTTTTTACAGTTGGTACTCGCTTTAAAAATACGCGTATCAAAATGGTTTCATTTTCATTTGATTGTTGTTTCTTCATATAGCAATAACGCAGTTAACATAATAATAATTATAGCTTTTATTGCCTTACACATTGTATAGAAGTTCCAGTTCTGGTGTCGGAAAGGCTCCAAACGTGGCGCACTGAGCAAACGTGGTGAAGAAGGGATGATATAGCTTTCGGAATACTATCGCCTACGAGAGACAGCAAATCAAATGACGCACCAGGAAATTAGCAGCACGAGGGCACCGATCGTGATAGCGCTCGTATAATTGGATTGTCCTGTTCTTAAACTCAACATTTCGATATTATGCAGAGCCATTATGACGGTGTTGATTGATTGCGGCGGCTTGCAAGCACTTTATTAAAACACCTACAAACTGACCGGCAAAATTACTATTAAATTGCGAACTAAATATGGCGGATAAAATTCACCGGATATGTTTCTACCGTGCAATGATCAGCAATAAAGATCTAAAATTAATCATTTTCTGAAAATTACTAGATTTCCACAGCACAATTTATATTTTAGGAGATACGGCTTTAAATTCAAGTGCGATAATTTAATAATCTTTTGAGTAAAATATTTATAAAATTTAACGGGACCATCAGCTCAGGTGGGTGGCCTTCCTTTTTCATCGAAAAATGCGTGGCTGCGAGAGATTTGCGGTTAAGTATTAAAAGAGAATGTTATAGCTTCGTTAGAGTTATAGATCTCCGCACTTTCCTGCTGACGTGAATACTTGAACAAATTTACGCAAAATACCTGAAATACATTACACTGATGGGCGCAAGTTGCAGCCGTAACGGCGGTTACGCCACAATGATGTTGCTGTGAACGCTGCCACCGTTAGTTAATTTACAACCAATCCCAGATGCCGCTTCGATCAGCCGGCATCGTGGGAACTATGCACACAAGTTTACTGACTTCCTGGAAACAATTAAGAGCAGTTTTGGCATGTGTACAGCTGGGTAACCAATCCTCCACCATAACTTAAACTCAACCACCACCGACCTCACAGCCCAGGAATGCCGTGCACGTAAGTAGCCGATCATCCCAATCAAATTACACTTGATGGATGTGAATGCCGGTGCAGTGCCCGCTGCTTTTTTAATACTGCACCATTTTGGCACGCGACGAACATTCTAAGCCGCATATTAAGGGTATATTGCACTGCGCGCCCGGCTGATATTTTTATTTATATCTGGCTCCCTTTACAATGAAGAAGAAATAGGATATTGGTTTTTGTACAGACAAAAAGTGACAAATTGCAGTGTTGTGGTCAGTATCCATACACACGCGCTTGAATAATGACACCCGCCCGATCATTATCCCAGGGGCAGAAATGGGGGGATGCTTCGACGATCAGAACAATCAGCGGGGATACATGACGCTTTTTTATCGCCAGCATATATCCTAGCGCTGTACACGGCCCGGAGGCTGGGTGGGGGAAGATATTAATAGGCGGATTGGATAATGATCGGCGTTAGATGGTGATAGATGTCTTACTTGTACACTTGTAACAGAATCGGGGTTCGGTTACTGCATGCCGGTCTCAATGACCTTACATCATACACTGCAGAGCACAGACACATAACAGGCATAATTAGAAAAACCCTGTTTTAAACACAATCTGGCGCTCCCAGATCTCGTGATGACCCATGATTTCTACCGTGCTTTCAACGAAATACTGTTGTGTGAATATCGCAGTAAGCTAATTGTGATATTCTCGCAATGTTTTCTTATAAGAAAATATGATCTCGTATATCCTATTCTCTTATGAGAGAAAATCATATTATTTTTATAAATATGATCTGAAGGATATGTTCTTTCTATATAATTCTCTTAGAATTAAGGATTCTCATATTCCCAGTAAAAATTTTAAAACTGAACAATTTTTCTCGTAAAAATTAAAAATACGATTAACTGCCTTTTCCAGTAATGTTCGTCTCTACGTCCACATATTAATTTTATTTACGACAAGCCATACAATTTTTTACTTTGAGTTTATTATTATGTATACGCCGGCGTGGCATATGTCAATGTAAACTTTATTTTATATTATCCACGCATTTTTGGCTAATAAAAAATCCTCCCCCTTGTGTCGGTGGAAATTTCCCGAAAGTATCAAGTACCCTGACTCCCGGAGAATCCTGACAATTTAATATACGGAAAGTAAAAACTTGCTACGACCAATTAGACAGTTTGACGACAGACGCCGCGGTTGTTGGCCACCATCCAGGGCACACAGGCGCGGGTGCTGGGCGATATTTCCGGCTAATATCACTTGATTTATGGACGTTATTCTTTTCCGCTGACGACCGGCATCGTAACCTTGTACTTCATAAATAAGCAGATCTCCCTGCGATTGTGGAAGAATAACGCAAACCGGGAAGATGCTGTAGATAATCTGGACGTTGAGCAGGAGCATCGGGGAAACTCGCCAATCGATAATCGTTAGGACTAAGTGCAGCCGGTGCCGGCGACACTCAACAGATTAACCAGAAGCCGATCAGCGAAAAGAAAACCCGCACGTTTTATGAGCAGCACGTACACTTGAGATTGAGCAATAGAACTGGCCAAAAGACAACATTTTTTCACGGTTAACACGATCCAGGAATGCTGGTAAAGCTTAAGAAAAGTGGGAGAAGGCAGAAAGTTTCTGCGTCTTAGTGATTTGGCAAAAATAACTGCCGGGAAGGGAAATTTCCGCAATTACCGCTAATTTCATAAGACCAGTCACGGAATTACCAAACGCAATCATTTTTCAATTTAGCTAGTAACTTATAAAAAATATTACTTACAAAGTATACCCATATTTAAATTATTCTTATTCGATTCTACCATATATGCATATAAAGTCAATAATGTCTTTTAATTTTGCTGATATTTTGCTCCTTTTTGTGTTGCTGCTTTTTTGCTTTTCTGTATGATTACGTACCTGCGACCGTTATTGCAAGAGAAAAGCAGAAATTCGATTTTGGAAAAATTACGTCATTATATTCGATTTTCATCATTAGATAGACGGATTAATATTAGGAGAAAATTTGGTTTTCATTAAAAGCATTCGTAATTAACTTTGCCGGAAACCATTCCCCTCTGCGTTGCGCAGTACGCGCATTATTGAGCGAAATGCGCAATTTTTTGCCGGAAATTCCATCCAGCGCAATTGTTCCGGTCAATTGGTTAGATTTACTTTGTTACATACTGCGTATGCGGGAGCGACGCCAGCAACAGTGTGTAAGTCGGTGTTACATAAGACATCATTATCCGTAATTACGCTGTCGGTGATGTTTTTTGCGGTGCAGTCGAGTGCTCCGCGAAGGGGACGCAGTATATGCATGGAAAAACATGTCTCAACCGGGAACAATTAATGTGTGAATTGCATATATATCAGCCCGTGTGATAATGGTCGCTAACGCAACCTAAACCGGCTTAAATGGACGGGCGTCTGAACCGGAACGGCGCTTGCGAGGCGCACCGGCTGCATTAACAGTATGGAGTGGCAAACGGTGGCCCCTTCCTTTCGGCCGGATCATTTTCCGGGCACTGATTGAGTTTTCTAATCGAATAATCACATGCTTCACTGACACTTTCCCGTACGTGACGGAAGTCCCGGGACGGTCGCCGACAGTAACCGGCTTCCCCCGATCAACGCTCCGTACATTTTACTGTATTTTCTCGCGATGCAGCTGGGCCACAGAAGTGTGGTGCTCACTAAAGAAATTATCGCGCTGGAATTGGCTGCTTTGTTCAGTTGATAAACTGTATAAAATTAACTTTCAAATAGTACACACTGAAATAAAATGACGAATTATTGGAAAAAATAAATCGATATAAATTAAAAATAAATTATCATTGAACCACGTTATAGGATACCGGAATATTATGAACGAGTATGAACAGATACGAATTGTGATACGATATTTCGTATCACAATTTTCAAATTTTAAAAATCAGATTGTATGCGCACGTTGTGAGTTCTGCGTTCGATCTTTTTCATCAAATATTATAAATCTGCAAACAGATATTTTCTGCAAATTGGGAATGATATGCTATGTACAGGGAAAAGAATGAAATAAACATTAGTTGGTGATTGTTAGGCACTCCTGCTTTCGAAGCGCTCTTTTGTAGGAAATATTCTTGTACAAAACGACCTGTAGTATCATGACAATCATCTAGCGGAATTTTCTAGCTTCCGACCCGTTGAATCATATTTATCAGAAAATTATTCATGCACGCAGAGACTACGCGCTTTTACAGTGGTCACCCGCGGATAATTTTCCTGTCGAATGATACCAATTATCCCGGTAAGGTTCCCCACTGCGCAGATATGCTCCAGGAAACAATACACAATAATTATAAGAAATAACTAGAGGGTGGTTGTTCCTTATAGCAGGTGAGGGCAATCATGCAATGACCCAGTATCAACTGTCTGTGTCATACCCGGAAATTTACTAATTTAAATTATCCCGGCACCCTACGTATGTACAGTGCCAGGCGTGGCTTTTTGTATTTCGCCAGATTCTGGCCGTGTTATTAATTGCACGTTAAACACACTCATGAATTAATTCACTGAAAAAGTATATGTTCAACCATACTCGACATTTGCATTTTGAATTATTAAAGACGTGCTACCAGATCGAATATGTTATCTAAGTTATTGTTGTTATTATTTACATCGAAATCTCCCGTTTCTTGTAGTTGACTGTCTTAGCTAACGGAAAAGGAGGATTATAAAACACTCAGCTTTGTAACATTATCCGGTTGGTAAACATATTGACGAAATAATGCAAAGCTACTTCGCCTGCGTCCACATACAGGCAATCGATTACGTGTATTGTATTTGCATTTTATGTTCGATGAAAATCAATGCAAAATATGCCGGTTAGCCATGAAAAATTCTGGATCTCTTATATTATGCCTGGGGCCAAAACTGGATTATCCTAAAAACGATATCCGTCAAAGTGGCCCTACGATAATACATACCTGTGGAAGGCTGCATACGGCGCTGAGCACCCACACCGCGGCCACCATGGACTTTACACGGTCATTGGCCGACGTCATGGTGGTGAAGGGATACCTAGCCAAAGTGATAGCCCACAGTTATTCAAGGATTCAACAAATCCTGACATAAATCCGGTAGCTTCCGGCGCGGCACTTATCCGTTGCGACAGCTATGCCAATGCTCTTTTAATTTTAGATGCGTCAACGAATGCTGGCTTTTTTTAGTTATATTTGCTACCGAATAATTAGTATGTTAACTTGAAAAATCAAAATTGCTTTTCTAATACAAAAAAGTAGGGCGAAATTTTTAATTAATTAAACAGGTATAATATCTGATTCAAGAAGAGAGCAGCGATATAATTGAAACAACCAGTAAATTTAATCTAACTAGATTATTCCGAATGGATAAACTGTCCAATAAATATGATAATTGAATAAACTAATACGTTAATGCAGCTAAACGGAATTAAAAAAAGGCGTAAATCAATAAAATCAATTCGGGAATCCAAAACATTACGCTACTTTGTCCATAGTTACACAAGTGGCGCTTCAAACTGAATTAAACTACAAAATGTGCATTATTTCTTACGTCGGGATTTAATTTTGATCGATCGATGAAAATGACAGGTGTATAAAAATCGATACTCCAGGTGTTTAAAACAGTTACTGATTTTTCAGCACCGGATTAACTGTGTATGAGAAAATGTGATATTAAATACAATTTTAACCCGTTAAAAGTTTTCAGTTGCATACCCAGTACAGTTTTAGGCATCTGATAGTAGCGGCAGCTTGATTCTGTTTATGCCAAAAAGGTATTTACAATTATTAAAAATTTTGACTGTAGCAAAATCATTTACGCGAGAAATGCCGACCGTTTGTTTATCTATCCTATTGTCGCTTACATGATAATACAGAAGCGATCAATAGAGATGGCCACGAGATTGAAGGAGGACGAGTACAATCCGAAGATCCGCGCCATCATCATGACCTTACACACGCCCTCACTGGCAAGCCACTGCACCGTGTACGCCCAGGCGATCTCTAACGGCATGGTGAGAAAGGTCACCAGAAGGTCACTGACCGTTAGACTGATCAGGAGGATGGTGGTGCGGGACATGGGGCGTGGCCGTTGGCATAGAAGGAAGAAGACGGTCAGATTGAAGAGGCTGGAGATGGACATGAGGATCCCGTAGCCGATCATCTGCACCCGGTGGCCCTCGTTGAAGCGCATATCGGGCGGCAGGGTGAAGTTGAACAACTGGGTCAGATTGGCACCGGTCAGGCTCATCTTGGCGCGGTTCTATAGTACCCAGTGCGAACAATCAAGAAAACCGGGAAAATCCAAATTCCAGCTATAAATAACTTTACTGGCAGTCGGTCAAAATGTGTGAGAATAATCCGCAATTAAGCCCCACAAATCCGCTCGGGTCATTATGTTCGACCCCGATTGACGCAGGATGGGATTCCTGATTACCATCACATGCACGTTAATCTGAGCATAACGCCACCAAAACCTAATTCAATACGCAACAACACAATAATATGAAATGTAATTTGCGCAGAAATAATATTATTTCAAGGGCGCTGGCATATATTTGCAGCTAGTATATGAATCGAGAAAATGGTAGGTACACATTGCGCAATCACGCTGAAAGGTCGACAGGAAAAGCAGACAGTAGCGATTAAAATCAGGGACAATAGCTGCCGGGCATGCTGAATCGTTTTGGTATACTGTATGATAAAAATCTACGCGTTGCGGCAGCAATTAGCCGGTACATCATGCTCATCCCACATGAAAGCGATTACGCGCGGACATCGCGCGCCGCATAATTTGTATCGTTGTTGCATCCATCATGCTCAAGTGATTAATCCTTAGTATACATACATTTAACTCTACTGAACGTCGTGTTTCGACGGGATAAAATTGGAAATCAGGAGCACATGTACACTCAACACCAGCTGCGACTGATTTCTTGGCCGTCGCTCGAGACATACAGTATAGCCCAGTCAACGGAAGCAGCGCATCGTATCGCGCGCGCACCCACCCCCCGGCTGATAAATCCAGGAAACGCGTAAACGTGCCGGTTGTTGTATAATAAACACGTAGCTATTCTATACGAATCACCGCCGGCTTAGAAGTATCAGCACACGCGGTACCACAGCGATTGTACTGGTCCCGCCTCTATCCGCGTAATCGCTGTGGTGCAAAATTGTCGCCGCGCGCCGGAAGCGTCAAGCGGCACCCCGTCGAAACACACGGGAGGGATGTTGTTATACACACACTTGTACACGCGGTGATTGCTGATTACCCGAGCCCGGTAATTACAATACACTGCAGCAGTGGCGCGGGTGGTTTTTCTTTGCCGGGGGATTAAGTCTTCGCTAAAGTCCTTGACTGTCTGGTTGCAGGCTATGCGAACAGTGATAGCCGGTACGTTTCTTTTTGTTTTAGAAACAAAATCGATAATTAATAATGCGCTGGGCATAATGTCTTAATCGAACCAAAGGGAGATTTGTTCCGCAGAAACGATCAATAGCGGTCTAAAAAAAGGTATTTGGCTTACTCATGCGCCAATGAAATGTGGCCGTGCCAGTTTTTGTTGTTGGCTAATTGTGGCAGTTTTAACCAGGTCACTATTTCTCTTTTCGGCTACATTAACTTTGTACATGACCGTAATCTATCAGGTTTATAAAAAAAACAGGCCGACGTTATAGCGTACAGTATATGCCATGCATGTGTTATAGCGTGCAATGAGAAAAATGGCTTAATCATTATAAAAATTCCGCACGTCATAGTTGTGCAATGGTAATCGGGTTTTCGGAGAATAAATCGCGCTACTGATAAATCAAAAGATCAACCTTGGCTTTTGAAAATATCATGTTGCGAATTAGTTTTTGGCTCTGGTAAAGGATCAACCTCGCCTTAAAGGAAATCATGTTGCGTTTTATACGGTTTGCACCTTTGCACAACCTACCTACAGTGGTTTATACCTAGTACTAGGCGCAAACGGAAGTCATATCAATTTCCGAAATCATCAAGAAGTTATTAACGTCGTCTAACAATTCGTGAATGTTACTTGTAGGAAGTCTTGAATGATCTTGCAATAGTGTCCAGAATCAATAGCAATTAGTACGTCATGCACGTTTTGCTGCAGTCGTCCATGTTGTAGCTTTGAAACCAAGCCAAACTGTATCAAATATTGTTTAAAAAAGGGTTTAACGATTTTAAACAAAAAATTTATTTAATTTAGTTAACGAATAATTTGGAAAAAACCAAAAATTTATGAAATTTTTAATTTTTATTTAATATAAAATTTTATTTTAATGTGCTGATACTTGCTGGTGGCGATTTTCTGTTGTGATAACAAAAGTCGACAAAATTTTTCTCCATATCTCGAAGAAAACAGCAAAAAAAATACGTAAGCTCAATGTACACTACCGCTAGCGCTACCGCTAGCGCTACAATGTACACTACCGCTACCGGTTGCCTACCGAATCGGCACAACTAACGGTAGTTCTTCGCTTAACTTTCGTAATTGTTTTGCATTTTGAATTTTATTCGGGTATCTGAAAACTGAAGCACAAAGGCTAACGCGTACCTTTCCAAAATTTTATGCTTACTTTCTTAAAGGAAAAGGTTTACTTAACTTACGTCACTCTATCCTGCAAATGGATTAGGCGAGTAAAAGGTCAGCGTGGCCTTTGATATACGTTCTGTTGAAAGTAATTATAAATGCAACACATACAGTAGCTTACACCCATTTCTTTGCGGTTGTGATAATTATGTCAGTTGTACGCTTAGCTGTGATATAAATGCTATCTGTACATAATTGTAATTTGGTGCTTCTTGCAGAAACTTTTTTAAAAAGTACATTTATTACAGATACACATTTACGACTGTATGCAGTAGCCGCATAATGGTGTTCCAGTCAAACTCGTATACTTTTCATTGCTTCATTACAACCAGATTTTAAATTCAAAGCAGTTGAGTTTATTCCGGGTTACATAAACCCAGTTTTTAGCTGCTACGTTTTCAGTTAGTGAAAAACATTAATAATTTCAGGAGTTTTTCTTTACGGAAGACATTCAGAAATTATTGTACCAGCTGTTATTAAACAACCACAGAACTAGTGACCCAATTGTGCCGCTGGATTGCGTTTATTTGATTTCAACAATGGGAGAATGGCAAAGGAATTCCGCTCTAAAAGTTTCACATGCCACGAACACATTATCTCACTAATATTGATGCAACAGCTTTTTTTTCGATATCGATTGATTCGCTCCAGTATAGTAAATCTTTCCCCATTAGTGCCTGTACATAACCCGTATATCAAAGTGCATGCATGTTTGCGTTGATTTCCGACAAAACAGATCTGTAAAGCTCGGAAAACGCATCGACGTTAATTTTCTTATGCCGGATTTGTTTTGAAGTGTAGATTACAAAGCGTCAAATTACCAACATAACTTTGGTTTTTTTACTTAGGCTCTGGTACTTACATTAAACAATTCCAATATTTATGCTACTTTACTTTATCATTCCACATTTTTTAATATTGCGTTCAGTACAAGCAGGTAGAGATGTAAGGAAAGAACAAACACAACACAAGTTTATGAATGCTTATACAGCTGTCCAGAATGTTTTGTCAAATGTCTAAAAACATATCAGCTTTAATCGATAAGATACCGCTGGAGTGCTGATTTTCATAAAATGCCGCGAACAATTGCGACATGAGCAAACTTCAAATAAGCACGTCGAGATAAAATATAATAAAAATGTTATCAGTAGTTTTATTGGCATCACTCGTGGATCACATTTTTAGTATACAGTACGAACACATTTTATGCATCGGCATTAATTATTTTAGTGTTTGTAGCACGTTTCTCCGAACGAATCTCCTGTTTTTTAATATTATATATAACATAAACGGCGGTTCTCTGTTTACAAAAAATTTTCTTGCTGATTCTGTCTCGTGGCGATTTTGTCGGACAATTTTGACAATTCTTGGAATAATAATGTGGAACAACGCGCGGAAATTCGGAATAACCGCGATAGCTTGCATGGTAATCGCAGTAACAGGTAAAATAAATGCTGTAAAACACTATAATCACCTTTTGCAGTTGACTGTACAGTATAGTATACGAATCCGAACGTAATAGTTAAGTAATGAACAGTCAGTAGATTAGGCAGGGAGTTTAGACCCTATCTATTGTACTCTACCCTATAATTAAATATAATTAGTGCGCTCATGCGTGACGTGCGTGCACTCGAGCGTAACGTATAATTATGTAGTGTAGTGGAGCGTAACCGTACACTAATTACAGGTGTACACCAATTAGGGCTAATTATACGTTATGTAATACTGTACACTAATTACAGGTATACTCGTAAAACAATTACAAATTTTATTTAGTTTTTTAATTAGTTTTTTATGTTTTTTCTACGTAATTATGTGTTTTTTGTAGGTGTACAGTTGTTTTTTGTATGTATAAATAAAAAGATTAATATATGTGCGCGTAAATGCGCGTATGTGCAAGTATGCACTATGCGCTGTGCATATGTGCGCGTACCGCAGCGCCACCACATCAGCCGTTGCAAAGACGCTAGACACCATCTTGGCCTGCATTCCAACACAGCGTCTTTTGAATTTTGAATATTTTTTATTTAAATCTGAATCCTCGTGTTTGTGGTCTTTTCGTGCACGATCGTGTTGTTGTTTTTGTGGATCCTTGCTGGAGAACGTGTGTTCGGTTGGTTTTTATGGAAAATTGTCTGCATTACGTGGACGCGAAGAGTTCCTTGCGATCTTACAGGTGCGCGCTAAGATCATCGTATAGTACCTGTTCTCCACTGTTTTTTCGTCTGTTCGCGGTTTTAACGGGATATGCTTTTGTGTTTTTTTTTCAGATATCGCTCCGTGATCGATGATATCGTATTTTACCGGGCGCAGCCGATTTGACCGTTTTTGATTGAAACACGCATAGAAAGGTTTTTTAACTATATTTATATGTGTTTTAAGTGAGGAAAACCCAAAACAACTCTTGAAAAAAAAGTTTTCAGAAAATGCAAATCAAGCAATGTTATGCTCTGGCAGTGCACTCAAGCAAGTCTGTCCATGCGTTTGGTGTAGCAGCCAGTAGCTGTCGTTCGAGGAGCGGTTAGCCAGACCGCACCAGCTTTAATTTTGTTTTATTTCTAACTCGTAGATTTCTTTTAACTTTTTAATGTTCTTTGGTTTCATAGGTTATTCTTAGGTTTCTTAGGTTTCTTAGGTTTCTTAGGTTTCTTAGGTTTCTTAGGTTTCTTAGGTTTCTTAGGTTTCTTAGGTTTCTTAGGTTTCTTAGGTTTCTTAGGTTTCTCAGGTTTCTTAGGTTTCTTAGGTTTCTTAGGTTTCTCAGGTTTCTTAGGTTTCTCAGGTTTCTTAGGTTTCTCAGGTTTCTTAGGTTTCCTAGGTTATTCCTACGTTTTTTAGATTCCTCAGGTTTCTTAGGTTTCTTAGGTTTCTTAGGTTTCTTAGGTTTCTCAGGTTTCTTAGGTTTCTTAGGTTTCTCAGGTTTCTTGGGTTTCTTAGGTTTCTTAGGTTTCTCAGGTTTCTTAGGTTTCTTAGGTTTCTCAGGTTTCTTAGGTTTCTTACGTTATTCTTACGTTTCTTAGGTTTCTCAGGTTTCTTAGGTTGTTTTGAAAGCGATTTTGTTTCAGTTTTTGTGTTTCGCTGTTTAGCGTATGTAATAACACAGTGAGTACGCAGTATTTGTGAGTTGCGCCGGGTTTTCTGGTTTTGTCTGTAACTCTGGAAGGTTTGAGTTTCCTCAGTCGGGACCAACGTTTTTGGATTCAGGAAGAAAAGTTGCATATAAAACGCTTAAAAGTAGGTCAGTAGGTCGCGCCCGGTATAATTATAGTATATCCCGTGATCGCCTTTCTACATCGGCCGACCTAGAGGGAACAGTTCTCGGTAAGTTTTCAGTCGAAAACTGGTTGTTTTTTGCCGTTGTTATTGGCAGTATTGTGCTCACAGGTTTCTGCCTGTTATCCGCTGTGCACTGTCGGAGCGTCTTTTACTCGGTCCGCGTCATACTGCTTTTTTTCCAGTAAGTTTTTACTGATTATTTCAGTAGTTTGCTACTGAAAAATGTATTTTTATACCGATTGCTGGGTTTCTGTGTGTGCACCTGTTGCTGTTCAGTGCAGTGTGATGTTTGCAGGTCTCCGCCTGTCGCTTCTTATTCCGCGACTCTGCAACATTCGCAGACCATTCCCAAGCTGCGGACAGGTACTTAATTTTATAAAATATCGTTATTTTATAAAAACACGGGATCAACCGCTGGTGTTGTACCGTCAACAGGATCCAACACACTGAGAACCTGCTTTATGTGCCTGTGTGCCTGATCCTCGTGATTCACCGTCCTCTATTCGGTCCCACGTCCTCCTCACTTTCACGAAAGTAAGTTTACACTGTAAACTTAATAAAAATTACTAAAAAATTAGGGATTTCTTAAATTTTCATATTTTTTCTATAATTTTGAAAATAAAGCACAATTAAATAGGGTCGAGTAGTAAGCATGCTCTGTTAGTGCCACTACGCAACCAACGTAACGGTACAGTGCACTTATGTCATGCGCTCTAATTATATTTTTTAAAATTACTTAAACTGTGCGCAACCCGTTACTTCCCTGTAGCCTTTACGTAATGTACTACGCAATGTACAGAAATTTTTTTAAAGTGGCACAATTTAAAAATTATTTCGAAATTGTCAAGTAACGTAATATTATGTAACGTATTTCTAGGCTAGTTTACCATGCTTTTTCGAAATTTTCTGCTAGTGTCGTGGATGCATGTGTTGTTGTTGGCTATGCAAAAATGTGCTTGTTTGCACTGATTCCTTATTGTTGCTGATCTTTTTTCTAATAATAATCCAGAGTATCGGTAGTCTAGCCCAGCTGCTATTTTTCTTTGCTTGTGTGAATGGGCCGTAATTGTGTGTGCTTCGCTGCTTCGCTTCGCTTGATCGCTTCGTTAAGTAATACTTCAAAACGAAAAGTTTTTTAAAATAAAATGAAGATATTTTGTAGATGGCTGTTAGGGAAGAGTATTGGAAAGAAGCAAGAGAACGCGCTCAGCTAACGGACGAAGAGCTGGTTAGCCGGTACAACGCAACTGCGGCGAGCTATGACCGTAGTTATTTGTGCTCATCTAAAGCGCGAGAGCCAAATAAGGAAACCAAAGCGGGCCGCAGGGAAGCGAGGCAGCGTAAAAGAGATGAGGCATTTGTTGTGCAGGGTTATGCCGTCCCTGAAAAAGGGGTTTTTGATGAAAAAGGGGCGGCTGTCGAACCTGAACACTAGCGTGCCAAAAGACTACCGCACGTGTATCGATCAAGCGGTGAAAGAGACTGTTGGCTGCGATGACGCCATCGTGGATAAAATGGCAGAGCTTGTCCATCGTTCCGCATCTCACTGCAGTCTCTTGGCTAAAGATTTTTATAAAGCAGAAGACGTGAAGAGGCTGCTGCTGGAACTGTACCAGATGTGTTATGAGTATATTGCAGCGCATGGGAAGAAAAAACATAATCTTGTTGTTGTGACCGATTTCATTGCTGAACAGTGCTATGCTGAACGAGAGACCGTGCAGCGCGTGTTAAAAGAGAACGGTTGTAAGATCTCTTTCAAATAAATGCTGTTTGTTTTTCTATTATTCTGTTGTCAACTACTTTTGTCAAGCGAACCGTTGAAGAAGTAATGTGTATAAATTGTTAAGTCGCGTGTCATTTCGCTACAATAATTGTGGTATAATAAGCAAAGCGTTCCGCTTGGTTGTTGCACATCTGTATCGCATCGTATAGCTCAATTTAACACAATTATGAAAACAGATGTCGGCCAATGCGTATGTGTCTTTTCTGTTTCATCTGCCTTGCGCAAAGTTTGCGCGTCGTGGGCGGTGTAAATAGAAACTGATACCGCAGACTAATAACGTGCCGCAATAGCTGATTGGTCGTTCGTATAACTATTATCACACGAAACCAGGTCAATATCATTTTCAACATTTCATAATGCTGAGAGTAGATTCATTTGACTTCTTGCCATTGATCAGTTAACCTCACATCTCGTTTACATTATTGTCTTCGGAAAGCCGTTGCTCGCATTTTCCTGCAGTTTTAAATCGCATCGTACTGTTTTTCGCTTTTTATCGCAAATGTCGTCCTTTCGAAAATGTCTCGAAAGGTTAAATCCAGAGTTAAGTCTTGCAAAGAATCTCTTATCTTCCGGGCGTTGGTCAATGCTTTTGTTGCCAAAATACCTGGTACCAACGTGCGTGGACATGAGTTGCGAGATCACATGCAAGTCGTACTGGCCGCAGGAGGTGTTGCAGCCCAGCGAGTTTTTGAACGAGCGCTCGCTCGTGTATCTGTTCGGAGACGCTGATCGTCCGTTGTGTTTCTCGGTCAATTTTTACTCTGAATTGGGCGAGACAGTTTACCAGTTAAACTACGATCGTGTTGAGCGAGTGGCAGCGGGCGAGTTTATCGATACGGTTCCGATTCGTCCTACCAATGCTGGGTCAGTGGTGTACGCGCATTCGCTTGGTGCCGAAGAACTGGGTTTTCTGATGAACCATTACACCATGTTCATGGCCATCGTTCTGGATCCGGGGAATTACGACCGTTTGACGAAGTGTGCGTATCCTGTGCCGAAAATGCAGAAGTATCCGCCTTATGCGCTTTTTGGCAACGACGCACCAACGGTTGACGGAAAAGAGGCAGTTCTCAACACGAGCGCCGACATTTATGATCCGCACCATGCTTCTATGCCAGCAATCATGCCTAACGACGAAGAAATGAAGTTTTTGGAGAGCTTGGGAATTGTTGATTCAACGGGCGCTGATAAAGAGAACGTTCACTTGCAGACCGGAAGTAGTGACTTTCCAGAAATTGAAATCATTTCCCCGCCCCCATCTCCAACGCCAGCCAAGAAGCGTCGCACTATACCGGATGCTCCAATGAAAGTCGCCAAGCGAAAGCGGTTTTCTCAACCCAACCTTCACGAAGTTGTGGCAAGCTCGACTGGAAGTAAGTTATCTTTTACCGAGAATGTTTTAAAGAATTTCAAAATTCAATTTTCAGCAGGATAACAGTTTTTCGAAATTGTTTTGTAAATCGTCTATTATCGTATAAACGCATAGATTTTACCATCCTTTTTCGAAAAATTTTCGTTCTTGCAGTGTATCATCCACTGCATCAGAGTGTCACTCGTACAGGCAAAACCATGGCACCCGTTCCTAGTTTCTCTCCCATGAGTCAAGTTTCACCAAACTACGCTGTCCAGAACGGAGCTGGGATGCTTACCCGTAACAATTTTTCTACACCGTCCACGTCAGGGTACACGAAGCAGAATGGATCGTACCTTCCGGATCCGGCAGTGCTCAGCGCATCCAGCACCAACTTCGTACCAAGTAAGCAGTGCACAGCATATTTTCGCTCTCTTTTTTTTTTGCAGTAGTCAGTATATTATTCTAAGGTAAAGACATTTAATCGTAGACTATCATCAGTCGCACCAGCCATATCAGCAGCCGTATCAAAGCCCGATGACACAACTGTTTGCGGAAGGTGGTCACGGACCGCAAGGGTATGACGCCTATATGCGTGAGCTGAGAGAGATGGAAGAGCGACAACGTCGAGAGCGTTTGGAGCAAGAGCAGCGTTTGCGAAGCGAGATGAACCGACTGTTCTATCAGGAATTCGTCCATGGACGGGAGGAGCCAAACGTGATGACCGGCGCAGGAATGCCAACGAGCTCTCGCGGTATCGATCCTGCAGCTCCGATTGTCCGTCAGAATGCTTTTCGTCACCGTCTGTAAGTCGTTCCATCGCTTAAAGGTCGTCAAATTTCAATTTTACTCAAAGGAATCCACACAAGCGCAAGTTCTTATCAGTTGTACTGTTTTTTAATTTTTTTTCAAGCTGAATTTTGCAATTAGTCCTTCACATTACTGTTACCTGTTATTCTGTGTTGAAATCTTAATGAATATCAGCCTTCCGTGAATTTCGATTTTGCATGGTAACTGTTCCACGGTACTGTTTTTGCGATTCTGGTTTTTTACGCTTTTTTTTTTTTTTTTGGTTTTTTACGCTTTACCAATCATATTCGAAAAACGTAAGTGTACTTGTGTAATTGTAGCCCGGCATATTCAATAAAGCCAGAGACTCGTCAGATCACACCATCAGCGCGCTTTCACACTGTCGAGGACAGCTTCACCATATTTCGTCATGATCATATAGACCCCACTGATGCTGAAGGTTCTATGTACCGGCTGTACTTCATGTTTGAACATCTCTTAAGCTATCTTTACAATTACCACTCAGTCGAACCCGGTGACGCTGTTCGTGTAATTCTTCAACATGATTCGCTCACACGAGGCGCCGTGTCTACGGGAACCATGAAAGCTGACCACCTAAGCGCCAAGACGGTTCTTGACTTAATCGAACGAGCCAACCGTAGTGGGAATACCGAATTCACGTTCTCGGAATCTTTTCGGTGCACGTTTCTAGTGGTTCATAACATCACAGGAGCCGGAAGCAATCGTTCCATAAAAAAGAATCGGCTGGCTTTCAAACTCTCGGAGTATCTTGAGCATCGTAAGAGCGTTGTGGTTATTCGCCCAAATGCTAAGTATGACCCAGATAATGTCCTATGCTGCTCTAGAGCTATAGCAATCGTACTTGCTAATGTACTGGAGCTTCCCAACTATAAGAAAATCCGGGATTCTAGCAAGAAGCCACAGCATGAGCTTGCTCAAAACTTGCGTTGGCAAGCTAAGGTTTTCCCGAAACCTTGCGGATTGCCGGAGCTGGACAAGTTTTCGGAACTCTTACGTGAGCGGTACGACTGTCAACTACGTGTTATCGACGCGGAATGCCAGTTTTCCGAAACCTACGATTCTCCGGAGTGTAAACACCTCGTGACTCTAATCTACCACAACAAGCACTTCGATGCCGTCGTGAAACCTCATGCGCTGATGGGATTCGAAGGCAGATGTGAAACATGCGGAGTATTCTACAGAAGCAAACGACAACACAAATGTTTTGGGTTCTGTAATCTGTGTAGCGGTATTAAGTGTTACGGGCGCGGACGATACGACTGGCCTCGCGAAGACTTCCTTTGCAAAGACTGCAACAGAACATTTTATTCTAAAAAATGCTTCGACAACCACAAGGCGAACAAAAGTTATCTCACAAAAGGCAAAACGATATGCGAAGTTTGGAAAAGATGTTCGGAGTGTGGACTGTTTGTTAACCCACCGAATCGCTTGCAGAGCGGACCGCATCAGTGCTATGCAACTCAGTGCAAAAATTGCAAAGAAATGGTAGAGCGGAATCACTTGTGCTATATTTTGTGTGGCGAGAAGGCAAAAAAGACTAAGGTGAAAAAATCTCAACGTTCGAAGAGCATACTGGTAGATGTCGACGATGTCGATGATGGTGATGATAGTGAAACCATAACATTGGAGGATGATCAGACACTGGCCGAATCAGATGACTTTGAATACTTTGATGCCGAATCTGTTCTCAGCGCACCAGACAGTGAACCTAGTTCAGATGACGTGGAACGAACAGAGCAGAACATCACCAAGGCTGCGATTCAGAAATACGTCAGCAAGAAGTTCGTTTTTGACTTTGAAGCTGGCTTGGATTCTTCACGATATCATTATCCAAATATGGCAGCGCTCATGTGTTTGGATGACGATAATTTCAGTTTGACGTTCCGTGGCACTTCTTGCGCCGATGACTTGCTTGAATGGATCTTCAAGCACACAAAGGAGTGCACATTTCTCTCACACAACGGTCGACGATATGACAACTATTTCATCCTTCGCGCTCTTGAAGGACAGGGACATTACGCTCGGAAAATTCAGGATGGAGCCAGTCTTACCCTCATCACGGTTCCCGGAGTAAATGCCAGATTCGTCGATACGCTGTCATTCATGCCGAGAAGTCTTGCAGAGCTTCCAAAAGATCTCGGGATTAGTCATCTCGTTCTTAAAGGATTTTTTCCGTATCTGTTTAACGCACCGGAAAACGAAAACTACGTTGGAGCAGTACCAGGTACGAAAATTTCGAATTTGCTCTGTAACTTATCCGCATGCTTGAGTCGCAGTGCGCTTACCAGGACTTTTCGAAATTTCAGCAAAAGAATTTTTCAACACTGAAAGAATGTCTGCATCGAAAGTAAAAGAGTTTGAGCAGTGGTACGCAAATGCCGTGTCCTCCTTTGGCAATAACTACAATCTTATGGACGAGTGCGAGAAGTACTGCGTGAACGATGTTCTAGTTCTACGTGAGTGTGCCAAGATTACACGAGCATCGTTTACCAATCTGTTCCCTGGATTGGATCCTTTTGATGAACCCACGAACCCGTCTGCCGTTATGAAAGCCTTTCAGGTACACTACCTGCAGCCTGAGACAATTGGCATACTTCCAGCTAACGGCTATGGTAGGGCTCATAATCAGAGCGATAAGGCAGTTCAATGGATGACATGGTTCGAGAATAGCACAGGAACGGAGGTACAACATGCCCGGAAACTAGAGGGGGAGCTTTACATTGGACCATACCCCGTGGACGGATTTGACGAGTTTGGCGATGTCTGGCAATTTTACGGGTGTTTCTGGCATGGCTGTCGTAAGTGTTTTCCGAATCCTAATCGCATGAATACAGTAAGAATGAAAACGTTTGGAGAGTTGCGGGAAGAAACAAAACGAATCGAGCATTACATCCGAAACGTCTATCCCAATCAAGAAAACCCTGAAGTGCGGGTGCGTGGGTTCCGCAGCATATGGAAATGCAATTTCGATGAAAAAGTTAAAACCGGAGATATCACAGTGGGCAAGGATTTTCGAAAGCGCTTGAATGTTCGTGATCACTTGTTCGGTGGACGAACAGAAGTTTTCTCGGTCTACAAAGACATTCCAGCTGGCTGCAAGGGCAAAGCGTTGGATTTCATTTCCTTGTATCCATCAGTCATGATCTTTGGAGAGTATCCTGTCGGCCATCCGAAAATTATCTTTCCTGACTTTCCGGCATCAAGAAAGCCATTCAGGCTGAGTGAATATTTCGGGGTTGTGTATTGTCTTGTCTGGCCGCCGTACGAGTTGAAAGTGCCCACCCTTCCGTGCCGATTTGCTGACGGGCGAACAGTGTACACTCTGTGCAGGACGTGCTCAGAACAGTTAAATATCTCTAAGCCTTGTACTCATGGGCCAATGGAAAGAGGTTTCGACGGTGCTTGGACCACGCCTCTCCTTTCTCAGGCTGTCAGTGACGGGTATTTGATTCGGAAAGTTTATGAAGTCCATCATTTTCCGAACCGTAGTAAGTTCCACAAAGACACTCGAACAGGAGGAATTTTTGCGAAGTTTTTGCTCGATCTCATTCGCGCAAAAATCGTCAGCAGCGGCTTTCCTTCGCACATTACAACGGCCGAAGAGGAACTTCGATACTGTCAGAAGTATGAGGAATAGCTCGGAATTGTTTTTACACCAGACGAAGTCAGCTGTAATCCCGGTTTACGTCATTCCAGCAAAATCAGTGCAAATTGCGTTTGGGGACGGTAAGGAATGTGATTCAAGAGTGTTCTATCATTTCTTGAATCATTTTCCTTATTAGGTATGTCATGAAAGAAATTTATCGACAGAATAAATACTGCCACACGTACAAGGATATGAAGGACATTGTTTTCAACAATCAGTACATTACCAACGATGTACGGATGGTTAACGATGGGAATTCGATTGATGTTACATTTCAAGAGAAGGCTGGATGGGTATGAAAATTTCGATTTTGTCGTGTAAATTCTCCTCTTCTGGTTGACTGAGAGCTTATCTCCTTGCATTTTTCGAAAATTCTTTTAGGTAGCCCCAAACAACCGCACTAACCCGTACATCGGCAAATTCACTACTGAGCTAGCCCAACTCGAATTGCTTAAAGCACTGCGCACTGTAGAAGATCGCTTGCTCTACTGCGACACTGACTCTGTAATGTTCGTAAGTGTTCCGGGAATGCCTGATCCACCCGTTGGCGAGATAATTGGTCAATTGTCTGACGACCTTGGTGGAAAACATTTCGTTGAATAGGATGCACTCGCTAAGAAAACGTACTGCCAAGTGATGGATAACGGTGAACAGCGGATTAAGTGCAAAGGAATCCCAAAAAGTGATGGGCTGAAAGATCGTGTTAATATTAAAACATTAAAGTCAATGTTGTTTGGAGAGGGTCCCGCACAGATAACTGCATGTCATGACATTACGTTTAAAAAAGACACCGATCAGCTAAGCATTCAAACAGTGCCCTTGATCCGCCGCATTGGTTGTACTGTAACTAGCCGTGTAATTGGGCGTGACTTTGAAACTTTTCCGCTTGGCTATCGCGGTATACCGTTTCCTGCAGTTGACTCTCTAGAGTTTAAAATCGTGAATCAGTTGATGGAGCGTTTTAATCCAGATATGCTCACTGAGGATCTCGATAACGACGATCCGGGATATTTTATCGACTAATCTTTGATGGTGTTCTCCGAATGAAAATGTGTTCTTTAAAATCTGCTAATGATGGTACATTAAAGCTTGAACTTATTTCGGGTTTATGCACTGATTGCGATCATCGTCTTGATTTTCATTGCTCTAAACGAACTGCTTATAAGCGGTGTACAGCGGCGTTTAAATATATTCTTGGCTGTCTACTAAATCAGCAGTTTTTAAAATCGGAAAGAATGGTGTGTCGCGCTTGTTATCGCCTAGATATGAATCATACTTGTTTGAATCGTGTTGAAGATCGACAATATAAAGAAAGTTTGTTTTATACCCTGTTAAACTCTGTGAATAAGAAACAGTTGCGTTCATTATTTAAAGATGTCGTCGAGGAATACACTGGCCAGAATGTTCAAATTTGTTCGTGCGTAATGTTTTACAAATGCCTGACTGTTTGGAGAAGCCAAATGCGAATGCAGTTTTTGAACTCAGCGATTCCAAAAGGACTTGACAGTCGCCTCGCGACAATCATCCATGGAAAATTTACTGAAAAAAATTTATTTTGATCCTTCGTCTCCCGGCGCATTCGGCGGTATCGTTCCTCTTCTACGGGAAGCGCAAAAACATTCCAAAGACACTGTGCCCCCCGACGCTGTTAAGGAATTCTTTAGTCGACAGCGGGCGTACACATTACATAAGCCTGTACGGAAAAATTTTCAACGCTTACGTTTTGTTGTTTCTGGACCTGAAGATCAGCTGCAGGCGGATCTCATTGATTACAGTGCTTTTGCTAATCAGAATGATGGCTACAATTATCTTCTTGTTGTTGAAGACTGCTTCTCTCGTCGTGCTTGGATTGAACCAGTTAAACGTAAAAGTGCTGTGGATGTGAAAAATGCCTTCCGTTTAATTTTGAATCGTTGTGGATTTGTTCCTAATAAAGTACAAACTGATTTGGGCACTGAGTTCTACAACTCTGATTTTCAACGTTTAATGAACGAATACGGAATTGAGCATTTTTCAACAAACAACGCTGAGATTAAGGCAGGTCAAGTGGAACGTCTCAATCGCACTATATCCACGAAGCTGTTCAGATATTTTTCGCACAACCGGACAAAAAAGTGGATTGATGTTATTCAAAAATTTATTGATGCGTACAACAACAGCCCACATAGAAGCTTAAATTTTCATACGCCAAACGAAGTAACAAAAGATACAACCGAAAAGTTTAACAAAATTCTTTACGGGGACAAGTCAAAATATGCAGCAAAAAGAGCGATTAAAGAAACACCGCGTGTCGGTGATTTTGTTCGGCTTTCGCTGAAGAAAACTCAGATGGAGAAGGGATACACACCAGGGTGGACAATTGAAGTATATCGAGTAAAATCTTTGCAAATACATGAAGGAATTCCGATGTATAAAGTTGAAGATTTACTGAACGAAGAAATGGATGGGCGGTTTTACATGTGGGAAGTACAGAAAGTTCCTAAAGACACTCCTGAGTCTGCTGAAATCGCAGTGCTCTCGCGAAAAGGCAACAAAGTTTTGATACGTTACGTTGGTTGGCACAAGAAGTTTGATAAATGGATTTCCGTTGCACAACTTAAGCGCTTGGGACTCGTACTTGTATAAGACATAGAATTTCGAAAAGGTCGTGTACGTGTGTCTTGAATTTCTCTGAGAGTGTTAGTTACACTTTGTTTTCGAAATTTTTGTATTTCCTACTCTAGTTTGAAGAATGGATAATTTCAATATAACTGTCACTTCGGATGCTGTGGCTGGCAACTCGTCGTCCGAGTTCAGTGTGTTTTTGCCTAATTATATTCAATTACTGACTGAATTTGAAGTAGCTTTGTCGTATCTGCAATGTCCGCCGAACTTGAGATCAAAAAATCTGGGAACGTTGTGTGTGTTAAGTGATCTAGTGCGAAGTCAAATTGTCAACAAAACTCTAGTATCTCTCCTTGCGATTGTTCCGACCAAGCAAGTGACGGGCGGAAACGCTTACGTTCCTAAACTGCAGTACATTAACGTCGAAAACAGTCAGTTTGATCGTTTACTCTTTTCGATAACTGATCTTGAAGGACGTGCAGTTGATTTTGATAAAGGAACAACGGTTCTGCAATTAAATTTTCGCCGTCGATAATGGATGAAGTTAATAGTTTTTCGATTCCCGCGCAAGTTTACGTCCAACTATTATCTCCAAATTATACCTCAAATGTCGGTCATGTACAGAATGGATACGGCTCGTTGGGAAATTTTTTCGGAAGCCTTGCTCGAACAGCAAAAAATGTTATTTTTCCTAATTTGGTTCGTTTGGGTCGAAATGTTGTTAACGATGTTATGCAGAATAAGACAACCTTATTAGACTCCGCCCAGTCAAGAACGCGTGAAACTCTGGCAAACATGGCCGCTGATTTGCAAAAGGGGAAGGGCAGACGACGAAAGCGTCAACGCAAGACTAAAAAGACTTCGGTGAAGCCAGTAATAAAGAAAAAACGCGCGCGACGTACCAAATCAGTTTCAAAAAAGCCAAAGGGAAAACGTTTGCATAAAAAGCGGACCCGCAAGCAAACTCATCGCACCCGTCGTCATCGTAAACGACTTCGATTGCCTTTAAGCACAATTTTACACTAACTCATTTGAGAATGGCGGACGTCCATCCCCACGCGCCTCTGTGCTTAAAATCCGAGCTTGATCATTTTTCCTTACCCCCAACTCAGACGGCAATCGAATCAGCAAAATATGTTCTGTATAACCCTATCGGAAATACTTTAGATGTGGATACTATTAGTTGGGAAATTGCCGGAACGCCGGATGAAATGCTAGATTTAGCGCACAGCTCTATCCTACTTGACGTCGCTGTTTTAACATCTGCGAACGTCGCGCCGGCTGCAGCTATCGAGTGGGGACCTGTAAATAATTTTGCGCGAAGTTTGTTCAGCGGGCACGAGCTTCTTTTCATTAGCGAAACGGTGTCTTGTAATCCGTCTCTATCGCATTATTCTTCATATTTCGAAAACCTTCTAAACTACGGAAATGATGGCCAAAAGCAGTTGCTTGGGTCTGGTTTCTCGCTGGATGACGCCAGTCTTTTTGACTCGTTCTGCCTTGCCGTGCCTGATCCTAATCCGAATAATATTCAGCTTAACGAGGGTTACATTGCTCGTAGAGAGCAGTTCGCAAACGGTACCATGTGGAACATGTTTATGAAGTTCCCGAGCGATCTCGCGAACCAACCACGTCTGAAACCCTCGAAAATTGATATGAAGCTTGTTTTATCACGTTCAAAAGACAGGTTTGCCTTGGTATCGTCTGTGGCACAGCCGGACCTTAAAATCGTTATAAAACGAGCGGCACTTAAATTACGCAAAATTAAGCTCGACCCGGAATTTCTTTTGGCCCACGAAATAATGATTCAAAAACGTAATGCAATGATTCCGTACGTTGAATCAAACGTTTTGGAGATGACTATCCCAAACGGGAGCAGTCATTGGTCAAGGGACGATTTGTTTCGAGGTGTGATACCAAAACAAATTTTTGTGGCCCTAGTGCACGCGGAGGCTGTTGGTGGAAATATTGCTCGAAATCCCTATCGGTTCGACAGATATGGCGTTAGCCAGATCATAACTTACATAAATTCAGAACCGTTTCCGGGTAAAGCTCTCGAAATTTCGGATACTAACTCAAGAGATGGGTATCAAAGTCTCCTAGAAACAACAGGGATGATTTACAAAAACTCCGCGTTACCTTTCGCGCAGTCCGACTGGCGAAACGGGTTTGCTATTTACGGTTTCAATCTGGAGCCGGATGTCGGCGACCATTCATGTATAAACCCCACCAAGAAAGGCATTCTGGGTCTCTCGTTAACATTTTCAACGCCTACGACAAATACTCTCTCCATTCTTATCTATTACAACAAAAACGCGTTGGTCGAGATAGACTCGCGTAGGAATGTCTATTGTCCATACAAGCGAGCTTGAAAATGAATAATCTACAGTTGCTGGATATAGTCCAGCACGACCCTTGTCTTAGAGGCAGCTTTCTTGGAGTATTCGCAAGAGATGCGCTTCCAACGCTGAAAAAGATTAAATATCCTGTCGCTCTCATTGTCAACAGCGATAAGAAAGCGTTGCCAGGGCAACACTGGCTAGAAGTTTTCGCCAAGAACCAGAAAAGTATCTCGTTTTTCGACTCCTTCGGAAAATCAGCGTTGTTTTATGGAATCGAGATTGACAAATTCATTGTGGAAAATTTTCCAAACGCTCATGGTCATTACCAAGAAAACCATACTCGACTGCAGCATCCCAATTCTAGTTTGTGTGGACTGTTCTGTATTTTTTTCCTGTATTATTCTTGTCGTGGGCTAAATCTTCGTCAAATTATCGATAAACTTGAATATCATAAAAATTGGAAGCGAAATGATGTCTTATTGAAGGCATTTGCTAAAAAACACCTTCGTGTATGTAAACGTCCTGAGATATGTTTGAAAAATGTGTCCAAAAAGCAATATTCTCTCCCTATGTATAAAGTGTTGCTGTTGTAATAAAAGAAAATTGAAAACACGGAAGTTCTCGCATAATTTAATTTTAGCGTCAAGAACAAGAACTAAATAGCACACACAACTGGGATAAAAAGGGATAAAATAAAAACAACAATAGGAAAGCGAACTTGCAGAGACGGTGTAAAATTACTAGACAAAATAACGTCAAATCACGACAAATAGCGTCAAAAATACTAACTTAAGCTAGTATCGCACCCATGACCGTGCTACCCGAGGAGTTCCGGGTGTTCGTTTTCGACTATTCGTTGGCGTATGATATTCTTCTTCGTCATCGTCAGATGGCTGGAAAACACGGAAAGTATTGCGCCTATTTGCGTTTGCTATCAGAGATGCCGGCGCATTGCTTTGCTTCATAGCAGAAAAGATCTCGTTCAGGCCTTCGGGCAAACTTTGCTTGGAAGTAGGATTAGTAGGCGCAGTTATCCATCGAAGTAAATCGACAACGTTGGTGCCCTCGCGCTGCACACCTTGCGTTATTAGTTGCAGATTCCGGCCCACCCGCATCCCACCATAAGTTACTAGATGGTTAAGTAGACTATGTGCGTTGCTTCGCTGCTTTTCAGGAAGTAGCTCCATTACGCGCGAAACATCGTCTTGAATTCCAGGAATACCCTGTGTTGGCTTGTCTAAATCGTCAGGGCCCCTTAAGTGCACTGTTGGTGAATGTGCTTGCTTTAAATAATTTTCATATCGAAACATCGCATCGTCGTGAGCATTCAGTTTTTGTCTTGTGGATAAATTACGATCGTGCAGAGAAAGTCCCATATCTTGATAGGACCGTTGTAAGGGTCTTGAGAAATAATCCAAGTGAGTCGCAGTTGGTGGAACATGTCCACTTGGACTGATCGATCTACTGCGAGTTCGAAGTTGATCCTCGTTAACCAGAAACATGCGTTTTGCCATTTTACACTTTTCCAAGAATAAAACTTAAAACTGGCGGTAAAATCAGAGACAACAGCGCATAGCCTTTAGCCAACAAAAAATTTCGCTTCTTACGCCGAGAAACCGATTTTTTTGACAAAAGTTTCAAATACGGCAGGACCCTCTTAACTCGAAGTGCTTTGGAAGACTCAGCAACAGGAACTGTTCCCTCCACAATTTGTAGCGCACATTCCGAAATAGCATCTATTAACGTATCTTCCGAGTTTTTTATAATTGCTTTTGCAAGCTTTGGTCGGCTTTTTGCAATCGACGACAACAAGTCGATATTTGAAACCGTCTTGCTACGTTCCATCATGCCGGGACAAATACTTCAGTACAACGGCTAGAATTTTCCCCAAAAATTGCCGTCTTTAAACGAAAGCGATCGCTTGTAGTATGCTGTAAATCTATGACTATATAGCCATAAGGTCGTTCAAATGCCGCGTTCACTGATTCTATAAAATATTTCAACTTATGGGGGAAAAGCTGCCGCCCCAGAATTTGTAGTTGCTGACGGTCTTGTGGGTTTTTAAAACATATGATTATTTTAGCGTTCAGTCTGATGTCGCGGCCAAAACTTTGTTTAAAAAATAAATTCTGCGTCAGATATACGACTGTGGTATTCGAATGTCTTCCTCCGTTACAAAACAGTTGAGCCACATGCTTGCTGGTGGAATCTTCCAAGTGCAGATCATCGATTACGCAAAGGTTAACATGAGATTTGTCAAAAAACTTTGGTTTTGAGATTTCGTCTGGCAGTCCTTCAATAAAATTGACCGGAAACCCTTCTTTGATAAGTGTATCATATAACGGCTGATATTGTTTGTAAAACCAAAATATCCGCTCCGGAGTTTTCGATAATTTATTGTAACGTAAAATGTTAGCCACAAAAGTCGTTTTGCCACATCCAGAATTACCACTAATAAGAACAGAAGTTGGGTGCATGAAATGGTCACTGAGCTGTACTTCCATTTCCTCCAGTTAGCATGCGTCGAGTTTCATTGAACATAAATGAAATTAAAGGCATAATGATATTATGCACAGGAAATCTGTCAGTAACTTTGAGCGTAATGACAGTAACAATACGTATAACATGCGAAAAAATGAATGGAATGGCGTAAAAGAGGGCCCAGAACAGAATCCCCTTCGAGTTCCTTTCGACGACAGGAATTGGAGGTGGAGTTTCCGTATCCATTCTAATTCAAATATACATACAATTTAGAATTCGGAACTATCGAAACTGATAAATGAGAAATAACAAAAAAAAACGGTATCGCACGATCTACCTTATTCACAATCGCTGTCAACGATCTTCATGTCCGGAGGAATTCCGCTCATTTCGTCTCCCCAGTCTGGATTGCATGGCGGGGCGAATGCGCCATCCTGAAATCCCTCGTCCTCCTCTTGTAGATCTTCCGGTTGCGTAGCGGGCGGTCCATGGCCGGGCTTCAGAAGCTTCATTTTCTCAAACTTGTCGACACGCTGATAGTAGTAATCGAATTTAGGCAGTTCATTCGCTTCATCCAAACCAACTCCCATGACGCATTCGCTCCAGATCTTGACACCAGTACTGTCGGGACACTCCACCGTAATGACTTGCTGAATCTTATATCCGTAGTTAGGATGGTCGCGTCTCCATTTCTTCATGTAGTACTTCAAATAATTGCGTAGCCTACCATGAGCCAAATCTCGTATGACGCGGCGCCATTCGTCTTCGTTTGTAATTCTGCACGACAACTGCCCTCCGGCCTGGAGACTGCATTTCGCTGGCTCCAGCGGATACAAAGCGAATGCAACTTCTCCCATAGGACTTTGATGAAACCAGTCATCTCTAGTAAACTGCAGGCGCACTCCAATTGTGATATCAGGAAATAACTTCTGCGCTGCAGTGAATCGATCCTTAAGATGGTTGTAGACGGTCTGCAAGACGTTGAGATCTTTCGCATCAAGCTGTGGGTAATAGACTATTCCATTTTTCATAGTTCGTGGACCAGGTCCAATGGGAAAAAGTGCGTGAGCGATTTTTTCAATAGACATTATTGCGGAAATGTTGCACTTACACGTGAAAAATATTGCCAGAGATAGGCTACTGAAAATCTTCAACTGATCGCTAGTTGATTGTATTAACAGACGCTTGCCATTTTCTAGATGATGCTGATGTGCATTATCGCGAGTATGGCTTTTCTGGTTGGCTGCCACGCAGGAGGCTGGATTCCCTGCTACAAACACTGCCTCTGCGACTACCAGGAAGGCGTGGTCAACTGCGCAAACCGCCGTCTCACTGCCATTCCTTTACCGGCTGAGCCAAAAGCATGGGTGAAACACGTATTGTTCAGCGGAAATCGGCTTTATGCAGTGCCCTACGCCGGATTAACGGTTGCGTTTCCACGATTGGTGTACTTGGATGCGCGCAGCAACCCTCTAGTCGGTTGTACTGAGCCAGCCTCCGTCAATTTCATCGTGCTGACTGACTGTGTGCCGCGCACAACGGATCGGCCAGGAAACAAAAGTTCAAATTTACCGAAAAACAGTACGCCGACCACTGCCAGTCGAAATGTGACTCTTACGTCTTCCACCGCGGTATCAACCCAGGACGCGGACTCCGATTTTACCATTCCCAATATTATTTACTCAATTATCGGGATTGCGGTTTTTTGTATTCTAGTGGCTAGTTCAGTTGTGTTTGTTAAGCGTCGCTGTGTTAAACATGCTCCCGGCGGTTCTAACGACAATGTTGAGCTGTCAGTGCTGAACGAGAGTGTAGAAGACAGCCCACGAACTGAATAGCTCGCACAGTCTCCCGGTATTTCTTTGCGTTCTGTGATCGTTATCTGAAATTCTTTTTGTTTTTTGTGATTGCAACAGACTGCTATTATTTTGTTTGGTCTCTGCGGTTGTGATTGCTGCACCTGCGAGTCGATCTCTGTATATACTAGCGCTGTGTACAAACATGGGGTTCATGATCGAATTTGACTATTTTGTTGTTGGAACCATTAAAAAAAAACACTGAACCACGTTTTTCGAAAAGCAAGAGTAAATTCGAAACTATAGTATTGCGGCGTATAGTTTACAGTACAAAATCGAAATTTTATCCCACTGACGAAATAAAAACGTACAGAACGCTGATATTAATTGGTTTTCATGTTCTTGGATTTTAGGATGTCTGACGAGCCCATCGTGGAGAGCGTGGAGCAATCGGACGCCGATGCCGAATTGGAGGATGCCCAGAGCGGGGCGGAGTCAGTCCACGACGCGAGCGGGACGCCTGCCGATGGAAACGAGGCGCTGAAAGAGCCTGTGGAAGGGAGCGGAGAGGAGGATGTGCAGCTTGTGGCGGTGGAAGAACTGGTGGAGGAGAGCGCGGAGGAAGCAGAAGGGGTCGTCCAGCCCGTAGCCCCGTCGCCGCACAGAGGGACACGGGGCAGAAAGCGCCCCACCACCGGCATAATGGACTCCAACGACGAATACTCTGACGATGAGGATCGCCGGGAGAAACTGCGTTCGGAGATGTTGGAGGCAGCAGAAGACGACTCGGACAAGGATCGGCTGTATTCCGATGCCGATGATGAATCTTCGTCTTCGGAGTCCTCCTCGGATGAAGATGTACGCAAGAAGAAGAAGAAGAAGAAGGTGGTCATCCGTAAACGCGCGTTGGGAGAAGGATTGCCAAGGTAAGATTTTTCGATTTTATTAAACAGTTTCACCTAGCAAACGTTGTACCATGTATCAACCATAATTTTTCAAAATTTGAGAAATTTTTCTTCCGAAGCGGAATCCGCCGGGAATTCTGCTAGCGTTTCGCGTTTCCATGGGCCCGCAGTGCAGGACAATGAGTTAGAGTAAGTAATTCATCCTTAGTTTCGTTTTTCGAAAATGCATAGTAACTGAAATACATATGTTACATGCGTATCACTTACTGAACATTTTCGAAATTTTTTTTTTAGTGATCCGATTGATGATATGGAGGTGGAGGAGGAGGATGCGGATGAAGAGGAAGCGCCCCTCATGATAAGGATTGGGAAGTTTGTATCAACAGCGTTCAATAACCCCAATGCCGAGGCGATCGGAGACGCACCAGCAGACGAGCAACGGGACATCTCGGTCGACTACGATGGCGCCGATGATGATGAACCGCCTCCAGCATCTTCGTCCCGTGCGAAGCAGCGCAAGCGCCCTCCACCAGCCAAGCAGGGAAAGAAGCCACGAGCTCGTCCTGGGGTGAAGGCACTGAAAGAAATTAAGCAGCAGCAGAAAATGACCAGCCTGATCATCCGCAAAACTCCGTTCCAGCGCCTGGTCCGAGAAATCTCCCAGGAAATTAAGGAAGACTTCCGTTGGAACGCGGCGGCTATATATGCCTTACAACAGTCGGGCGAGCATTTCCTGATTGATATGTTCGAGAAATGCATGAAGGCCGCCCTCCACGCCAATCGCGTCACGATCGACAAGCGGGACAGAGCGCTGGTGTCGTTTTTGACCGACCAATTCAAGCTGCCCCCTGCAGAACCCCCTGCTGCACGACCACCTCCACGCGCCCGTGAAAACCCACCGCCGTCTGCTGCACGCCCTGCTCCACGCAGCCGCAAAACCGCACAGCCGCCGTCTGCACCTCAGCCTTCTGCCGTACCCGCTGACTCCGCTCCGGCTCCTGAACAACAGCCCTCCGTGTCTGCCCCTGCCGCTGCTCCGTCTGTCGATGCCACCGCGGCCACTGCTTCCACTAGCCGGGAAAACGAGCCTCGGGAGGATCACGGTAGCTCGCGTTTGAACCAGCCACGCTGCTCTCCGCGCCGTAGCCACCCGACTGAGAAGTAGCGGATGGTGTGTGTGTGTGTGTGTTCTTGTGTGTGGGTGTTTTTCTTCTCTGCAGCTGTTATTGATGGTTTTTTATTTCATTTCATGTATGTCCCATGTCTGAACACTGGATTTTGATTGTTTTTGTTCGAGATTCATCGCGGGTAGGTATTATGATCACACAATCCCATTTTTTTCTTTTATGCGTATATTTTCTGGTACGTGTAACTACGTATGCAATCTGTATTTTTAATGAAACTGCGTAAGGTACGGAACTTGGATGTGTGCCGTCACTTTTTACACTTTCAAACTACAAATGCGATGCGTTCAATAAAATACCATGGCATCTGCAGCTTGAAATTCTAAAAAGCGGTACTTTTTCGAACAAAAAACAACTGTACACCTACAAAAAACACATAATTACGTAGAAAAAACATAAAAAACTAATTAAAAAACTAAATAAAATTTGTAATTGTTTTACGAGTATACCTGTAATTAGTGTACAGTATTACATAACCTATAATTAGCCCTAATTAGTGTACACCTGTAATTAGTGTACGGTTACGCTCCACTACACTACATAATTACGCGTTACGCTCGAATGCACGCACGTCACGCATGAGCGCACTAATTATATTTAATTATAGGGTAGAGAACAATAGATAGGGTCTAAACTCCCTGCCTAATCTACTCAGTCTGTAGTACTGTACTAGTATTACAGCAAACGCTTTTATTGCTCAAAATAATTGTTTTGTCCTACAAAAGATTTCCGGCTCCAGTTTTAGGTGAATCTGAGTTTTTGTAAAAAGGAGAAATACTATCATCGCAGAAATAAGTACTGCAAAAAATTGTATCTGTGTCATGAGAGTACATGTACAAGCCATGACAACAGGCACTGCTGCATTCAAAGGTTATTAAAGTTACGAACGCATATGCTATTTTGTATTACGGGAATAAACATCATGCACACAAAGCTTCTTCCAGTAGAAAGAAAGAGTGTACTGTGTTTGCGCATAGGTTGCAACGGTCAACTCCTCCCTCATCCCAGCTGCGAGCTGAAACAGAACGCGATTTTTCTGCAGTGCGTCTCGTACGAGCTGCAACTTCCCGGTAATTTCGACATCTCCCGCATACCGACCACCGTCAATTGGATCGCGTTGGGCGGTCCGAATACCATCTATCCCGCCAGTCCGAATCGAACCTTCAATACCATCAGCGCCAATCCCCAGCCACTGCCATCCGGAAGCGGGCCGCTGCAACGGGTGGAACTAATCGGTTTCCGCGGGAACAGTAGTGGCTGGAGTCCCTTCGATATTTTGCTAACCAACGTGAAAGGCAGCTTAAAACAGCTGACGCTCTTCGACTGTCTGATTACGGAACTTCCCGCTACGTTCCTCCGCGGTTATCATGCACTGGAGTCGGTTAATGTTGGTTACAGCGGTTTGAAAGTCATTAATATCGAGGCTTTCGACACGGCTGGTGTGAATGTGCTGCAGACGATCAGTCTCAACCAAAACGAACTGGCAGCCCTTGACTGGGCGGTATTTGCACCAGCTGCCAATAATCTTAAGGTGCGTACACATTGAGTGACATATGTCAATTTATTTATTAAAAAAAATTTTAGGCACCTGTTCACCGCAATATATACAGTAGTAATCCGTCAGGTTTTCATTTCTTTGTAGTTTTGTTGTGGTTGCAGCGTCGTAACATTGTGCTTTTCATGTAGTCAATCTACATCGACCGCCAAAAAGCGCCACTGACGACCTTGACCAACAGTAAAAAATTTACTCTACACCGCCTAACCACTCTCGATTTAGGCAGCAATCAAATGACCTTTCCTCCTCAATCCCTGTTTGATACCATCAATCTGACTAACAAAGACAGCTTTCAGCGATTGAATTTCGACCGCAACAGCTTCTGTGTGGATGACGTCAGCGGGCAGTGTGACTGCTGTGCCGCGCGGGATTTTGTGCAGTGGGCGCATGTGGTAAATGCCAGTGGTACACCCCGCCCATACGGCGGTCCCATCGTCCTGCAGTTTCACTGTGCACGGAACGGGGACGGGCAGGCCGAGCACTGGTACGTAGGCGGCCATGATGGCGGTCGGCTGCCGGCGCTGGACCAGTACGGGCACTGCCCAACCGCGGCGCCGAGTGATGACCTTTCATCTAGTACAAGAGATCCCAACGGTGCAGTACCAAAGCAAAGTTCAGTTTGTGTTCAGATGATTTTTTATTGTTTTGCTTTTCATTCATACCGTGGTGCAGTCATCGTGTTCACTTATAGCTTCGTGAAATGGGGATTACCACTGTTTAAAATTGTCAAAATGCTTTTTTTCTTCGTTTACTGATCGATTTAATTTAAGATTGATCAGGCAGATTCAGGTTCTGATATATTTGTGAAAATATAAAGCATCCATGATAAGCGACAGAGGTCTTTGCGATATTTGGATAGCATGGAATCAAACTTAACATACTGTAACCGTTATTGTGACTCGTCGAGGCTGCAGTTCGTGCTGGAACAACTGTACGAATATGAGGAGCTGTCAGCAGCAAACCAACAGATAGATAAGATATGCTTGAGTTCCTCTCGTGTATCTTGCTCAACAGGAGGAGCGGCAGCATATATGTATAATTATTTGCACAACCTAGCTAATAACAACAAAAGCAGTACAAACTCGCTGTAACAATATAACAAAAGCACTTCCTAGCCATGCTTTCCTGGTCCGGAAGCTTTCCCATTAAATTTCATTTCTTTTCCAAATTACATTTCATTTTTTGTATTCTCGCTAAACGCGTCCAACAAAATTAATGTTGACGTTGGAAGTGGTAAAATAATAGTGAGTTATAGGGCAATGAAAGTCAGTTTGCGAAAAGAAGTTTAATAAAATGAAAAGGCACAGAACAATTTCCATAAATAAGCAGTAATTAACCCGGATTCGTTAGGCTTGGGAGTAGGCTGAGACTACTTGCGGATACGTTTCTGTTATAATCCATTGCAGCAGCCATTTTTAAATTTCAAACACCAGGGCACGCCGCCGCATACATGCTTGCCTATAAAAGCTTGACAGCAAAACCGTTAAGAAACCGAGTTTTTTCCATTCAGTAAAATTTTAATTAGCGATAGTTGTGTGCATCCATCTTAATTCATAAGGGAGTCCAATCAGTTCGAAAAGCTTGTATTACGGCATTAGTGTAGTTCCCAATCTTAAAGATGAGAAAGTGTGGTTTTATAAAGGTTCTGGCAAGTGTGGTCTTATGTGTCCTTGATCGAGTTTCGAGTGCTAAAACCGACAACAATGTGGCGTTTAACTTGTCCGATCCCATCGTCAGCGATACACTGATGAGCCAGCTTGATCTTGATCAAGAACTCGCCGTGCATCAATATTTAACTGGGTCGTTTCCCAAGTACCGCTTGTCACCCAGCACCATGCAGCAGATCCGAGACGAAGTCCAGCTCGAACTAAGTACGGAGCAGCAGTTAGCAGATAGGAAGGCCTACAAGACGCAGCTGAAGAACGAGGCATCCATTGAAAATTACCTCAACTCTCAAAATACCCCACGGGCCAAGGAACAGCTCCGGCAGTTTGAACAGCGCCGAAGTGATATTCACCGCATGCAGAATGCTCCAGCGCCATCCACTACCGGCACCAGCGGCTCAGTGAACAACAAAATGCAGATGAGGATTATCAAGTTTCCCTTGACACTTTAATAAAAAAAGTGTACTGTGGCTCCCTATAAACCTTTGCAAAATTAGCCGACATATGCTGGTAACAGTCTGTGTTTTTTTATTTCGGTTTTTGTTTAATGATTGCGTGAGTGTATCTGCGCGCTTGTATTTCATTACTCGATCGGCAATTGTTTCATTACGATTCATTTGGGAAATAATTATTGTCATCACTTTGTAGATATTTAGTGTTACGGCTACGGTCAATAAAAGGTTGTTGTAAGCAAGGTGTTGCTTACCTGCATGTGACTGGCAAAATTTATCCCGATCCCAAGGCTTGATTTCGTACGCGCGCCTAGCGAGCACAAGCGGATACAGATTTCGAGCACCCAGCGGATCGCTTGGCGAATACACAAAACTGTTTGATTCAAAATGGCTATAACTTTATTCTGCCGTCATACGACAACTTCTCAGGTATCAAAAATCTTCCCAAATGTTTCTTCGTCTTTTGACGCTTTGGTTGACAGATTTCATGAATCAGATCCTGTTATAACAAAAGATTTCATCCAGAACCAGATCCCGTTAAAACAGGATCTAGTTCTGGATGAAGTCTGCGAACCAATGCGTCAAAAGATGAGGAAAATTGTGGGAAGATTTTTGATACCAAAGAAGTTGTCTTGCATGATAGCAGAATAAAGTTATAGCCATTTTGAATCAAACAGTTTTGCGTATTCGCCAAGCGATCCGCTGAGTGCTCGAAATCTGTATCCGTTTGTGCTCGCTAGGCGAGCCTACGAAATCATGCCTTGGGATCGGGTATAGAGTTCAACATTCTACGTATATACAGTTATCTGCATTATGCTTATAAGAAAATAATAATATGTGAACACACCCATTAACAGTGCCGTACGTCACTGCAACCCGGCCCTGTATTCTTTGCAAAAAAGCGGGAACAGTAACTCCTAACATTCGTTAATGTAAAATTGTGCACCAGGATCAGCGGCGAATATTGAGCAATAAAATGGGAAAAAATGGTAGGCCGAATCCTCCATGATACCGCAACGGACTGTTTCCGCTGCACTGCCGGCTCGCAAGTTGGAAATACTATAATTATACAGAATTTATGCATGATAGTCTTGAAATTCTGTGACGCTGGTCAACGAAAATGACGTCAACTTTTCAGATATTAAACTGCGTATGGTGAGCTATTTTACATACAGACAATAAAGTAAAACGAAATCTGTACAGTATGTATGCTGCGTAGTGGAATATACTACGTTCGAGAGGTATCAATAATATTTTATTCGTTAGAACGTATTTCAAAAGGTGTTTTGCATCTGACTTATTATGAATCAAGGTGAGTAAGAGCGCTCCCCGTAAATCTTTGGATTTGGCCATTTGGGAACATTTGTATTTGTCTGTATCATTATTATGTGACATATTTTAAAACAAATACTATAATTAAGTTGTAATGGTACCTAAATACGGACACTTGTAAGTCTAGTAAAAATTTACTTAACTTACCAAGGGTAAATTATACCTAACTCGAGCATTTGGACGGACCGAACAAAAAAATTCCGCTCTGCCGCTGCAGTACGTCAACCGATTTTTAGTAAAGAAATTCATACTGAAGCGCTTTGGAAAATATGTACTTCAAAAGCGTAGAGCTTCTTGTTCGGAAAAATCTGCGCTAAAACGGTTTCCTGCTCAATGACATTGACTTCTATTACTTGCTTAATTATGCACTACCCTCGGCTATGAAACGCTCCAAAGTAATGACAAAACTTTTATTATAAAAACGGAATAATAATGGAAGATGGCCGGAAACAAGGTCAGTTGTTAACGACTGCAAAATCCCAGCCACTTCTGAAAACAGCATAAATATGAGCCCCTTAATAATGATTAGAAAATATTAGCAAATATAGCCATTATTAAATAAGTAAATTTAGCCATTATATAATTTAGCCATTTTGCAAATATAGCCATTATTAAATTAGTAAATTTATTTTTAGTAAATGCAACTGTGCACAAATATTAATTATCTTTAATTATAAGTTTTTATGTATCAATAACTGCAATTATATTTTTTTTTTGTAGCAGTCGCCAGCCACATAAAGAAAATGCTATCAAACAGTTAGTTAAACAATGACAACAACTGATTAAAAGCTGCAGCGTTTATAAACTAGTTATTAAACATGTCATATATCCGGATCGCAGACGCTTCCCACTGGGCATATCACTATCGCTTAACCGACTCTTGTCACACATTTCTCGAAAAGCGAAAGCACTAGACCTGAGACCTTCTTTTGTATCAGTAGCAAATGGCGCACAATGGCCACGAAGAACGATACACTATATTCCGCCGGTTGGGCAATCAGTGCGACTGCAAAACGATGCCGGCCGTAGTTAGCTGCATGCACAATAATCGATCCATTATTCATAAACAGCCATAAAGATACACGAAAAAATTCCTGATTACACTTGAAGATAGAGATTAACCATATAGGATCCGAATAATAGCCATATTGTATAACACATCAATAAATAAGTGCGAAAAATATATAGGTAAGTTGGTAACCGATTTACGCTGCCTAAACCGACACACACACACGCTATAACGCCACAATTAAGGCCAAACGATGAGTTACGATTGAATAAAGAAATGAGACGGACGAACGCGGAAATGACACTTGGTCACCCGGTGTAGATGCGGCGGGCATTATACATGATACACACTCAGACACATATACATATTGTTATACACACTGACCCATTACAAGCGATGGGACAATTAATAAACGCCACGGAACGCTCCATGCCAATATGCTGTATATTGTGCCATATGGTTCCACTTTTTTGACAGGCTGTACATTATACAGCCAGATGCTAGATGACGCTTCGGGGGCCTTTTTAGCGCTACGATGACAATGTGATCATAGGCTGCTACAACAGTACGGGGCGGATATATATAAAAGATGTTTACGCTCTATTAAGCCATACCATCGCATCTTCTTCTTCTTCTGTTCTATCTGCAGTCGGATACCGATAGCCGGTTATTTTCCCTTTTATCACATCCCCCTCCGACAAAATGAAGACGTTATTAATCGGCCTGGCGCTGGGCCTCACGGTTACCATGGGTAAGCGGCATGGATGTAACCTTTCACATTACTTGTGGAAAAACCTTATGTACATATTTAATAATAATAATTTTTTATAATACTAAAGTAAATACTTAATTTATTGGTGATATATAGCATCGTAACAAATATATATGAAAATAAAATCCATATCTTCAAAATATTTATAAAATATTAATTTTTAAATTTGAATCTGTTTTATCGATTATTTCGTGATTAAATTTAAATTTTTTTTCCTCGCTACAGTTTATGCCCAGTCTACCGGGGCTCCGTCATCATCATCCTACTCCAGCGGTAGCAGCAACAGCAACTACGCTACCCCGACGGCCAACAGTGGATACAGTGGCGGTAACAGCGGTTACAGCAGTGGCGGCGGAGGATATGGAAACGGCGGAGGCGGCTATGGCGGCGGTGGTGGGGGTTATGGAGGCGGTGGCAGTGGAGGCGGATACGGTGATCTGTTCAGCTTCCCCTTCGGTTACTCCAGCGGCTATGGTTACGGCTACAGAAGGTACATCCCCGTGCCCTGGTGGATCTGGTATCCATCCAGCTTTGGATACAACAAGGGATTCGGATTCGGTATCAATGGCGGTGGATTTGGCGGTGGATACGGTGGTGGCGGATATGGAGGTGGCGGTTACGGAGGCGGCGGTTATGGCGGTGGCGGTTATGGCAACGGTGGTGGCGGTTACGGCGGCGGCGGTGGCTACCAGTAAAGGTGAGGCCAAGATTCGATCGCGACTTTAATAAACTATAGATATCACTTTTAATTCGCGTTTTTATATTGGGTTGCAAATTTTCCCGAATTTTAAAAAGCGATCAAAGAAAAAATTAATTAAAACTAGCAAAAAAGTATATAAAATAATAATAATGGTACCATTTACTGAAATTAATTAAAAAGGATAAAAATTGCTGCTGCTGTAAAACATATATATGCTGCATTTTGCACTTCGATGACAGCAAGCTGACGACAGCTAATCACCCTCGCAAAATCGTTAAGGTGAAAGACATCATTAAAACTGATTACCGAATTAATGAATGCTGTTTAACATTTTAGGCCTACACTTCCGACTCGTGCACCATTCAACATCAACAACAACACCACCACCAAGATTGCTACTCGTCAGTGGCTGGCCACGAAGCGCGCAGGGCAATCGCAAAAGAATGTTTTGTTATCTCGCTAGCGAATACTGTTTACCATCGTTTATGTATTTGCGCTATGTGAAGATGTGAACTATCTTGGTTTTTATTAGTATTCCTTTGCACTGGACACCGCAACTCAATGTCCGCAAAGCATGTGATTTTATTGACGACAATTAAACTGTTGAACAATCAGTGTACCGCTTCTCGCGACCAGCTTGGCGTATACAACGATGATTTACAATCACGCTTATTACAATTATTAAGGACGCAAGATATCAGCACACAAATAGTAATAAAAACCAAAATGGTCTCGGTAGTTTGCACACATCAATCATTCATACAGGTATGGGGATGCGTTTATTAACAGTGTCATTAATGAAAACCGTTCTCAATGAGACATTTATATATGCCAATGAACATCTCATAACTGCAAGCAAGCGTCGAATATCTGTAGTATGTACAAGAAACTGCTTCCGGTCAGTTTGTCTTTTGTGCCATATTATAAGCTTAAGTGCGACTGCATGTGCAGGCTTCGTACACGCAGCGAGAGGGCTTTCCATCCGGACAAATGACTCCGTCACATATGACTAATTGTAGAGAACAACAAGATTCTTAGCAATAAACAGATCGTGTTAATTTTACGCGTAACAAGAGAATCCTCAGTTAATATGTGATTATGTGATGAACAATATGTAGCGGTTTACTTACTGCACGGATCGAATTGTCCATTGGTCAGGTTGATTACCAATGCCAGAGCAATAAGGCATAAAAGAATAAAATAAAGTGTTGTCTTCATATTGAAAATCTTGAAAATAATTATACTACACGATCTTAGTAAAACAAAATTAGAGTAACAATAATATAATATATAAATAATAATATCAACTTGAATATCAATAAATTGTTAGTGCAGCTGAGCAAGAGTTGCTTTATAGTGGCAATTAAGCATATCGGTTTGTGATAGAAGATATTTATATTGGTGCACTAGATCGAGCACCAGCCGCATCTGTTGCTGTTTTCACGATTGATAAAATAATCTCCGGTAGGTATCTATAAACTATTTGTGTAAAACATAATCATTCACCGAGAAACGGGGTACGAGATGTTAAGGTCCAGTTTTAGGTTTTGGATTCGGTACAAACCGCAGCACAATCATAATAATATTATTGGTCAGAGATCAGCAAAATCCATTGTTCGTCCGGCGTACAAGTGTCATCCAGGCCTTTATCTATCGCTAATCGCTATCGCAGCTGCATAAATTGGTGTAAACAAATATGCCATGTTCTGTTTAGATTTCTTTGACACTGTACGATATGCAGTCTATTTACATGGTATTTGTATATCGATTATAGAGGTGGATATTAAACTTTAAAATTTTACAAAGAAGTACAGCTGCAAGCTTAATACAAGACGCAAGTACGAGTTTTTCTGAGGTTAATAATATTATGATCATGGGATGGGTATATACTGCAGTTTTGTACTTTTCCAGACATTTACATTGCACACTTTAATTAATTTTAGATCATGTCCCGAGTATTTTCATAGATGACTGTTAATAACTGTTGCCAAAAATGCTAGAAATTAAAGAATATTACCACACTAATAATAACAAAATGGCGGAATATTAAGTAATCGCAAAGCAAATCTGGGAAATTCCTCTCGTTTGCCGTGTATTCCCTGTACATTGTGCAGTGTCTTGAATATCCATATTCTTCACTTTAAATTCCATGGCCATCGCACAAGCACCCTTCAGAGTAACAGGTAGCCGCCTTGCCGCTCGGGCATGTGTAATACGAGCAGAAAACTGTAATAGTAGTCAATCGTAGTGATTTATAAAGTAAACACCGTCACTGAAAAGGAACAGTTCCATTAATAATACAAATATAATGAATGGCTTTGGCTCTGTCTTTAACCAAAGCCAGTAGAATATACGTACTATATTCTATAGGCTTTGCTTTAACTCATTGCTCCATGCACCATGTGCCATAAATTACAAGTGCGATCTCTTAATGTTATAAATGAGAGAAACCTTTAAATGCACAACGCTGTGAAATACGTTTACTGAACATCGATTAGTGAAATTACCAAAAACTCTACGCATATACGAGAACAGAGGAGTTTCTGTATGTAAGGAAAAGCTAATCGTGCGGAGAGTCATAACTACTGCAGAAAGCGCATCACTCTAATTGTGCAACAAACACACGAATTATAACTTACTGCAGATGAGAGCGCTGATACTTTGCGCTTGGACCAATTGGTCAGCCAGAAAAACGGCCATCAGGAAGAAGGATAAAAGGAAACACCGCGTAAGAAGTGACATTTTTAACGAAGCTGCCAGGTTAGCTGCTAAAAACTGCTTATCGGTTAGCTACACCGTGTAACTGCCAGATTTTGGTTGTACAAAATTAACAAACACTTCGAACGCCTAGCGATCCGCGAATAATTAGGAGACTGTTCGGTCTTTGATCTATTTATAAGTTACTGAGTGCGACTTAATTGTTCGGGAGATACATTATGATTACCTGCTTTTTGTGTGAAAGAAACGATGTAGTTAGTAGCTACTTCAATATGGTCAACTGTTCATGCAAGATATGAAAAGAACATCATTACAAAAAAGTTAAAAGACAAACACCGCATTTATTGCAGCTGTACGAAATTTGAGCGGGCCGTGCTTTGTCCGTATAATATAGCGGAAACATGCCGCCAGAAAGGCCCTGTCTATGGTCAGAGGTACTCAGCTACCTAAACGTACAACTGCTATAATTTTGTTGTTTTACGTCCCACGAAGATATCTAGGTGAATCTTTCTTGTTCAGTGTTTCTGTAGCGTACGCGCTAATTAGGTTTACTCAGAAATGTTATTCAATACAGTTTACGAGCATTTATTATTGTGTCTGCCGTGAATTTGTAAATAAAAACGTACGGTCATTAAAAAGCTAGGTCAGTGATATGCAGTTCCTTGTAAGAGAGTACAGATATGTACATTTTCCGATATACTGTCAGCAAAACACAGTTCTTTAATTTATTCAGTAACAGGCGACAGATTTATTACAGATTAAAAAACGCGGTCAGTTAATTGAAAATTAATTAATACAGCAAATAAACGATCATAATAATAAATACGAAAACAACAAGTTATACAATGGGTGGCTGACACTCACTTGACAACAATAATTATGGTGAGAAAACAATTGGTTCACAGACAAATGACAGAGTAAAAAAGGTCACATGGGTTTATTTCCGTCCGTAACCGCTGTTGCCAGCGTAACCACTACCGCTACCGTAACCCGATCCACCGCCGTAGTTACCGCCATAGCCGCCCATGTTACCACCGTAACCTCCCATACCACCGCCGTAACCACCCATGCCGCCCATGCCACCGAAACCGCCCATTCCACCAAAACCACCCATTCCACCGAAACCGCCCAGGCCGCCACCCATACCACCATAGCCCATTGGTCGACCACCTAACCCACCGCCGAATCCACCGCCGCCCATTGCACTAGCCGCCAGAAGCGATCCTATAAAAAGGAGCAGTTCAACTGGATAATTCTGCGTTAGGGTACTGGTAACAAATTTCACTTGAAAGTTTAATATCTATTTTAATTATAATTTCAAATATTAAATGCATTATTAATTTTAATATACTTTCTATTTAGCGAGCACTATCGCTTGTTAGGGATTATATGTCCATTTATTTGACACGAACACCAAAATTGATTAGAAATTGTTTGATAAAAGCTAATTTCATAAAAAAGAACGCATACCGAGGCCGGTACCGCCACCTTTGTTGAGCATAATGGTGGTGGGATACCAGATCCACCAGGGTACGGGGATATATCGCCGGTAACCGTAGCCGTATCCGCTGGAATACCCAAACGGAGTCATATCTCCACCGAATCCTCCATCCACGCCGCCGCCTCCGTAACCGCCACCACCACTACCGTAACTACCACCCGTTCCGTAACTGCCACCACCGGTGCCGTAACCGGAACGGGCCGGCACACTGCTTCCGCTGTCGTACGACGAGCCGGATGCGCCGGCGGCGTACGGCGACGACGAGGATGCCGGTGCCGCTGCATACGAGGACGTGGGAGATGAACCGGAAGTGTACGTGCTGCTACTGCTCGCTGCATCCGTGCCGAACACCAACGGAAACTCTGCGCAGAATTCGGTGGACAATTTATAAAAATTAATTAAAAATGCACGTTCGCTTCGTTCGTTCTTATAATTAACACAGTGGACTCACGGGAACTGAGAGCAGCCGCAATGCAGGCGCCAAGGAATACTTTAATCCTGAGGATCATTTTCCAACTGGATATGGATGGATAAATGAATCGGTACAATCCCGAAGAATATTCCGGCGACACAGAAAAAACTGATACTTTTTTTCTTGTCGCTAATATGCTGATGATTGGAAAGCAGAGAGATGGTGAAGAAACACCACCAACCGGCAGACCTTCTTATACTGGCCCACAATCATCCGTGTACGTGCTCCGGCGACGCTACCGTGCGCCGCTGATCATATGTCCATTAAAAGGTCATTAAGGGAAGGGGTATCCGGTATTAACGGTGTTGACACACTGTGCGCAGGCCGGTATTGTCAGCCGGCACGACTGACCGGTCGCGGACCACCAACCGTCTCTCCGCTACAACACACCGTAATATGCTCATCGTAGTCCCCGCTTTGAGAGCTTAACCTCACCGTTCCGCTGTTCTGCCCTTTATCGGCATTTAACCTTCAATGTATCGGTGTTTATGGCTCCTTGCGCCATATTCCGCCGGCTGCCCCTTTATTACCCGGTAGTTGTATATACGCCGGCAATATCGGCGATGATCGCCATAATGTCCACTGGGTGAAATGACATACTATCACAATGTACATCATATTCACGGCATTCATGCGGAAATTTCTTCAATTAGCGAGATGTGTTTCTTTGCTTATATTTTTATCAAGTGTCGATTGTCCAATTGCCGTACAATGTTCCTTGGAATGTTTCGTTCAACAATAGAAATTTGACAGTAATCACCGATTACAGAGTAAGGTACTTGCAAATAATGCATCAGCGGTGCGCATTAAATGGAAGGCCTAAGTGCCATCAAGTCCTCTACAAGTAAAGCAATGTGGTTCGCCTACCATAATTTCATGTTTTTTCCGTGAAATGCTTCATTATTCACTGAGATTTCGTACTCTGCTTTTGAATTAACTGTTTTATGAGACCATTTCTTAAACGTTTGTTACCACGACAAGCTTGTGGAAGAGCTTGTGGAAGAGTAATTGTAGTACGTGGGCAGGATGAGACCGTAGGTGCACCCACAGATGACCTGCAAACAGCGGTAAAAACAGAAGATTAAATATCAACACATACTTTTATGCATAAGTTATTTTTCCTCGCATACAAATTAGTTTTTGCAATTATTTTAGCTAGGATAGTAAAAAATCCATAAATTTGCGTATTGAACAATATTGTTCAATATGGATATGAACGCATCGATAAAAGATCCCATAAATAAAAAATAGTACAAGAAAGAGGAGAGCAGGTTAACTTGATTGACGCGAGACATATTAATACAGTACTTGTTAATACTAAGATTAATACAGTACTTTGCAAATGAAATTTCAGACAGCCATAGTGAGTTTTATCTGGAGTTGCAATTAATTCTGTAAGTATTTGTAAAATATTTTTTACAATGCAAAATATTTTTTACCATTTTGTAACTTGTCCTTTACCTGTAAAATATGTTCTCGACGATTCATGGTACGTATGGCAATGAGGAAACCGTGCACCCGTACATTGTTCCCAGCGACAGCCAGCGTGCCGGTCGTTCTTCCGGCACATTATGCTTGACGCGCCGCGATCGTCAACAATCTCAATCGGCTGGTTTCTGGATGGTTACACCGGCATATATATTTTTGCCCCGACTATGTATATGTACGAGTATATCATATACACATCCCGTGCCCAACGCAGCCGGTGCTCATCGAGCTCACCGTAACCGCATTTCCCCGGCCGGCGTTGTGTGTGTAGCACGCGTACCATTCTAACAAACGCCGGGCTGCCCTCCAGTGATTTGCTCCCATCCTTATTGAATGTGAAAGCGACGATAATCAAGCGTGATGCGGAAAGAAATCTCTTAACAGTTCTATCTATTCGGGACTGTGGCGGGCGCCCGCTCATACAGCCGGTTCCTCTGATAGGCACAACCCATTGAACACTTGGCACAACGCATCGCATTACGTACATCCATGACCGTGTCCGCTCTGATCATTGTCGGCGGCACCAGGGAATTGGAAATTTATCGTTTGTTGCCTTGAAAAAAAATTCCGTCTTTACCGTCCATTTGTGTATACACGCGCGGGTTGGTGCAAGTGACCTTTACGAGAACGGATGACAATGGTGCCGCTGGTCAAATCGGTTCTGGATAAGTCCAGCGCGCTTCTGCGGCACAGCCACCGGACGACATCGGTGATCGTCTTTGCCGTGTTGATGTTGGATAATTTACTGCTGACCGTTGTCGGTAAGGTGATTTTTATTTTTTTCTTCGCTGACCTGATTTTCCTACGTACAGCAGCACTGCTGCAACATATCAAGTCAGTTATTTCCGCTCATACTTGTTGCAGTTATTGTTATTTATTTTATTTGTAAAGGAACTACTGTTTGAATGAAAAATAATTATTATTTATGCATAATTTTATATTTTGCTACTGCTGGCAGCAACTCGACTAAATACAAAGTAAATGCAATAGGTACTGGAAAGTGCCTTGTCATTAGAAAAAAACTTCGTAGTGCATGGGCTTTAGTAAAGTCCACCTTATCTGGTGCATACCTTCTAGAAAATGCAAAAGCAAAAAAGGCATAAGATATTTTTCTTGATCGAAAAAAATATCAATAGACTGAAAGAAACATGCTGCAAGTTTTAACAAAAATTTGTTTTTGAAAAACTATAGTTATGATTTTTTTGCTAATATTACTATGTAAATTTATGGTTTTTAAGCCGGTAATAAACAGCCGGTAATAAAAAGGCAAGCGCCTCACACTGCCCTCAGATTACAGTAAAACATTACCAAAATCTCGTATCAGTATATTATTAATTTAATATTCAGATGGATGTTGCGGGACAGCAGGTTAACAATAATGCATAAAGTTCTACAAAAGTGCTATGAAAAAATATGTGCTACTAAGCCTGCTGTTATTGTTGTGGTTACAGTGCCCATAATACCCAATCTGGTCTACCAGATTGACCACCCCGACAACGTCATCCCGGCGTCGACCGGCGTGCAGTCGGCGAAATGTCAGCCGGAAAATCGCTCCTTATCCTGCACTGTGCCTAATCGCGCCGATGACGAGCGACCGGCAATCCCCGCCGCTGTGGATAAAAAAGCGATTATCCTTGATCTGATGAATGAGAACGCCAAAATTGGCTTTTTATTCTCCAGTAAAGCCTTTGTACAGCTGCTAATTAATCCCTTTGTCGGTATTGTATCGGCCAGGTACACTAGCAACTTTGGCATTTGCCTCGCTTAGAACGAAAATTTAATTTAGGCATAGTAGTTTATTGTCTTATTAAGCGATTAACTTTACGGCGACTGATTGAACGTACGGAGAATTGCTGTTTGCCAGTTGTTACTTAATGCTGTACGTCAAAAATAAATCTGTAAAATTGTGTTTTAATAAAATTTTACATTAAAATCTTGTTATCGATTGTACGAGTACAGAAGTACACAGCATTAATGTGTTTAAAACTTACAACATTCTTAAATAATATTATATAATTATAAAACTGTGTAATTCATTAGGTAATACTTCCCTTTCGTAAATTCAGCAGGATGGATATGCTAGTCGCAACCAGAGCAAAGAAATTTGCAGACGTATTTTTAACTTCATATTTAGCAAAAACTTGTTTGCGTAAGCAGCAATTTGCACCGGCATCTCAGTAATGTAACCCGTGTTGAATTGTGTACTAATTGGAATAGAGACATTTGGTTTTTACAGGTACGGCTACACGATGCCATTATTTTTCGGTCTATGCGTGATATTTTTTGCCGCACTACGTAAGAATTTATTGTACTTGTATAGAAATATTCAGTTGTTGCACCGTTTACGTCGGGTCCCATGCTTTTTAATTGGGCTTTATCTGGACAGTTTTTGCCGTTGGCTCTACGTATGGGACATTATTCTTTGCCCGCTCCCTGCAGGGCGTCGGCTCGTCAGCGGCGGTCATTTCCGGTAGACAGAATAATATTACCGTTCCGTATAAAAACCATATTCGTACTTTATCGTGTAACACATTGTCAGTACATCGGTACAGTGAATGTTATGAATTTCTTTAATTGCCAGGAATGGGACTGATATCCAGTAGGTATCCGGATGAGGAGGACCGCAGTAAACAGATGGGCGTAGCGCTCAGCGGGATTGCAGCCGGTGTGCTCGGTATGTCGCTGAACATTGCGTTTTTTCTTTTATCCGCGTCGGGCATTTAAAAGTTGCTGATTATTTTTATAATACTGGTACAATATGTCTTTAGAAGTTTTAAAGCACTCTAATGCATAATTATGTATATAAAAGTAATGTTTCCATTCCTTTTATTAATTTTGCCTGTAGGGCTTTTCAGTCAGTACAGACTAAGCTAGACTAAGCGCTATTCTATGACTTTCAGGTGCTTTCCAGCGTTAAGCAACTTGAGCTCAACATTTATAAGTTTTAGTTGCCAAAATGTACGTACGTGTTTGGCCTCTACCAGAAAATTTCCATAATTTAAAATAAAACCAATAATTAGAAAGAAAAAAAGTTGAAATTAAAAGACTGCTTCGCAATAATTAAAACCTGAAGTGGACTTTCTCTCCTCGGAGCTGTCGAAGGCTGGTTGTCGTGATTACTGATATCGTTTAGTTTGCGCGTACTGTACAAGTTTATAAAAATAGTTTTTTCCTTTTACGGATTTCGAAATAAAATATACGTGGCAGCGGAGCAAAATTTCTGCGATAAAAATATTGTGTTTTTCTTGTTAATTCTAAGTCGTAGCGAATTTATCCACCAGTTTGTAGAGATCTAATGTTAATGATTCTGTAATTTACAATGGGCGTCAGAGCTGGCGAAGGACCTTTGCCAGAGAATGGTCACTGCACTACCATGTACGGCGTGAACTTGACCATGTTCGGAAGTGCGCTGATTGCAGACTGAAAATCTGGAATTGATCTATTTTGTAATGCATAGCTCGGATAATTGCTCAACTGGCTACATTTAATTCTGCCTACTCAAATAACTTTCAACTACGATAACAAAATATTAATTTATGAATGGTGCATAATACATCAGGATTCCACATGTCGTCCTGTTTATATCGCCTAAGTGATCGCCTGCATCTCTCTGTGATACATGCGTCATTTTTCAGTGGGATATCCATTCGGCAGCGTTGTTTACGATTTCGCCGGAAAGGCGGTGCCGTTTCTCCTTATAGCGTTTCTTTTGGCGGTACTCGGAGGTATAATACTATATGGGGTTCAATTAAGAAATGACTGACACGACGTACAACATAAAAACTTGCATCTGCATCCATTATGACCTTTACAGCGGCCCAGACTATTGCGCTGCCGCCCCGGCTCGAGCACTCCTCGGTGGCCCTGACCACCTCCACCAAGACCCTCCTGCGGGACCCCTATATCCTGGCGGTCATCCTGGTGATCTGCGCGTCGACGTGTGCCATGGCCACGCTGGAACCGTGTCTGCCGTTGTGGCTGATGGAGACAATGAGTCCCCAGCCTTGGCAACTGGGGACAGCCTTTGTACCGGATAGTATTGGCTATTTTCTCGGCTCTAGCTTCTTTGGGGTGTTTGCGCTGCGGGTGGGACGGTGGAAATGCGCTATGGTGGGAATGGTTACAGTCGGCATTTCGGCCATCTGCGTAAGGTTGATTTAATACGCTATAGTACATTATACGCAGCTTTTATAGTAGTATCCATACCGATATCGTATCCTAACATTTTAAATGTGTTAATGCATGTTCGCATGAACTCATAAACGAATGCTATCACTTGGTCTCGGTCCACAGTAAAGTACCAATAACGAGTGCTTGAGTTTTTTAGCTTCCGTTCGCAACGGCTATCTGGCATCTCATCATACCTCACTTTGGAATTGGGATTGGCATTGGTACGAAAATTAGTTTTACATTTTGTAAATCTGTTAACGCGCAAAGCGCTGAATTTCATTAAATTATAAGACAATTTTCGATCTTATACCATCAGTACCGGGAAATATCGCAGACAGCTCGTCTATGCCTCTTATTTGAAGTTACGTTACTTCAGTGTACTGATTACATGTAAACTGCAATTATGTGTACTTCGCTGTTTCTCATATTCCGGTCACTTTAATTGAGTGAATGGTTTCAAATTTCGGTCACCGGTTACCGGTACGACCGCACATGTGGCGCACCACATGAATAGCTGCAGATCGCACTGCCATTAGCCACCCGTTAATGTGCAGTGTGCTTAGCAAGTCCACCCAACCCAGCCCTCACAGTTGTCAGGGATCCTTTTAATTCATTTTCTGAAATTTTTAGACGTAAAAAACCGATTTTTTGCGCCTCACCCGGTTTAGAGTTTCTGTTATTTGTTTTGTTTTGTGAGTATATTTATTGATTTTTACGCTTTAAATTTAATGAGAGAGGTCGTTTCTATGAAAACTAACCATTTCTGTGAATTTTGTTTTGTTAGGATATTTTCCTACCTGTTGACCGGAATATGAAACTGTACAGTTAAAGTGACCGGAATATGAGAAAAAGCGAAGTACTGCCGGACAGGCTGCATTTATCCAGATCAGTGCGTACAAATATGGTTATGTGCTCCAGGTGTCGTAGATGCCTCCTTTATGCCTCTATTGGCGCTTCTCGTGGATTTGCGGCACGAAGCAGTGTACGGAAGCGTATTCGCCGTCGCCCAGATTGCCGTGTGTCTGGCATATTCTTTAGGTAATACTTTTTACAATTTTTCGGCTTAATTCTTCTATGTTTTATGTGTTTATTGTATACTTTCTATTGGCATATCGTTACTCTACGTCTGTAATCGCCCAGTGTCCATTGTGCACAGTTTTACATTACTTCGATAAAAATTCTAGAATATACAGAGTACTGTACAGTATGTCTACGTCATGCGTTAAATTTTGTCAATGCAGTACAGTACATGTACTGCACTGACAAAATTTAACGCATGACGTAGGTAAGCGGCATAAATGCTCGACGGAATTGTTTTAAACTGTCAAAGTTTCCTAATTTGTTAAGTAATTGTTCATACTTTTCAGGATTTAAATAACGATACAGAATTCAAATTCTTATGTAATGTGATACCAATTCGATCTTACTTTTTTAACTGGTGATTGTTTCGTTCTGTGTCTAAGCGGACGAACGCTAACTTTTCTGTAAAGGTAATCTGTTGTTATTTAGATAACATATTTTAGAGGATCGAGATCATCCCAATTAATGTGCGGTTACTCCGTTTAGTGGTGTATTTAGTTATTGCACATATATGCGGTATGCCTTCAAATACTCTTCATATGCCCAGGACCTCTGCTCGGCGGACTGGTAGCCAATTCAGCCGGCTTCCCTTTTCTCATGCGCACCATTGGTATAGTCAACCTTCTTATCAGTCCGGTTTGTATGCTCCTGCGGCACGTGCCGAACCGCGCCGAAAACCAGGTCAGTGTGCGCCGTGATCATCTTTTATTTCAGCGAATTCGCAACTGCGATATACTGTATTACGCATAATAATATTGCAATGATTTTACGGGATAGGCATTGCTTAACATACTCATAATGTGGTCTGTGATGATTAGGGCCTTCTCAGTCACCATACCACGTTCGGATCACAGGATCCCAGTCGGCGTCGGTCGTCGGGAATGATGTACCGCACACTGACATCGGACACCGATGATTATCCGGATGTCGCGGCAATGCCCAAGTTCAATATACGCCGCAAGAGTTCAGTGCGACGATGAATATACCAGACGGAAATTTGTGTCGTTTTTATCATCACCATTAACAGTTTTGTTATTATTAAATATATTTAATATTTTTCCATAAATTAATCTGGCATATTATGTTTCTTGTGGCTATTTTTACTAAAGACGGCCTACGGTTAATATTGTCGCTGTTTTTACTGCATCTGGGATCATAAATCATGCTTTGGCTAAAATATTAAGTAAAGATTTTGTGATGACGAATGCTATTTAATTCTACGATATTATACGCATACATTACTTAATATCGTTATTTCTACGGATTATACCCTTGAAATAAACTTAGAAACTTTAGAAAATTTACATCTCCTTCGGCTGGAGTAAGTTCAACACCACCGCAAACCCGGATTCGCTCTATCTGGAACCATTTTCCCGGACACGTATCCTCCTCCTCTTGTACAGTGTAATTGTCGCATAGACGGTTGACATAAATCGCTCGGCAATATAAGTACCATGTTCAATCTTTGTTTGATCTGTCCAGCGATAACCATTCCGCACGAACTTTTCAGTCTGTAGTTTGTTGATAATTAATTAACTCAGAAATCTCGTAATATTGAAGTAGTTTCTGTTAAGCGAGTTTCTTGTGAACATGGAGGGTTTGAGTCGGTCGCGAATCAGTTTCTTGGCCGCAGCGCTGCTAGTCTGGAGTGCTTCCCTCGGCAGGGTGCCCGGTGACCCTTTAACTTTCCTAATTAACCAACGGTACAGCCGATGGCCAACCGAATCGGAATGTGCCTAATTCAGAGTCTCTGCTGCGTCAGTATTTAACCGGCGCTGTTCCCGTGTACCGCATGCCCCTGGCAGACATACAGTGGATCCGCGACGACGTCCGGCTCCAACAAGCCAGCATGCGGGAGGCCGCGGATAGGCGTGCATTAAGGGTGCAGTTCGCGAACGAAGCAACTGTTGAAAACTATTTAGACTCCCAAATCAGCGCTAATGGCACGGACACTGCGCGACTGGAGGAACTGCGCCGGGTGTTCGAGAAGCGCCGGAGCGAGGTCCAACAGCTACAGAATGCGGAAGCCGTAAAGTATCAACAGTCGGGCCCTGGTTAGGGATCCCTTAACAGGACTGCTGTTCGCACGACGTTTCCCGGCCGTCTAGTTTTCGTTCCAGGGTTGGCGACATGAAGTATACAAGTATCTGTATGACTATTTGCTATGTAAGTACTTTAAGTTGGAACACAACAGCGATGTGTACGAGTTCAAAAGTTAACGCGTTCAGGAAGAGTTTGGAAGTCATGCGTTTTATTTATTTTCTGCTTCCAGTACTGAATTTTGCGGAATTCTGCTGGGAATGAATTTCTATTTAAAACGGATGTAAATGTGATTAAAACCCTTTAGAGTAATTATGAAATTGTTGACTGTTCATTGTAACCCTTCACTTCGTGTGCCAGCGTATGTCATATAAAATGGATTAGTATCGCTATTTAAATGAGCATGTATATATAGAGTTCTCGCTTAAAATTGCTGGCGTTTTGGTAAGTATAGACAAGATTTATTATATGCCGGCATGTGAGATACATATAAACTCCCCAGTACAAAAAAAACATTCCAGAATCAATAAATGTTTCCTAAGAACACAGGAGAGCAATAATGAGATAAGGCGCACTCAGATCATGAACATCATAATCCGCAATTAGCGAGCACTCTTCCGTTGACCTTTCTCCCTTCCACACACGCACGCGCAGCGCAAACCATCCGGTAACTGCGAAAGCTCTATAATCGAGCACTGAGGGCAGGTGATGAATTGGATTAGCAGTGGACCACGTATCACTCGCGAACATGGCCAGCTACGTGATATATCACATGTGTATACACGTATCCGCCTTCAATAAACCTCCCCAAAAATAATAATCGACCGCTTCGTAGCACCTGCAACACACGAAGTACATTGTAAAAAGACCGGCAAATCAATAGTCCTACAAAGTAACACACTTTGTTATACTGTACGACTACTCGATGAAATAAAGATTGTAGTGAGATTATCCGGTAAAGTGCGCAGTGTATGTGTGTACGGCAGTGTATACACTACCGGAATTCCTGTAATCGTGTTCCTTTCTTCCATCGGGAGACGTGAAACGAGAGAAACGCGGTTGCGGGGAGAAAAATAGCGCCACTAGGCTGTATTTATCTAATTTGGCCAGCCTGTGTCTTGGATATTTGCGGGAAGAGAAGGAAAGCAAGAGAAGACCGCGGGGCATAACCGCTCTTCGCGTCTCGCTCTGCTCATATTATATATAGGCGATAAGGTCAGGGAATAGGAGATGGCTGGGTAAGGGGAAGACCGAATTAGACCCGGCAAGCGGATGGTGTTCGATGGCGGTGTGATTCGCGTTGCAGCCCCGGCTTCCGGCCGGCACGTGCGGTCTTTGCGGATGCGGTAAATTGTTTTGATCTGCGTTGATCAAAGTATTTTTAACCATTGAACGATTATTTTTTGTGCTTTGAAATGCTTACACCTGGTCGTTGCAAAGACATATAATCCAGATTCTGTTAATTTTTTTAGAAAACTGTCTTTTCCTAAAATGTTACCCACATAGCATTTATACAATTTTATTAAACAAACTTATCGTTTTAAATAACATTTTTCGTGTGTATATCACGAAATTTGTTCAAAACGTTTCTATTTTTCAATCAATTTTTGTCACCTTTTTCAAATATTTATTAGTTATAAATATGAGAAGTATTTACTGCAGTTGTGTATCGATCGTAAAATATGGATACCCATAACGGGATCGAATTATATACGTGCGTTACTAAATATTGCATGTTTGTCGTGGTATCTGTAAGAGGTCACACTTGGTGTATATCGGCCATTTTTCCCTTTGTTGCACAACACTGTTGATCGATCAGGTCGTATTAATTCTTTTTCGACGGCTAATCTAATTCTGAAGGGATCGGGGCGCGTGTAACGATCCGATAAGTGCCGGCAATGAATGAATAAATATCCGAAACCGATACCAGATTGCAACGTTTGTGACGTTGCGCATGCAAGGTGTGTGACCGAGTATGTATGCATAGTAACCAGTGGAAATTCAATTACACGGGATTCGTAAGAATATAATTATGTCAATATGGCCCGCCGCCGCGTGACGAAATAGTCCCGGGCTTCAACTGCCAATTTGTCGGGCATTTGCTTTTGTCGACAGGATGCCGATCATGTTAAGTTGGAAAATGGGGATAAAAGGCGCTGTGCCCGGACAAAAGGGTATGGGTGCTCAAGAGGCGCCTATCCAGATTGTCGACTTATTCGGCCTTTAATCCAATCACTCTCTCTAGCTCTTTCTCTCCGTCTCCCGCTCTTCCTATCCCGCAACCGCACCACATACCCTACATATATTCGCGGCTGTACGTCTTCCCACGCTCTCAAGACAGTGTTTTTGTCCCTTCGTGTACCCGGTAATCACATCAGATTTTTGTTCGACTAATAATGCAGTTGGGCATTAAAAGTGTTTCTGCCGCCTTGTCGGTTCCGTGTTGCCACGTGTGTACACTGTGCAGATACCCCAGTAACGGCAGAGCCATTGATAAAGTTTTTTTAAACAGAATTTATTCGAATATTAGTTTGCATTGGTACGAATAAAATTCAACTCTGTACCTCCAGCTTATTTCGACTTTTAATGCACCGCATATTCCAATAGATTTTTATTCAAGTATTTAATTTTTTGTGGCTTTTTGATAATAATATTTTTTAGATAAAAACATCTTTTTATGAATATTAAAACTTTTGAACGCAAAAAGAATCGAAAATGCAAATTAAATTTGTATAATTATCGTTCTGCTAAGCTTCATATTTCATCAGTATTCCAGTAATGATTATTTTTATAAGTGGATGTCGTATTCTTTGAAGTGTTTTCTACCTTCTTCTCCTCAAAGTGAGTGCACTCTCTATTCTTAGAAACTTAATGCGTATATATGTTTGCCTGGTGACGCAATGCTCTGGGAAGAGCGTTGCGGTTTACTGTGCATGATGGTTGGTATTTCCGCGTAAAGCAGATTGGACAGCCGATTAGCAGGAGAGTAGTGATAAACAGTAATCTTCTCCACTCCTAGCTGGCCGCCTTCTCGGTACTCACCCCGCGCGGTATCACACGTGGTAGATTTCCCCATCGCGCTCATCAAGGGAATCCTGCACTTGCAGTGTAGCGTAGCCAGCCGCTATCGGCACGGTTAGATGCGGACTTCGGCGGCCTTCTTCCGGGCTCCGGCTGACGGTGTCGTGGGTGACGATGTGCTTGCCGGCTGACCCATTACTGTGCACCGACAAATGCACTGAAAAAAACAACAAAAAATTAGAAAACATTTTTAGAAAAGCTAAAATTCTATAAGGTTGAACAAACTTTTGCTAATATTTGTAATAAATCTTTCGCCAATATTTATAATTTTTAGTTATACATTTATAAATTTTATTTATACATAAGAGAAATTCAGAAAATGTAAATCAGTATTTTCGCACAGTTTGGCAAATCAACAAACTTATCAAAATAATATTACAAATTCAGAATGGCAAATTCGCTAAATTATTAATAATAGACCATTTAGAAGTTATACTAAGTTCAGATTTTGTCTACAGTATAAACTGTATAATCTACTGACTTCAAAATTTCAAGGTCACACTCAAGCTATCAGCATACTTGAAGTATGAATAAAAATTCTGGCCAAATAATTATATCGTATTAACTAAATGTAAACGCAATTGCGCTAGTTGTTGCGCACAATACGTTTTAGCAAGCAGTGATGTAAAGTTTATCCCTTGATTGGATTGTCCACATGCGTAATACGCAGCCATTCACAGATTCCCTAATCCAGAGTAATTAATTAAAAGCGTTGACTGTGCTGTCCCCCATCGCTGCTACCGGTATTGACCGTTATTGGAGCGTTAGAAATCCTGGCCTAATCAGCGCACTGGCAGCCCACAACCGGTTCGAGTGGCGTCAGATATTCCACCCAACCGGAAGCCCCCCTGACACTTACGCACGAGCGAACAATTGACGGGACAATATCACAGTCACGTAGCCCGTGGATGCTCCGCGTACCCTATATCCGCCTATTATCGCCGCTTAGCGGGAATATGATAATATTTGACATATTTTGATTGGCACACCTTGCATGACCTTTTTCACCAGCCGCGGTGAGCTCTCCAGCATGTAGGTGGATTCGGTGTCCAGGAGGACGGAGGTGCCGTTGCGGACATGGGAGGCCTTGAGGCTGGCGTCATGCCCTAAGGATGTTTGCCGGTAGCGGTTGTCGCGAGGCGGTGTGGTGAAGCACGGCAGGACGGCTTTGAATTCCTTGCGAAAGTTCTCATTCATCCACGCGTAGAGTATGGGGTTGTAGCAGGTACTGCTGGTGGCGATCACGTGGCCCAGAAAGAACACCAGGACAAAGTAGCGCCAGCCGGTGATGGTCGAGGGGAAGTAGTCGTTGAGGATGTTGACCAGATTTAATGGCAACCAACAGCAGCCGAAGATAATCACCTAAAACGCAGCACAACACCACCGGAAATGAGACTGCCAGTTTCTCTTATACGCCCTACATCAGGATAACATATGTGCGAAAGGATATTTGTAATCTTGCTGTAGGAGACTTATTACCGAGTTATATATATGGCAAGACCCAAATAAAACGCGGCACTACATTGTGATAACCTCCAACATGTGGCATTCAGTGAAAAAATATTTTCCCAAATTCGGCTGACTCAGAAACAAGTTTGGATATGCAAAAGCAATATGGTGACACCGGTATAAGCATTATTGAAGAATTTGTAATTTAAGATGGACTGAATATTTCGCATTATCAATGGAAAAAATCCAATGAACAGTCTTCTTACTACGGGAAGTGCTAAAAATATTGATGAAACTCGAATGTAGGTAATTACTTAAATTTGTAGAACACATAGCTTCATAGTCAATGATATTATGAGATTGGCTGTACGGACTCCATGTGCCTGAAAACTACGTTTTCATATCTGTATTGGTTTTAATATCAAAATCGAGGCATGTCGCATAACTCACAAAGAAATCTTTTGTAATGGTTGCTTCTTTTCAGCCAATCGTGCACACATTACTTAATCGCACAAGAAAACTTAACTAAAAAAAATATCTGGATGTTGAAAACGGTTACAAAATTTAGTCCTTTAGCCAGCAGTGCAACATTAATCACAAGCATATGAGACCGCAGCATTCCGTCTTCGGCGCACAACACTGCTACGCCGCCATCGATCACCCATCCCATCTTCCCATGTTTTCTGCTTTTCCCCAACCTTTCCCCAAAGGTAGCTCAATTAGCGCCGGCTCGACATCTTGCCGGTGTCTCTGCATTGCACCCCTCCGCAAAATACCAAAATCAACGTAATTATTTCCCGGCGCATATGTACATATTATCTCTACACCACATCCGCACGCCACACGTGACACACCGCGGCCACTCACCATGGCAATTAACATCCGATTGGTCCGGCGCTTGCGCATCAGCGCCTGCGTATCGCGTCCCTTGCGGCTGCTGGTCAGACCTTTGGCGGCCTGGGCGCGCAGTTTCAGCCAGATGCACAGATAACAGAAGGTAATAACAATCAGCGGAATGGCGTACTGCACCACCAGCGACACCGTGCCGAACAGCTTCCGCCCGTACTGCGGCCAGTGCTCATCGCAGCGGGCCGATGTCCGGCCGTCCACTGACGCCGGTATGTACAGCATGTAATGTGCATAGGGACTGGTAATGGAGAAGGACAGGATCCAGATACTGCAGATGATAATGACGGCTTTATACGTGGCTAGTCGCGGGAGATGCGGGAAGACGATACAAAAGTACCGTTCCACCGCGATGGTGGTTAATGTCAGTGTGGAGATGAAGACGCTGGCAGCGGTGACCAGTGGCAATAAATGGCACATAAACGCACCAAAGTACCTATAATATATAAACATACACAAGACCGTTAGTGTTAAGGTCAAGTAGCGGTACTTTCGCGCATCATTGGGTTTGGCGTTTTATGACCGAGATGGTTATCTGTGAAGAAGTGCCCCTGCCAATCGCGGATGACAAACGACGTCGACAATTTGTTATATGCCGGAGCAACTGCCACAACACGCCGGCGTACTGTCTTAACGATGCTGCCGACGTTAATTTGCGGCATGCTAAAATTTTTACTGGTTTGTTGTCGGCAAGTTATGCTGTGTATTGGCACATGTGTCAGCATTAATGGCGGTTTAAAAACGTGCAAGAGGAAGATTACACGTTCGGGTTACGATCGCCGGTCAGATGTTAAATGTAAATACAAATAAATTTTCTGTAGTAGCAGTTCTTGGGGAGGATTATTCACGTGCTGGATGCCAAGTGTATTTAGGGAACGCAGACAAGCTTTATGGAAGTAGTGCATATTTTTTGGATAGTAAAAGTGTCTTGCAATTTATGATTTACGTAACCAGTAAATTATCGCGTTTAATTCTTTATTGGGCTCCTATTTACATCATATAAATCTGGGTCATTTGATGTGTGCATCTACCAATTTGAACAAAGTAAACCTGCGTTGCAAACATATATATTGATTGCTTATTTGTAAAGAAATCTTTTCGCTGTGTTAACTGTGTGCTGTGTAATTTTTACCTATTACTGCTACCAACAGATGCGCCATGTAGTCATGTACATCTGCCGGTCTGTTTATCTGATTAATCTAATTTTGCTGTATGAAAGACAGCAGCACATGTCGTGCCTTGTAATTACAAAAATATGTACGCGGTGGAATGAGAGTTTTTCCTTATTTTGCACCGGAATAAAATGCCGCTTGCCGCGTGCTAAGAACATCTATTATTAACCGTGGCAAATTATCCGGCGAAGCGACGTGCCCGTTATGAATAGTAAATTAAATTAACCCAGCATGAATACATAATGCATATATACATATACTCCGCCATTACTGCGCAAAATACTATGCTACACGCACTCGAGAACTTACCATCCATCCAGGAACGTGTACGTCGGCGTCAGCGGGACCGTTAGGGAGCAGATGATAATATCATTCACCGCCAGACTGGCAATGAAGAAATTGGTCACCGTGTGCATGGCCTTATTGCGGATGACCACAAATGTCACCAGGACATTGCCGAAAATCCCGCAGACGAAGATAATGGCGTACAGGCAGCAGATGAGGCCTTTGACCAGCGGCCGATGGATGAGATTATCATCCTCATAGGCCTGCATCCGTCCGCTGGCATTCCCAAACAGATTCGTGGCGTTCATTCCGCTGCTATTCAGTATGGTCATATGCAGTTCCCATGTATACTGATCGCTCATATCTAAATCGGCCAGGGCATCCGGATACAGAATCGACATTGCCGGCTTCTCCTTCCGGCCGGCTTAACACCGCCCGCTTATATATACGTATATATGTATAAAATGCGTACACTTATAATACGTGTGCGTGGTAAAAGGGATGGTAATTGGGACCGCACTGCAATTAGGGGGCGGTGCCGTGTGCAGTCTCACCACCGTGGTATCCGCGCCAGGAGGCGGAGCCGGTCACTGCGGATTGGACGAGTGGGGGATCCTGTACGGTACCGGAAAAGAGAATAGATGATGAAAATGGTCTAGTGTGCAAGATTAATCTAATACCATACAGTTACACGCGCGGATATTTTTGCCGGGGATGATGTTGATGAAATTATTATAGAGTGTTAAATTGATTACATATGTTGCGGGAGGAAGTGGGTGAGAGGGAAAGCGACGGAGGAAGAGAGAAATAGAGGAAGGGAGGAAAGAAAGAGAGTTAACGGGAATGGGGTAACTATACGGCTGCCGCAATATGGTAACGCGCGCGGGGGAAAAACTGTGACGGCTGGATAATGAGCTAATGTGCCGGCGCGGCGCGCTCTCGCGAAAATGCAATAAAAACACACCGTATGTGTTATACCATTAGAGACGGCAGTGCATGGCGGAGGCGAATCGATAGGGATTTGCTGACAGGAAAGGCCTTTTGTTTTCTTTATAAGCAGTAATCGCTCGCTGCAGTTTTTTCCCGTATTATCTCTTTACACAGCGCAAATGCCAATGGTAATAAGTGATAGCAGATACACCGGATGCCGGGAAAAACCAAAGGCCCATTTGGATTAACCGAATTATTCATTCATATCATCAAAGTTTAAAGGGCATTCATCTTGATGCAAACGGCTGGTTTTGCGGCAGCCTTCGTAATCATGGCATGCATTACTAATGGAAAAATTATTAAATAAAATTTAGCCATGTTAGCACCTAATTTAGGGCAACTACAACATTATTCATCATAGAAAACAGCCGGCGCTTCGTTCTACGACGAGTAATATTAAATATTGTCAAAACAATTATCCTGTACAACGAGGGATCATTTATGCCAGCTTTCTTATTAAAATTTTTGTGCGAAATGCTTGGAGAAAATATTTCTCTCAGTATTTATTGCTTTGAAAAGGATTACATTTAATACGATGACTGTGCCTACAGTTTTTTCGTGAAAAGTACTTCTGAAGTGATCAAATATGCAGCTGAATACTTCTTAAGTGTGCTGCTGGGGGAGCTTCCACTGTCTTGCCCTATATTGCCAACAGCACACTTGATACACACTGTACAACAAATTATTCCTCAAATCTATTCCCTGTCTTAAACAGTGACCACACTGCACGCTGTATACATAGTGCAGCATCCTTGAAAAGCCTGTCAACATTCCCAAGTTCCCATTAGCACACAAGCTCAGCGAGTGTTTCGCGCCAATCCACCGGATATTGCCACTGTTGTCAAGTTCGTTGTCTTGTTAATCGTAAGGTGCTTGTTAAAGACGCTGCTGCCACTGTTTTAATTTTACAGCTCGATGGGCGTTTATGTCAACACGAAGCGCGGAGAAGACTTTTTCTGGGAGACATATAAACCGTATACCAGGGAGTTCACGGTTTATAAGCGGAATGTCAACAGTAACCCGCGCCACGGTGCGGAGACGTGATGTTGATTTTACTGGGAGAGACTGTCTCCATACTGAAGAATAACATTTGGATTAAAGTTTTTCAAATGTTGCTCTTAGAGGAGAATGGCCGGCGGAAGTTCGTGATGAAATGGCCAAATTTTCCCCGGCACCAATATTGATTATCACCGTTCCATCTTACAATAAGGCTAAATTTCATAGAAATTTATGAGTTCTCACGATATTTATTCGTGGGAATGTTATTTTATGATTTTAATCAACAAAACTACACAGAAAAATTGATAAATATTAATCGCTTTGTTCGTGATGGTTTGCGAGTACATTTTCCCACGATTATCGTTCGCGGGAACCGTGGGGTATATATTATCGTGCAATATGTACAACTGTATAATTTAGAAATTTTTTATCTGTTATGAATATCTGTACGTACGTATCTTATTCTTATTATTTCTTGTAATTTAACGACCGCTTTTAACTTGTCGTTGAACCCCAATTCGCAGTACCACACGGTTTGCATTAAAATGACTGTTGCGTTCTACGTTTCATGGAAAAGGAACGACTACAGAGTACTGTAGCAACAGGGAATTAGGATAAATCGTCCCTGAATCAGCGCTTTCAGATCTCTCGTCTTTTCTTTTTGCCGTCGGTGTGATGAGATGAATTGCTTGCTTCTCACGTGCCGCATACGGAGAAGCAGCTGATTAAAAAAGCCTCAGCCATTCATCAGGAGCATCTCGAATCTCCGTCAATGGGTCATATTTCGTGCTACGTCCAACCAGCGAAGTGTTCGCTGTTTTCTACCTTTACTCCTCTAAATTGAGATTGTACATTTTTGCTTGCATTACAGCCGGCTAACCAGTGAGCAATCAGGCGTGGTTGCCATATAACCTCTCAGTTTGAAAGTAAATGCAATTTTTCTTCACCCAAAGGCCAAAGCAGAACTACGTATGTTGCGATTACGGTCGCCCTTTCCATGTTCATCGTACTCGTAATGTACGCAGTAGATTTTCTACAGCGTTGACGGCACACCCAGATCCAGTCAACAAACAGCTCTACGTACTCCTTTGTCGAGAGATACGCAACTTTTCAGAATAAACAATTCTAAACAGCTTTACGCCAGACATGTTAATTGCCTGCGTAAATATGAAACCAGAACGTGCTGAGCTAATGTTATGCGGCTTGATAAAAAATAAAATGCATGTTACAGAAAAATAAGAGCAAAACCTAAGTGAATTAAAATCAGCTTGAAGACGCAGGAAAATAGATTAAAAACATATTATAGATGTACACGGAAATATACAGGATCTGTATACAGAAATATACCTTCACGTGAACCGAAAGTCGGCGAATGTTTCTCATACAGGAAAATTTTCAGTTCTTTACTTTAGCAACACGTTGTTGCACGTGCACTTTTGCAAGCTAGCAAATGTAAATCTCTAGAGTAGATCGGGGAGCCGTGTGGCATCTGTTGCGTGCAGCTCCACAAAATGAAATTGGCGGGCTTGACTGGCTTACTGTTTGTACAGCGAGTGCGCCGCCTGATTCGGTTAGTGCTCCTTAGTTTGTACCAGCGCAAAACATCACGTGAATGTCCAAGAAAATTCGATTAACTAGAATCACTTGGTGAGAAACCGTAAAGTGAGAAGGTGATTGGGATTATTCCGAAATTAGCAGCACATCTGCGTAATGCTGCACCGATCGCAAAAACTGCTGTTCGTCATAAAAAAACGACCAGATACATGTAACTTGTGATTTTGTTGTACAGAAATTCGGATGCATGATAAGAACTCAAAAATATTTTTACTAAGAAACCGGAAACCGTTTTTATAAAGTTTGCTTAAAGTGAACATAATGCTATCGCAAACATGGAAAAAGATGATCTGGTATAGATTTCATATAAATGTACCAGTACAGAAATAAATATTCCGGGAAACCGGGAAGTAGAAAAGGGCGGGAAACCGTTTTTATGCAGTTTGCTTAAGGTGTACAATGCTATCACAAAACAATGCAAAAATGATCACGATATAAATTTTCATTTAAATATGCCAGTATATATTTGCCTATAGGTTACAGAACAAACATGATATAATTACCGTGTGCCTGGCTGTTATGTACGTTTCTTATAGGACTAATCGTGGGGTGATGACAGAGACAGATTCGTCAACATGCACATCCGACGGAGTCCGATTTCCGAGGACTGAAAATGCCCCTTCATTCCGGCAAGGTTATTGTCATTACCGTCACTTCCGTTATCACTGTATCAAATTCACGCTTTTTATAGCAATTACAGCATTACAGCCGTATACCGTTTTTGCTCTGAAAATTGCCAAAATTTGGTGAAAGGGATGTTTGGATAAACGCTTTTCAGATCGATAAAAAATAGCCGTTTCTGGTCAACAACCGGCTTCTAACAATATACTGTGTAATGTTAGCTTAACGAAACATATGCCGTTACGCGATTGGCTATTCCATTCTGCGAAAACCCCGGCGACAGTCTTATGCGGCGCGTTATGATACTGCATTACACGGTGGTGTCGCATCTAAGCCGATCAACAGCTGGCAGCGTGAGAACATAATCTTACCCGTGACCTTTGTCAAGTTCATTCACTCGGCAACATGTAATTCAATCGGCATCGGCAGTCCAGCTGAATACTGATAGGCCAACAATGGTAACATGGATAACGTATAAATGCCGCGTTTAAACAATACTGTCCCAGTTGTATCCGCTTTCCCAGTTTTTGGCAATGACCTTCGATAAAATATCAGATTATCGAGGCAGCACAGCGGAAACACGATAAAACCCACCATACAAAATTGGACTATGACAAAACGTGGATTGTTGGCACTATGTAGGAGATACAACATCGAAGGTACAGAACAAAACCCGCCACCATCCGACAGCACACGGTCTTCACACAAACCAGCCCATTGGCATGATGAAAAACGGGATAAAAAGGGATCCCGTCAAAAGCGCTGCAATTGAGGACGGGGACACCGAAATTTCGATAGCCCCAGCCAGGGGAAAGGCGTGCTGGCATGTAAAAGGGATCGGATGGCACGTATCAAATCTAAGAAATTAAACTCCGGTTACACATGTATACACGCTCGTCGCTGCTGTGCACACGCGCTGATACAGTCGGCATCGCATTTCTCCATGATTAAGTTACCAAGAGGAAATTATTCCCTTCTCTTTTGTACTCCCGAAAAAGAGGATTGGCCATTATATGTGTGACCGCGGCGACGGACACGGTACATGTAGAATATTATACGGACACCGCGCGACGACGTGCCGGCAATTTACTCAACTTAACCGCTGACTTCCTGGAATTCTTGTGCAGTTTCCACCACACCGGTTTATATAAGTGGGTTTTTTCTAACCACAAATTAAGCAACACCATTCGTATTCAGAAAAACTGGTGAAAATATTCTTTCAGTTAAATTTGTTTAGGCACACGAATGCAAGGAGCACACTTTCCTGGTACAATCTTCTCATGGCGGACATGATTATATCAATGTAATCATGTCGCCAAAACAGCAATCAGAGCAGTGAATGTATGCGTGTATACACCGCCCCATTCTCTCATGGTACATTGTGGTTTTATTGGGATATGACCAGGAAGATACTTATTATTTCGTCCCCGGCCGATGAAAGCCGTTAAAACTGACACATACACGTATTTAGTGTGCGCAAACGGGGCGTTCCCTTTGTTCCAGGATATATTAATGGGAACACACAAGGCAAATCACACCGCGGCGGTGTACGGAAATTGTTGACTTTTGTTGTATGCATGTAAGAGAGGGACGGATCATGTATACATATATATGCACGTAACGCATTCCACCAACCGTAAATTGATGTGATGTTTACGTTTGCGGTGTGCCTCGGCGTTGACAGGCTATTTCGCGCCTCATTTCCGGTTTGGCTGACACCTTCAATATCCCGTTACGTAAGCAGAATGCGGTTTATATGACGTTCATAAATAAACGGCGACGGGGTATTATATTGTACTAAGTGTAGTTTGTATTTGCTATAGTTTAATTTCCTTCCCAGTTTTTTTGTACTGACTGCTTAAACTTTACATTTCAGCCTAATAGTATACAAAGCATACATTATTAGTTTCCTAAAAAATTATCATAGACGTGTGTTACAACAAGCACCTGCACTTGAATATCCACTTTTGTTGAGATGCGCATTTCAAAGTTGTATGGAGCGTATTTTTTGACTGCCTGTATGGTGGTTGGTTTATAAAACTGCACACCAATATGTTGCATTTTTCATTTTTGTCTTATTAATAAATATTTAAATATTAATTTTCTCCTGAAAAGTTTTGCTTTGACTGTGTAGTCAGTCGTACAACGAACAGATACATGCCGTTAATTGCAGATGAAACAGCTGTGGGGAAACCCACTGGAAAAAGGTCGTTACGACAATGTACCATTATCGTGGTACAAGGCCATAAAGCATTCTGCGCAAAACCAAAGAAAACATTCTAATCGTTCGCGCGTCGCGTGTATGCAAATCGGATGATGAGATCGTATGGCAGTCATCGTACACACGTGCAACAGGAAAACGTGCTGTAAAAAATAGGTATAATGATCCTGCGTTTGACGTCATTGCAATTAAATGTCCTCCTACGGATAACGGTATCCAGACGGTAATAAATGATTAATACGTAGTCGTGTCGAATTAACCGGTATCTGAAAGTGAGGTCACTCACAAGGTGCTGGCACGGTATAGATTTGGTGTCATATAAATATTTTATTAATAATATAGTTAGTTAGAAAGCATGAGTTTATTAAGGCTCCAGTTATAATACTGGAAAGTGTGACAGTTGAATTACTCCATTTTGCATCGGAAAAATCGAAACCGGTTGCCTTAACAAAATGTAATTTTAAATTGTTACTAAAAGATAATATCGAAACCAAATCTCATACTTTTGATGGGCTAACAAAACCTCACGAAATCATTATAATTACAAATGTTGGTTTTCTTTCTCCGGTTGTATGCCTGATTTGCAGCGGGCGCGCAACCAGTGCTGCATTATTAATATGTAATTATATATTTTTAAAAACATGTTCTTTCAGGATTTGATCAGTGCATTTGTACGTTGGACTCCTGCATTCATATCGACGGTAGTGCATTTTCCAATTTTTTTGCTGAATGAAAAAGAGTGGATGCGGTCTGATTGAATTAGAGGTGGGAAAATCACGAAGACACTTCCGTTACGGTGGATATGCGCACCGCAGCGAACCGTAGGCGTCACGCACTGCGCAGCCGGTCAACAAGGATTCCGTGCCGTTGCGGTGTACCTCGGGAGATGAATAACAAGAGTTGATTAGTTCGGCTTATAATCGGCAATGGGGATTCATGGGCACACATATGTGCACCGGTGACATGTACCCGGGCCAATCAACTAATACAACCCGCAATGCACACGCTATTTCGCCACCAGTATCCCTGACGCTCCATACTCAACGTCAATTATATCCTAGTACTGGTACTAGTGTTGATATATATCAAATGCTACGTCGCATATCATATGTTTCCACAAAAGTGTCAAAGTTTCTCGAAATTAATGATCCCATGTACCGCGTATAAGCTCGAAAAAAATTGACGGTAGTATTTACATATGCAAAACTGTTTGATACAATATTTTTTGATGTAAAAAATCTTATAAAGACCAACTAAATTTATGCAGATTTTGAAAAAAGAACTTCATTGGATAAAACGTTTGCGCATATTTCACAACAATGCTGCTTTTAATATTTTTAATAATCGCCTTTCGGTTATTGTTTCTTCAGGCTGTGTCCTATGCATGCGTAAATTCGACGTTACGTTGGACAAATTTGACCGGCAATTTGATTACATAAATTAGCTCGCTTCGCTGTCGTGTATTCCGAATAAAATAGGGCTCTGAAATAGCTTGATTTATTTTTTTATAAATCATTTCATGTTTATTGCTTATTGTATAGCAGAACTATTTTAATTTTAGTGAAACAAAAATCGATATGGTTTCTGAACAGACAGTTAATGTGAGGAGGAGAAACACCGCCCTCCCAAAAAAACTCCTCTGGTGCGTGTACAGCTCAGGGTTCTATCCCTAAATTATGCAGCTGTTGGTACCGTATGGTCATTGTATGCTCAGCTTACAGAGATCCTGCGTACTTTTTTCGGCGCATTTCAACCCCGTTTTCCGCCGGCGGCACTGCACTGGCCGGATATGCTTCCTGTCAGGGAACTTGACCGACAGGATAACCGGAAAACACAACCCGGTGCTAATTATGGAGTAGGGAACATGACAGCTGGTAAATGGCGAATCTGCGATCGATTCCCAATACAACGCGTTCGCCGGCACCCGTCCATTACGGGATTACTCCGGCACCCCGGCGTATATCCAGAAAAATAATAGTGTTATATACCGCGCTACTGTGCATATATACATTATGTGTGTTTATCTGTGCTGAGCTCTTTAACCCATCATCAGTCAACTGGGTTGCGTTTATTTGCAAATCTCAATAATGCGTCTAATCGATTACAGCCGCTTATGCACAGTTATGATGATTAATAATTTCCCTGAGTTGCATTCGACATCACCCTCTTCCGCCCACCAATCGGTTGTGTGCGAAATGAACATCGACTGCAGTAAATAATGTACGGCATTTGCTACCAGTACAAATATGTACAGCTTAAAAAATTACAGTGCTTAAATGAGACTGTATCAACGCTATCAAAAACCAATGAATATCACTTATATATGCATATTATTTGTGTAAGATTGACGTATATGCACAATAAAATTTCAACAATAATATTATCATTTTACTTTAAAGTTTGAATATTTAAAAAGCTGAATAATATTGCGTATTGTAGGTACTTTAAGAATTTAAACTGGTCCCGGCGATCTGCCATCACAACAGCGACACCAATTTACATAGTCAAATGCTGCTTTGTAAAGAAAAATAGCACCACTAAACAACCTTACAACTACCGACTCTGTACTTGCCTCGACCCTGAAAATATAGTTGAACGAATGGTATCAGGGAATTTCTCTCTAAAGGGAATTATGTACGTAGAGGTTAGGAAATGCTGTTATGTGCTCGACACACACAAAACATAATGTTATTATTATTACGCATTTATTATTATTACTATTATTCTGCAAATCACGTGAGTCAGGTATTAAGGGCAATGGAATTGCCGTGTAATATATCATCCCATCCAGAGAATCCGGCGATAGCCACTTGTAGAGCCAATTTAATCAAATTACCCGCTGATGCTGCATATTCAATCAGCAGTGTATGTCTGATATCATACAGTATGCCGGCTGCCCGTATCGTGCATCAATTATTTACACAGGCTCTTGCCAAGCGTTGTACCGTACTTGACATCCATGAATTATGTAACGCTCTCACTTTGAACATGCTTTTTTGGATTTGTACAATACTCACGCTGCATACCAGCTTCCACTAAAACCCTTTTTTAATGCATGGAGCATGACAGTGGACACCATTCACATGACTAAAAAAAACGCTACGCGCTAAACAAAAGTTTAACCTATGTAATACAGTAAGCTCGGCTTAAAATCCCCAAATTTTATCACAGATTTTTAATGTTTTCCATATGATTGTGAAATTTTTACTAACGCAAGGACAATAAATAAAATTTGTATGCATATGAAAACCAATTTTGTGGAGATTTTCATTAGAGTAGTACACTTTTATTTCAAGGAATTGATAACGTGCATGCGTGACTAGCATACAGTAGAAATACGTGAATACTGATATATCTGGTAAATATTTGCAGTACCGGAAACCGAAATTTTATTTGCCTTTAAAATTAGCAGAAATGTGCTGCAGAACGACGTGTCAAATGTAGCACAGGGAAGTCAAGAGTATTTCAGTTGAGCTTAAGAGCGACTTAGAGCGTTAAAAAACTCGCATGTTAAGCTGGCGCCTGCTCCAGCGTGCACGGGAATATATGACAATGTCATCTGATCCCGTTTTGGACTTAAGTGGATTACATCCAAGACAAAGCAGCCAGGCCAGTATACAGCCAATTGACTTTCAATAAAAACCAGCTGGGCCAGTTACGCTGCGCGGCGCGGTGTGTGCGGACACTTTCTTAAGACACACATATTATATGCAATAGGCAGTTCCCTATCCCCATCGTAAATTGCTACACACAACGTTAAACGCCGTCAATCTCTGGGCATTTAAACAAACGTTCCCCGAAACGGCTCAATTTAACTCGGGCGCGCATATATGCAGTGCAGCACAGCGGAAGCGGCCAGTTAGTTGTCGGCTGCTGGGGATGTTTCTAATTAATCAGTATTATCGTGAACTTTGAAGATGGTGGTTTAGTATCCGGTTGCCGGAAGACGGTGTTAATGTATCTACGGGACATATTCAGGCCGCTGCCCTGCTGCACCGGAAGCCGGCAGTGGCCTAGGGAACAAGATGGCAACTCCGCGTTTAAATACACGGCGTGTATGTATGTATATGCCCCGTCGCTTACCGGATAGCATGACTGTGTCCAAACATTCCCGATAACCCATGGGAATGCGCCAAGGAAATGGAAAGAAAATTATAATAAATAATCGCGACAAACTCAATTCCGTAGACGTATACGGATTGCAGGAAAGAGGGGCTGTTTTGAAAAATGCTGCCGGCGATTGGAGAAATTAAAAGCCAAGTGGAAAATAAACACCAGAATGGAAGCGATGGCTCAATGTATCATAACATTCAGGCGTACATAATAAATTGCAATTCTGGATGAATTATAAGCCAATTTGTTATGGCAATAAAAAATATTTTTATTACGGTAACTGGGTCACAGAATTATTCTCGGCTATTTTACAGGGCTGCGAAATCATGCCGGACGGATTACAGAAAAATCCACCACAAGTAATCTGCTTGTTTATTACGTAAACCGATCATATAAAAACCAGAAAACTAATCTGTCTCGCTTACCGTGATCCCCATCCATACTATGATTAATGTTCGTTGAATTTACAAATCACAATTTCCGGATGTCAACATGCGGGCGAATTCCAGTATAATACACAATCATCGTTCAACGTTAATATGCACGTAAGTAAAAATTGCTTCACAGAGATTAATATCGATGACAAGCGCGAACAATAGCTAAAGTTTACACGGCAACAATGTGTACGGATCGGATCAATGCAACCTCATGTAAACACCGCACATCCAGGTGCAAAACGGGGAGAATAAACACGGAGGGAATCTCCCGGTCGGTCCGGAATTCACTGTACTGTCTCCCGCCGCCACCGCCGCCGTGCCAGATCAGCGTTTAAACGAGGACGTCACCGAAAAATGTTCAGGTGTGGCCTGTCAAAACCGGCCAACGCTCGTATAATATAACCGGGAGAGAGGAGAGTGACACTATTGTAAAAACGCCGGGAATGACAATTAAGCGCCGATGCCGGTCTATAGATAAATCGCATCCCAGATCAATAACATATACAGGAGCACCCAAGAGCATCAATATATATATCGGTGTGTATATATACCGTTTTTCGTAAATGCGGGATAAGTGCTGCTACTGCTGTATGAAGGGAAAAGCACAACACGGCGCATGATATACCCGCAACAATGGCGACTACTGCGCATTCACCGCCCAACCGCCGCCGGTAAAAAACGCCGCCCAAACACATGTGGATGCGCGCGCGCGGATGTTTTGTATGGCAGGGATGTTGAGCCTGCCTGGCCTCCCCATGTACAGGTCGATAATCCGGGAAATGGATATGTAATACGCCACATTGCCGGATACCGGGACCAATCTGTTCGACTGAACTGGTTCGGTTTCCGGGGGGACGATTGCTGCGCGATCGGATCTGTATATGGCGGATAAAATTGTACTGCCAGTTTCCGATGCCGCTTTTGAAACAATTATGCCGGACAATTACATTCCACTCTAGAAGACCGATACTAATATCTACGACGCGTGTAATTATTTGTTGCTCCATCAAATGTACAACTGCAGTTGTGCTGCATTCAGAAAGTTCATGAGTATTGATCAGACGGAAAAATATATTTTCAATTCCATTTAAGCACTCGTAATCAATAAGGCAATACGACAAAAGTCTTAGTTTTTGCTGATATGTATGTCGTTGACATTTGAGTGTCTGCTTCGATTGTAATTTAGTAGATCATGGAAAGGTCAGTTTTAAAGCTGCGGATTCTATGGTTTCGCAATTACTGGATATCAATAGTTTCTACAATAACAACCATCTTATACAGATAGTTCCAGCAGAAACGCAATGAACGTCTCGCTTATACAAAGTCGAAACTAACAAGCAAGACTTAGTAGTATGGAAAATTGAGCTCATTTTGTACGGTAAATTGGATTTGTGGGAGCTGCTTATTATGCGATCCTACTTTTCCTGTGCACATGACTGATTAAACACTTAGTCAACCCGAAATCTCGGCCAATCTGCTTGCTCAACTGAAGCTGCCTGAATTGCTCATTTAATAATTGTACAGCTGTACGTACTGCTGCCACAGAAGTGCTTCGTAAATATTTCACGGAATATGTACGTAGTAATCTTCTGTCCTTGTGAATACATAGTATGATCTACTGTAATTTAAATCTACTGTTCAGATAGTTTAGAAGAATAGGTTTCTTAACGAGGACGATCGCCTGATAAATGTGACCTTTGGGACGACCTCCAGGAACTGGTGTCACTAATGACTGCTTGTGGTGATTTATATTTCATAATAACTCTGTCATTCAGTTATACCAAGTTACGCTGAATCTGGTAAACGTAAAATTAGTAATACATTCACAAAACCATCCAAAAATAAAGACCGAAACAAATTATGCAAATGCAGACGAACATCTCGTAAGGCAGCTATTTGCCAAGTGGCTCTTGCCAGTGTAACTTGACTTATTTATCTTACCATTAGCTAGTTGTTTACCATGGTCATGCTTATTGTAAATCGCTGAAAGTAACTCAAAGAGAAGAAAATTACAAAAAAAAACAGACGTGAATGTAATAATGCTAAAATGTAGAGCGCGGGCTTATTACATTTTCAGCCATACTACTGCAAAAACCTGGGTGCCCCAAACTCATCAACATCTACGGTATACCACGCGTTGGGCAATTATGTAAAAGCATCAGCGGCTGTTGGATGTAACAAGTTCGTCCCGATATTGAAGAAATGGTTGCATCTGTGCTGATGCCTCCTTTTGCCTTTCCAGTCGCCTGGCCATCTCATGGGTGACCTTCGATTCCCGTCCACAAATCTTGGCATAGATCATCAGGGCTTCTTTTACGTAATCGACTCCCGCCGAAACCGCTTGCGCTATCAATGGAATCACACGGAGCTTTTCTTCCCGTGTAGTGTGCGTACCCTGCTCAAAAGACCAATGCAACCATTTTCTTGAGCAGTACGCGGCGTTCCACAGATACTCGGCGCGCTCCACATTGTACTTCGGATAGACCTTGCTACAACCCAAGAAAACACTTATGTACAACTTGCGAGCCGTTTTGGTTTTAAAAGTTAGTCACTATAATTACCGACAGACAAATTAATCTCTGTTTATTCTTAAAGAGACGTTTGAAAGATTGCGCACCCTTTGCTAGCCAAAGAAAATTATTGTATTTGAGAATAGAGAAGCAGTTTTTGTAACAGAGTAAGAGAAAACGTACCGTAAGCAAACGATGAGTTCCTGGAAGAGCTTACATGCCTCTTCGTATCGCTGGCTATCCTGATAGTATTCCGCCACGCACCTACCGCAGGCGTAGCGCAGATGGGCATCTGGCTGCAAAACGTTCAAACTTTCCAGCTCTTTAAAAATGGTCATTTTGTTGATCTCCATCGACTGATAATTCATATTGTCTTCCGTTGGCACACAAGTTTGCAGAAGTGCTTGGTTTTTGGCCATAAACTTCTTAAATTTGTGCAAATTTCCGGCGCTAACCACACCGCATTGTGAACAGGGAAGCAATGCACGCTCGTCGCTCGGAATACGCTCTGTACACCCATCGGTGACACATTTCAGAGGATTGATATCAGCATCCTTGCAAATATACGAGTAACAATAATCAATTAAACAATTATACAGCAACGGCATTACTTGTGTACGCATGTCATTTGCGATTTCTTACAAATTCTTCGGTGCATTTACGGCAGTTACACTCTCGCCCGTACTCCTCCCCAAAAAGATATTGCCTCTGTTTTAGCGGATAAAACATAGTGCAACATAAAGATCTCGAGCTGCGCAGTCGTGTCTGAAAGCAAAGTAAATAATCAAGCTCATAAAAAAACGATTCCTCAGCAGCCGAATACTGTCAGTCACTAAAGGTCACCCAGATACTAGATAGCCAATCGGCATCGAAATTACATACCTGAAGTACGCCGGTAAAATCCGGGATATCATCGCTTGCTTGCAGTCGCACTTGCCGGCCACGAAACATGACGATTACATTGTGGTCGGAACAGACTGTCTCCATTGCTCCTTTGGGCACGCACGGATACAGACCGATACCGAAGAACGTAGGCACATCTTCGGTGCAATTAGTAATCGGCAGTTGATTGTTCATGACCCGGCTGAAAATGTCCTTGATCTCCGCTGTGGGAAGGACTGTCTGGCCCTCGAAAACGTCTGCCACCAGTTGCTTGAAGAACGTCTCATCAATGATATCCTTAACACTGTAACCAGCAAATAATAGTACAATACAGTTTAACAAAGATTTACATTGCAGAGTCGAGCGGAAAATGCTGCATACAGCTGCTCCAGCCGCTTGTTATCCGCATCGTATGGAAATAATTGCAGGATATCTTTGTCTGACTTTTTCTCCTTCCTCGCAGAAGCATTCTTCTTATTCGTTTCCTATAAGAGCGAGCAAGTTTAAAGTAACGCAACTATGTCTACTTCAGGAAACCGAAACGTATCAAGAGACCGCTTCGGCTACTCTGGTTATTTGATTCATAAATGCCAAACCAGTGTAAATTTTGGCTTTCATTAGTTTCATAACGCTCAAGTTTTCACTTTTTTACGAGATATTCAACAGGTCTCCTACAGGGGAGATATGGTGATTAGGCAAACAAAGGAATGAGAGTTATACAAATGAATTTTAAGATGTTCTACAAAGCAAAACATATATCACGTTTTTAGTATTCAGTGGACAGTGATGTACGCACTACACATATCAATTCTGGCGTGATTACTTGTAACCGTCATCCTTAATACCTGAATTTTTTGGATAATTTTCAGCAGGAGTACCATACGCATGCCGATAAGGGTGTCTTCGCCTTGTACTCCCGTGGTGTGCCTTTTTCATTTGCTCCAGTTCAGCAGTTTGTGCTGATCCGGGTTCAATGTCGTTCTTTACCTTCAGGATGCGTTTTAACAATGCACATTCCACTTTATGTTCTTTCCTCCAATCTGTTCGCTGGAGAAAAATATGGTATGCAGTAATAGGTCAGGGCTGTTATCGAGTGTTTCAACTGCTGTACGGCACCAGCGTCAGATTATTAGTAAAATTATTCTTCTATTACCATTACGGTTAAATTAGCTTCACCGTAAAAGGCGTTATCAGAAATTTCAAGTTTTAGAATAGGTTTTTAGATTTGCAAAAAGTTCTTTTTGTCGTCCCGTCAGAAGTAGTTTTCCGACGTCATAGATTTCAGACATACCGTATTTTTCGAATTAGAAGCCCTGGGCTTCTAAATTTTCAAAGGTGCACGGGGTGAGGCTTATACCGCAGAGGAGGCTTATATTGCGGGGGAGGCTTTTAAATTTTCGAAGCCTTTAAACTAGCGTTATTTAACTATGCACCGTATATGAAGAGAGGACTCCAATGCGGAGGAGGCTACTAAATTTTTGAACTAATGTGGGGGGAGGCTTATACGATAGAGGAGGTTTCAATTTTGGAGGAGGCGTTAAATTCAAAAAATATGGTATACGGGTCAACATACCTGGCAGCTGACACTGCAGTATCGGTGTAGTTGGCACTGTTGACATCGAGGCAGATTCGGTGCCGGCTTGAAACAACCGGCACAAAAACTCTCGTAACGCGACCACTCAAACGACCACACCCAGGGTTCGCCCTCTACAATAATATCCCCAGCATACACCATCTTGGACGTCCTCCCTTTCGTCGTCTTCATTGAATGATGAGACATTTTTAGCATTTAAATTATCCGCACCCGGAGTGGAGTGATGTTAAAACCCAGAATATTACGAGTCTATAAAATGAATATGAGTCTATAAAATATACGACAGTTGCTTATGTACGGTACCGATTGCATGCGAAATCGCTTGATTACATCGAGTAGTGCATATACAGAGTCTGTATGCACTACGGTAGAGTACTTACTAACAGTGCAAACTGCAAAGCGCAATGGGAAAAAACTATCAATCTGTATCTGTACTGTAGAAAAATATATGCCAATGGCCAGAGTTTGGACAATAATGAAAAGAAATAAACAATACCGAATACGGAACTGTTTTTTGTCGAGGACATACCCGATTGAATTTGCCAAGGACTGGAATCTACCATGCCGGTTAATTATGAATTCGAATTTAAAAAAAACCTTGCCCTGCTGCCAAAGTGCTGCGCATGTGCATTGCATCCAGTATTAGTGCGTGTATGACATGAGGTCAATGAGACGATTATAAAATTGTGAATTTGTATTTGTATGATAACATTAGCAATTTCTTTATGATTCTGGCCCAATAAAAAAGTGCTGGAGCTTTGGGTTTATGCGCATCCAGTCAAGTACATAATGACTGTTATGAACAAATACCGTAAGAGTACAGTATACACCATGCCAGTTACGACTTACGAATACTACCGGCATCTGGAGAGCTGAAATACTTAACATTTTGTAACAGTTTCGTTAGTTAATAAGAAACACTGCATGTGTTCTTTTGACTTAGAAAAGCTGTACAAACGCGAATTTGTCACAAGCACCCCGTTATGCAGCGCACAGAAGCGCCTACCGGTCAGTCTAACTGGACTTGTTTCTTTTTTATGATACTCATAATAAAATTAATGCGAACGTCGGTATTCTTTCTTGGTCTGGTTTCTTGGATCCGAACAAACATTTGCACTGCAGATTTTGCCGTATATATCTCTCACATTCTTAATTACTGTTGCATAATTAAAAGAGTTACGTTAAGTTTTATTATAATGCAGTGCAGTTACATCACGATTTTTAATCATACTTAATAGCGTTTTCAAGAAAAGTTATTACTAACTAAATGCCGCAAAATTCTGAAGCAAACAAGCAATTGAAACAACACACAAATTGCTTAGAAAATGAGACCAAAAACCTACTGACAATAAGTACATGAAACTGAGTATACTAAGTACTAGAACATAAATATAAAACCAAGACACTTGCATGCACAACATTTACGTATTTTCACACCAGACCATGCCATATCAACCGTTGTCCCAGGGATCACGGTCGATAGGCTTTGGCGCCATTATATTACCAAGGAAGTCAGCGGCTTCCAACTGTTGCCTGTCTTCAGTGGAGACCGGCTGTTGGTACTTCAGGGCTTCCGCATTCTGCAGCCGCTGAGCCTCGTTCCGACGCAGCTGGAATGCTCGGCGTATCTCCTGAATCCGCGGCGTGTTGGTTTCATTGGCGGCGGCTTGGGCATCCAAATAGCTTTGAATCGTCGCCTCATTCTCTAGCTGCTTCTGGAAGTTATGCCGGTCCCTGGCCTCCCGCTGTCTGGCAAGTTCTTGTTCGACGTCGTCGCGGATCTGCTGCATGGTTTTCGGTGGCAAACGGTACAGGGGAATGGCGCCGGTAATGTACTGTCGCAGCAAGAATTCCGCGGAAAAATGCGGATTCGGTGCACCGTTGATGTAAATGTCATCCAAGAATGTTAACGAGTTGCCGGTTGCTGCTGCTGTCCTGTCGAAGGAAGCGGTCCAAACTAGAAGTGTGGTGGCCACAACACTCATTAATCCGCTAATTGTAACTTCTGCCATTGTAGCGATAATTTTCCAATCAGTTACGAGATTTACAGAATTACATACTAGGATCGCTGTACTAACTATTAGACCGAATACAGTAAGCAGTAAAAATATCGTTGTCCTATCATTCAGCTCACAGTGAATAAAAAATACTGAATTACCGTTCTACGGATTATATCTGCCGAGCTGTTTATGTAGTCAAGCGCTTATACGATGACTGCATTGCGCAAGCGATCATTGGAAACTCGTTGTATATGTGTGAGCTACAAATAATGAAAAAGTGGAAAAGAAGCCGTACGTATCCCGTTATCCGCGCACGTTGTTCAAGGTGCAATTGACTACAAAGGACCGTCAGGAAAAAGTCAGGACCGGACCAGTTGTGCAAGCGGGGTTTTTAATCGGTCGTATCGGGCCTATTGGCCAGCGTCAGTTATTTTCGAGTCGAGTTATTTATAAAACCAGGGCGCTATCCACTGGAAACCGAGATACGGCTGAAAAGGCGCCGATGGGGGAATCGAACCCCGGCTACGTCGTTAGATCCGCGTAGGCAGTACCACTGCACCACGGCGCAATACGTTGAAATCATTTGAAAGATTTTGTCGCTGTACGTGAGCCGCTTCTCTCCTCACAATGCACAACGAATCCGGATGTAAACGTTAAAATGTAAAGTTTTGACGCTTTTGTCAAGATAATGTCAGTATTGTACTGTACCGAATAATGAATTGGTGCTGGAAAAAAATTTTTGCTGCATTATGCTTGCTGTGTACCTTTATATTATTGAAACAGGTACTCGCAGGCCGTATTAAAAGTACTAGTTACTACTTTAACCGACAATACCCACCAGTTTGCATTAAGATCTGCAGCACAGATCCCGAACATAAATCATAAATCCACACGATCAGAAACTTTTCGTATTACATACGGTAAATTGCGGCAGTAATGTTTTGGTAGAAGAGCGGCACAGACGGCTAAACATTCTGTCCATGAGTTCACGTAGGTGGAAATTTCACAAAGCACAAGTTGAGAAGCTTCGAATTTTACGGCGGTAACTAAATTGTCCTCGTGCGAAATCTTTGTTGCCGATAAATTGCGATAATTAGCACACCGTGTTTTAAGTACCAGGGAATCTCTTATCATCTTCTCTTGACTAGCCAAAATAAAAATTAAAAAATACACAAACAAAACAACCAAAAAAATGTGTGCACAGATCGAGAGTGTGAAGAAAGTTCAAGAAACATTTCATGACACAGATCGAGACTGTGAAGAAACATTTAGGCAAGATAAAAACCAATAAAAAGCCAAAACGATAATATGTGAAACAAGCCCAAATTTTCTAATCCACGTGATACAAAACGTGTAGAAAGCAGTCTAATGCTAGATCCAACCGTGATCCAGAGACGGAGACAGAAACGGAATCTATCCCGTGGAAGCGAGCGATACGATATGGATCGCGAGCTATGCGGAAACACAAACGTCGCACCGTAAATCGCTGACTTTTAATAATATTGAAAATCTGCACAACAGAAATCAACAAGTGATCGGCACAGCTCGATCGTAAAACGTAGAGCCCGTTCAACAGTGTGCAACACCGTGCAGCACGTGCTATGCCGCGCCCACTATCAAAACGCAAGCCAATCAGAAGAGACACAACACAGACACGTAATCCTAAGGCGTAGCGCCACAGGCGTAGCGCCACTGACGTGAACGCTAGTGATCCTGGTCTCACATGCCTCTGGGGGGATGCCGAGCTCCAGTGAGGCTGGACACACTCCCGAATCCACGAGAAGACGACGGTCGCCAGTGTCTGTGCGTGCTCAAAAACATCAAATTCTCTTAATCCATTTTATCACATCAATTCCGTAAAGGCACAATTCCATTTAATACAATGTGAAATAAAGAGATCCAATTATAAAAATACTATCAAATCATTAGGAACAGATCAACAGTAACAGATCAACAAAAGTATTAATCAAATTGTAGACTAGGATCCTCCATTTCTGACTCGCAAAGGTCACAGGTCCTGTCCACCGTTTTCCGCACTTTTAATCCATTCCGCTCCGTTGAGCAAGCCTGCGCATCCGTAATGCGACTTCATCACAATCCGCTTGAGAATCAGGTGCGTATCAAGTACGACTTAGGAATACTGCTTCATCTTTGGAATAAGGTGCATATCAATTGTACGACTTCAAAATGAGATCCATAAAGGTCATGGAGGGACGTCATGTAGACAAGCGTAGTTCGCTTCCTCCCTGGTAAAGGTCATCCTTTATTGAGATGATCAGTTGAGATGTGCGACTCATTTTGGGTTAATGGTCCCAAAGGTCATGCGACTTGAATTCCGATACGATGACTCTCTCGGGCGGTAATGGTCCCAAAGGTCATCCGACTTCTCTTCAAATTTCCATTAAAGGTCATGGAGAAACTTAGCCAATTTTCTGCGGCTTTCAAGCACTTCTTTGCTTGCCTCCCTGGTTAAGACTTAATTTGACCTTTGCGTCGCACATCCAACTTCAACATGCCTCGAGCGGCCAGAGTGCCGGCGAGTTTACCGTAGCATCTCTGATGGGGCCGGCTAGTTACCGCATTAAGTTCACCCCATGAAATTTCCACATTTTAACCTTTTACTCTTGTTCGCCGCTTGTGGCTTACGTTATTACGAGAAATCCGGCTTGGTTACCGTAGTTTTTCTCGTTTTAATTTTGACACTGAATCGCTTAAAAAGAGTGCCGGCACGGTTTACCGTAACAACTCTAATGAGGCCGGCTGGTTGCCGCATTAAGTTAACCTCATCAATATTCCACCTGTTGTCTTTCTCTTTTTCGCCGCTTGTGGCCCCGTTTCGTATTCAAGAGATCCGGCTTGATTACCGTAGTTTCTCTTGTCAATTTATAACACTGAATCGCTTAAGGAGGAGAGCCGGCTAACTGCCGTAACTACTCCCTTGGGGCCGGCTCTATAGACCGAATCAATCTCAACCCCAATAGATATTCCACATGATTTCTTTTAGGCAATTCTGTGCTATAAACGCTGAAAACAACAATTGCACTAATGCAGTTTAAGTTAACATGTTACGTGACCTTTATACTTAACCATGATATTCGCTTCTGATGACCTTTCATGACCTTATCATTAAGGTCATTTGCTTCATTCACGCGGTGACCTTTCACATTTTGTCGTTTACGCCAGTTCAAGTGCTCCGTCGTTAATCAAACATTCAACAGAGTTTCTGATTTACTTTCCATCCTTTCCGATATTCAGTTTGAACATTTCGAAGTCAGACAGCCATGCAGTTCAAAAGGTCATGTCGTTCCATTTGTTCGACAGATATTACCCAATGTCGCATCAGTTATGACCATTCTCCACGCATTTCTGTTGTGCTCTGGCAGCATTTTTCATTTCGCTGGTGTACCGCACGTATCCGGTTTCTGGGGGAATGCCGAGTCCGTTGGTTCGGCTTCCTGACTCTGTTTCTCATCGATTTTCTATCTCGCCAATGATCCGGACGAAGACTGAGTCGATTTCGGTTCGTCAGTCTTCTCTTTTTTTGCGGCTAAGTCTCGTGACCTTTGGATTTCTCGGTCGTCAGTGGAATCTCTTGACCTTTCGGTTTCTCCGTCGCTGAAGCCTCTTTCAACAGTGTAAACAGCGATTTTTGAACCACCTGTCGCGCGGAGTCCGCTTCTGCATCTACTGCCGCTTTTTCTATGGGGAGCATGACCTTTTCTTTCCCATCTTCTTTCAAAGTCTCGTGACCTTTCGGTTGTTCCATAGACACGGAACTCTCTTGACCTTTAGGTTGCGCTTCCTTCTCCACGGTTCCAGACGTCTTTTGACCTTTAGGCTGTTCGAATTTTCTGTGAAAGTCCGTGACCTTCAGGCGGTCTGTCACTTGACCTTTCACTTGACACTTGGTTCATTTGATATTTGACCTTTAAGTTCATTTGCGCTTAACCTTTGGATCATTGGTCACTTTACCTTTTAGTCTTCAGTTATTTGACCTTTTCGGCTTCTTCAAATGTCTGACCTTTGCCATAACAACCTCGTCTGAGTCTCATGACCTTTGTTCTCGCGTTTTCCAAATCCTCTTGACCTTTTCTTTTAGTTTGAATTCCAGTTGGAGTCTAGTGACCTTTCGAATGATCGTTCACTTCTTCCGTTTGTTCTTCCGTCAATTTCACAACCTTTCGACTGGGCGACAATTTCTGATGACCTTTCGTCCCGGATAACCTTTATGAAGACCGTCCTGACGAATTTGAGGACCTTTTGACCTTTCTGATGATTCCGAATTTTGTGACCTTTTCGTTGTTCATTTGAATTTGGGTTGAATTATCTTGACCTTTCGATTGACCTTTCACTTCTACCGCATGATTCAGTCTAAGTCTGATGACCTTTCAAATTGATGATCTTTCTGGCTAGCAACGAAAACAATAACGATTGGCCGCTTTGCGTCGTGTGACCTTTATGCCTTCCCAACTCCTATTTTTAATGAAGTGGACCCCATTATTCCTATTTATGAGGGTTATTTGTTTTCGCGTCCTTTAGTTATCCGATCAAGGAGTTCTTTCTCGGCTGCATCCTCAGGTTCGCCTTTCTGGGTTAGCAGTTCCGTAGGAGTTGGTTTCTTCTTCTTCTGCTTGACCTTTCGCTCATTGATTGCTTTCGCTATATCGCGGCCCAATTGTTCTGCCTTTATTTTGACCGCCTCTATTTCCTCTTTTCGCTTTTCTATAAGGTCATTCTCATTGCCGGTAGCAGTGAGTGGTTCGAAAAAATTCGAATCGCGCTCTAATATTCCAGCGCCAACTTGCTGTTTCAAAAGGTCATCTTTGTCTCCGGTAGCAGTACGTGGTTCGAAAAATAGCTTTTGATTCGGTTCGAAACCCTTTTGCGAAGCGCGTCCTGCTACTTCGATTTCTTCTCCGAAAGCTGGTGACCTTTCTGCCAAATTTCCAGCTTCTGCGTTCAACTTTTTTGTAACTGCTGTCTCGAAATCTTTGTCTTCTTTCCTGGGTCTTCCTCTCTTCTTCCTCGGTTTATCTCCACTCATATCAGGTAGCAGAGTGCGTGGTTCGAAAAATGGCTTTTGTTGTGTGACTGAGTCATTTTTCGGACTCGCCTGATTCATTTTCTTTCCGTTGGCTTTCTCCGTTTCGGGAAGCAGAGGTGGTTCGAAAAAAGATTCTGCCGAGTCTTTTTGAGTACGCTCTGTTACTCGTTCTACTGTTCCATGTTCTACTTCAGGTAGTAGAGGTGGTTCGAAAAAATTCGAGGTACGCTCTGATACTTTTTGCGAATCTTTCTCCTCAGGTAATGGCGGATGCCACAGCTTTAATCGGTCAATCGAGACCACCTTTAAGTCTGCTTCCTTCTTAGGGTTCTGCTCAATGACCTCAGCTTCGTTTGTTCGCGGGAAACTCAGAATCTTCCACACTTTATCGTATTTCGACTTAAAGTCCGACTGGTTTTCTTTCTTCCCTTGTTTCGTGTCCTTTGGTAATCGTATCAGTACGAGGTCGCCCACTTTGAAATTCGGCTCCGATTTCTTCTTATTGTAAATTTCCGCATTCTTCTCATAAGCGTCTTTGATGTTACATCTCGCCACTTCTTCGGCAAAGGTCAAGTTCTTTTTCATGGTCTCTACCCATTCGTCTGAGTTCCATAATCATCGGTATATTCGTTTTTGTAACCACATCTTCCGGCATTGTCATTTCTCTGCCGTGTAGCATATAGTATGCTGAATATCCGTTGTGGCGTGCACGACTCTGTTCATCGCCGAAATAACGTATGGGAGATACTTATTAAACTTTCGTTCATTTCCGCCTTCAGATATTGTGCCAAACCATCCGCAATTGTCTGCATCTGCCTTTCAACTTGGCCTTGACCTTCTGGATGATATGCCGTTCCGAATGTGTGTTTAATCTTAAACACATTGGTGACCTTGCCAATACTTCAGCTGTAAAGTGTCGTCCGCGATCCGTATGTAGGATGTGCGGTGCTCCGTGTACCAATATCACGTGCTTCAAACACTTTGGCAAATTCTTTAGCCGTTGCCGTCTTCATTGGTACCGCAATCACGTATTTCGTCAGTTGATCAATGAACACCGCTATGTACTTATATCCGAGTTTCTTCGTCGGTAGCAAAGGTCCTTTGAGATCAGCATACACCGGAAGAACGGATGTCCGACTTTAATCTCTTGCAATTTTCCTGGCGGGCATTTCCTCGGTGTTTTACGAAACTGACATCCTTGGCAGGCGAATGTAATTCTTCACATCTGTACTCATCCTGTCCCAGTAATATCGTAGTCGGATTGCAGATAATGTCTTTTCGAATCCCAGATGTCCTGCCTTCTCGTCGTGCAATGCGTGAATTATCGCTCTTCGCATGGACAACGGTACCACATATGACCTTTCAAGTCTCCCATTTTTATCCTTTACTCGGTATAATATGCCGTTCCACAACTGGTAATGTACTTCAAATTTCGATCTTGTCTCCGCGTCTGGTAGATGTTCCAATTCATCTATAATCATTGCCAGATGGGGATCTTTTAACTCGTTTATTCCGTAGCTGCAGATTTGAGTCATCCTCTTCTTCTTCATCTCCTTGTAGGTTAACGATGCGGACTGTCGCTGTGCTGAGTTCATTCCAATCTTTGATGACCTTGCAGCGTGGTAATGGTTTGTACCTCTTTTTCATTTGTTTTGGGAATCTCAGCAACTTAATCGGGCACTCATTTAACGCTTGTGCCACCTTATCCGTTTCCCAAAGGTCATCTTTCTCTGGTCCACCAAGTCCTGTGACCTTTTCATTCTGTACTGTAAATTCCGCATCAAGTCCGGTGACCTTTAAGTCACTAACGGCGGGCAACCAACTTTTCACTCGGTTCACTTGTACTTCGTTTTCAGCCGACTCATTCGCCGTAGCTGAAGTGACCTTTAATCGTTTTTCTCGTTGTTCCACCATCTGTAGGAACAGCTGACCGATTTCGATTGCTGGTTCTTTCGTGTCAAATTCCTTCTTATAATCCTCGAAGTTTGGAATCTCATCAAATTCCTCCTCCTGACACGTCGGACCTTCAATTGGTGCTCTTGATAACGCATCTGCGTTGTCACAATATTTTCTGGTTTGTATTCGATTTTAAATTGATGACCTTGTAATGCCATTGCCCATCTTGTCAAGCGCGGGTTCATTCCGACTTTATTCGTCTCTGACCTTAGCAAATTGGTCAGCGCCTGATGATCCGTCCTTAGGTGAATTCTGCGTAATCGATATACGGCTTAAATTTCCTGACAGCGAACACTACTGCCAGACATTCCCATTCCGTTACACCGTAATTTTTCTCCGCTCCATGTAGGACGCGGCTCGCATATGCGATTGGATGTCCATCTTGTGACAGTACGGCCCCAATTCCTTCTTTGCTCGCGTCGCATTCGATGACGGTCGGTTTTGCAGGGTCAAACTTTGCCAATACTGGACCTTCACATAACAGCTGTTTCAAGCTGTTGAACTCTTCTCCATGTACTGCTGTCCAGTCCTTTTTCACATGTTTATCTTGTCTCAGCAGCTCATACAAGCGGCAAGTCTTCTGTGCGTATCCCATTATGAACTTGCGGTAATAGTTCGCTAGTCCAAGGAATGACCTTAATTGTCTTTCAGTTTGAGGCCGTTTGAACTCGGAGACCGCGGTGACCTTTTCCGGGTCCATACGAATTCCGTCTTCGCTGAGTATATGACCCAGAAATCCCATTTGTCTCATTCCAAATTCGCACTTGGTTGGTTTAATCGTGAATCCGCTTCAACCAGACTCATTAAGACATTTGCAGATTCTGCATGAAGATCGCCCAAGTCTTTCCGGCGAAGATCACGTCATCAATGTACCCGAAAACGCAACCCTTTCTTTTTTTGCTTTCGAGAGAACTTTGTCCATACACAATTGGAATGTTGCTGGTCCGTTGCATACGCCGAATGGCATTCTTTTAAATCGGTACATTCCATCTTGCGTTACAAAGGTCGTCTTGTTGATTGACGCTGGATCCATTGGGATCTGCCAAAATCCACTTTGTAAATCCATTTTCCGTAATATTTGTTGCCTGCGCGCGTCGAGCAACTCATCCGGATTTGGTAGCGGGTAATTATTCTTTCTCGTTAGCTTGTTAAGCATGATGTAATTGACGCAAAATCTTGTTCCCATTGTTCCGTCGCCATTTTTCTTTACTGCCAATACGACCGGGAAACTCCACTCGGCGTCTGACGGTTCAATTACATCTTGTGCCAACATCTCTTCGATATGCTTTGTTATAAACTCGCGGCCTGTCCAACTCGTTCTGGCCGGGTTACATTTAACTGGCTTCGCATCTCCCGTATCAATTACATGGGTGACTCCTTTCACATCTCCATACGGTTTCTTGGATGTCGGTAAGACTTTCCAGAATTCCCAGAACGCGTTGTACACATCGTTTTTCTGTTCCTGGGTAAGGTCAGGTTCCAATTTCAGGTTTTCGATTATCTTCTTCAATTCAGGTTTCGTTGTATCATCCACCTCAGGGTCTTCGAGTACGTTCTTTACTGTCCCTGCGTTGACCTTTACATTTTCCATATGTTCATACGGCTAAACGTAGCCAAGAAGCTGATTTTTCTTCACAATCCGGTATTTGCTGCTGTGATTCGCAATGACGATTTCAAAGTACTTTCCTCTGTGGTCCGTTACTCCTGCCAATGGTTGCACTTCCGTTTCCACTTGTGGGACCGGTGTAAACATCAACTTGTTTTGGGCAGGTGCGTATTTTCCCATCTTGACCTTTACGCGTGTGCAATTGGGCGGTTTCAATTTGATTCTTTGGTCACTGTAGACTTTGATCACGTCTTTCGACATCCTGGCCTTTTCCACTTTCAATCTTTTGACTTTAATATCCTTTTCTTTTTCCTCATCTACTTCGTCATCTTCATCCAAGTCCATTAAATCTTCTTGTTCTGAAAGGTCACTTACACCTGAATCTTCCGAAGTCGTTGAGTTATCACTTGAACTCGTCCACTCAGAGTCAGGTTACTGCTCTCATATTCTTGTGCAGTAGCTTGACCTTTGTCAACTTTTCAATTGGGCGCTCATCAACTCCTTCGTCTTCTGATGAAAGGTCACTTTCGTTTTCCGCGAATCGCTAAGTTTTTTTCGCCGAATTTTGAGCAGAGGTTTGTCCCCTTCTTTGCCTTTCGCCGTTTCGTGCGGCGACTTTTGACTCCTTGCTACGAATTCTCGTTGGTGACCTTTCTGATTGATCAGTTTGACCTTTCTTCGTTCGATTTTGACTTTTCCAGTTCATTTATTTCTTCGCTCGTTAATGGCTTTTCAGTCAACTCGACTTTCCTCTGCCCGCGGCGACTCTTGGTGACTCCTTGCTGGAATTCTCGTTGGTGACCTTTCTGATTGATCAGGTTTGACCTTTCTTCGTTCGATTTTGACTTTTCCAGTTCATTTATTTCTTCGGGGCTCGTTAATGGCTTTTCAGTCAACTCGACCGGCGGACATTCCTCACCGTTATCGAGTGGCCTTTCCCCGTTTTTTGCCTCAGTTACTGGGTTTTGCTGTTCATTCGATATTCGCTCCACTTCTTCTTTAAACTTTCTCCACATTTCAATTCTGTCCGTTAACATCTGCGCAATATCGAAAGCCGACTTTGAACTTTCTTCCGTTTCGTTCGATCCTCCTTCGACTATTCCATTCGTGTCTTCAACTGGTTCCTCTTTGTCTGCTTCTTTTACAGTCCCTTTATCGACTTCATTCTGTTGGACTGTTTCGTAACCTTTAGGTCGTTTGGGACCGACGAAAATGCAGTTTGCCATCAGTTCTTCGGTGACCCATTCATCATTCGGAATCGTTTCATACATGCACCACGTATCACCACCTCGTTCTGGGTAGTCCACTCCATCTGGATCTGGTGCAAAGGTCACCTTTTTCTTTTGCATTATTCCCGGTAGCCTTCTTTTCCGGGTTACCTGTAGTTCTCGCATCTCTTTTACGTCGAATTTGGGGATTTCTTCTTCAAATTTATTCCAGTATTTTTGGAATACTTCTTCGTTCCCCTCTTTTAACGCGTTGTAATATACTTCGAGTGATTCGTAGACAGGCGTACCAAGTCCTGCCGGGAAAATAATCGTCCTCCCTTCACCTTTATACATGTGGTTCACACGGAAGTCCCAGAAAAGGTCAACTCTCGCTTCTTCCCACATTTCTCCTTCTTCGGTCATCTCTTCTATCTCTCTTTCAAATCTCTTTTCGGTTGCTACCGGATCAAGGGGATCTTGGATTCCTTTCTCCACACGTTGCAACCAATGGTTTAGCCATCTGCCTCTTCCGATTATAAAAACTTTCCACACATGACAACCACGTTCGATATCTATTCCAATGATACCGTTCGATGTGGTTTCCACATTCGTTTGTCCGCATGATGCTTTTCACTTCCTTTTGGGCATGACCTTCAAGGTCTGCTAATGCGGTGTTACATTTCGGCCATTCTGAAAAGGTCATCTCGAGGCATTTTCACAACACTCCGCGCATTCCCATTGTGGTTGCACTCTGCACGGATCCTCAAAGTAACCGTGGTGACAACTCCCGGCTCGTTCTTCTGGAGTTAATGTCCTTTGACTCGCTTGAGGTTTAACCTGTTCCTGTATTGTGGTATCTTCCTCACATTCGATCGGAGTCACGCTTTTATCCTCAGAGGATATTAGGATGACCTCTGGTTCTTTTTGTGTTCTGTGACCTTTCAACTGTTCGAGCGCCTTGTTGCGGATTTCGCTCGTAAACATCTGTTCCTCTTCAGTTATTCGTTTCAAAACTCGTAACCTTTCGCTCTTTTTATCCTTCCCCACTTTAGCCGTCTTTATTTCCAGTACCTCTGGTACTGGGATAACTTTTTCAACACATTCTTTTTCTGTGGCTCCTTGCTTACAGTCATCTGCGATCATACTTCTCCCGTCCGGAAGAAATATGATCGCCTCATCCATATCTGGCGCAAGCGGTTCCTTTTTCTTTTCGTTAACTTCTTTGACCTTTCCACTTTCTCTTTTCTTCTCCGGTGCCTCTGGTACCGGGATTATCCGTTGGCTAATCTCGTTCTGGTGTACTCTCGTCATTCCCGGTGCCTCTGGTACTGGGATGACCTTTTCTCTTCCCTTTTGTGTCAGCATTGTCCGGTTTAACGTGTTTTCAATCTCCTGTTGAATCATTTGCAGCTGTTCAAATGGTGACAATCCTTTTGGAAACATCTCTTTCTTTTCTTTTCCCGGTGCCTCTGGTACTGGGATTAGCGTTTTATTGGCCGTTTGACCATTTTCCTGTTTTGCAAGTTCGGTGACCTTTCCGACCTGTACTTTAGCAACTGGTTTCGGGTCATCTTCTTTTTCTTCTTCGCCTTCGTTATCCATCAGTACAAATTTCTTTTCCAAGAAGTCAAATCCCAATAACACCTGTACGTCGTCACACTTCGGTCGGACGTAGAAGGAATGTTCGCTTGTCTTCTTTCGTAAGGTCACCGGTGCTACACAGTAGTGTGTTACCATGAAACCTGACGTTCCACTAATTCCATTTATCCGCACCAGCCTATCTGGCGGTAGTGGGAGCATATGAAGTCCATTCTTCTCGCAAAACGGTTTGCTGATTAGCGACGTCTCGGCGCCGGTGTCCAACATTGCGTTGACCTTTATGTCTCCCACTTTCACTTCGTGTGTGTACGCTTCAGTTCCTTTAGGCTGTTTTCCATTTTGAATTTTCAACGTGTGAATCTTGCATTTTACAGGAATCAGCGATACTGGTCCCGGATCCATATCGGGAAGCACCTGTCCTTTTACTGGAGTGCTATGACCTTTCAGTATTTCGCTCAACTTATCAATCCTGTGTGGAACGTCAGTTCGAACATCGTAGTATTTTCGCGGCTTTTCTGTATTTGTTTGCTTCTGCACATTCTGCACTTGCTCATTTGCTTTTGTGCTATCCACGTGACCTTTAGTCACTTCATTTATCGTCTGATGGATCAGTTCCTCTTTACGGTTTTCATTTCGTTTATCCCTCAACTTCTCAATGACTTCACTTGTTATTTGGTCCGCTCGCTTCAATTCGTCTTCTTCACTATCTTTCGTCTCATCTGGTGACCTTTCGTATGTAACCATGTCATATCCCTTTTCGGTCATCCATTCGATCACCTTCGCGGACACTTCATTGTTCGTTTTCGTCTGATCAATTTGTGAAGACATTCCGTCTGTTCGGGCTGGTGACTTGTCATTGGCATCCTTTTGCAGTGCCTCCGATAAGTCCCGTGACCTTTCAACTGTGCCACTCTGTTGCATTTGCGTCATCTTATTTGACCGTCTTTTTTGTTCATTTTGCGCTAAGTCCTGTGACCTTTCGTTGCGCTTCATGACAAATCCGCCGCCCGTCAGCTTTTGTATGGGGACTTTTTCTCCATAATTCGGCGGTTTGTCCTCTGGCGGTGCATTTTGTCGATAATTCGCGTCAGCGAATGTCTTCTTATATTCAGCTGGGTCAAATGCTGGGACTGTGTTCGGTGACTTTTGCGCTGGTTTCCCGGTAACCAACTCTTCTAGTCGCTTTCTTTCACATTGCGTTCGCAACTGTTGCATGTCCCAGTAGTCCTCTTGTGACATTCTCGCTTTCTGCTTTGCTTTCGGCGTCACAGGTATCCACATCCCGTGATTGCCATTCAGTCTGTAGGCCACTTTTTGCCACTTCTCCTTCTGTTGTAGTGTTACTGCGTCCACAAGTGAGTCGTCGGAGTTCTGTGCCATTTCATTATTCTTTTGCTGCGCTGTCCGCAGTGTCAAGTCCGTTTCTTGACCTTTTAACACGGCACTTTCATCGTGACCTTTAGCGTTCGCACTTGCTCCTTGACCTTTCACTTGGACTTTTCCAACAGAAGGTGACCTTTCATCTTTACTGTTAGTGATACTCTGCTCCATCCATTTTTGCCTTATCAACTTCTCTTCTTCGTTCTCTGAACAATTCCAGAACTTTGGCTTTATCTCTCCGTAACAGTCGCAACCTGGTTCATTTGCTTTATCATTTTCTGCCAAGTATTTCCGGAATTTCGCATGTTGCACATTTTCTTCTTTCGCAGTATCGTTCTGCGGTTTCTTCTGATCGAGCAACGCCTGTTTAATCTTTGCGTTCCGTTGTGCGCGTCGTTGCGCTAACACTTCTTCGCTGCAGTACGGTGACCTTTCGTTTTGCTGCACTTTTTGCAGTGTCGCGCTACCGTCACGACAATTTCCACTCGCAGTACCATTCTGCGGTGACCTTTGGTCCCGTTGCGCGTTTCCACTCGCAGTACCATTCTGCGGTGACCTTTTATCCACTTGAACATTTCCACTCGCAGTACCATTCTGCGGTGACCTTTTGTCCACTTGAACATTTCCACTCGCAGTGCCATTCTGCGGTGACCTTTGATTCTGTGACGGTATCCTTATAACCGTTCCATTCCCCTTTTGCGGTGACGGCATCCATATAGCCGTTTCTCTTTGCTGTGGCGGCATCCATCTAGCCGTTTCCTGTGGTTGCGGCATCCATATAGCTGGTCCATTTTGCTTTTTCGCTGACGGCATCCATATAGCCGTTGTAGTGGTCACATTCACTGCAGTACCATTCTGCAGTGGTGACCTTTCATTTTTATCCGGTGGTTTAGGGTCGGGACGATCAGTAGGCTCACCGGTGCCTACTGATCTTGCCCGTTTCCCTGAACCGGCGCCCCGCCTTGTTGCGCGCCCTGCACATTTCCTTGCACATTTCCTTGTTGTTGTCCGATATCGTTTGCTGGGTTAGGATTCTGTCCGTTGCCGTTGTTGTATTGGCCACCACCCTGTTGGTAGTTGCCTTGGCCGCCTCCATTGTTCTGGCCTCCTCTGAAATTTCCGCGGCCATAGCCTCTGTTCCTTCCTCTGAAGCCGCCGCGGCCGAAGCCACCACGGCCGTAGCCACCGTTCTGGCCGCCGCCATTTCCATTTCCGTAATTACTATTTCCATTGCCTTGTTGGTTTTGGAAGTTCGCTTTGTGCTGGTACCATTGGGTGATAAGGTCATATCCGTTTGCTACCGCTGGGCGCCAGCCACCCGTGGCTCGGAGGCGTTGCCACTCCCTGAAGGCAAACAGATTCGGGTTCTGTTCTGGTGGTGTATTGGCGAACTTGCATCCCTGTGTCTGATGATTGCCATACATACAGTACTGGCACATCTGTACATTGTTCGCCACCCATCCGTCGATCATCTGAAACTTGAATTCAGTTCGTGACCCTTGTTGCTGTTGGTTTCCTCTGAAGTTTCCTTGACCTTGACCTTGTCCCTGATTCTGGAAGTTCCCTTGACCTCCATTCCAATTTCCGTTTCCGTACCCGTTTCCGCCAAAGTTTCCGTTACCCATTCCTTGTTGTGGTAACGCTACATTCATAGGGGCCATATTCTGTGGTGCCGGTGGGATTACATTCTGGGGTGCCGGTCTCACTTGGGCCGCCGCTTGTATCGCCGCTACCATCGCATAGGTTATCGGCTGCCCCGTCTGACTGTCGATAAAGGTTACCTTTTCCGTGACCTCTCTGACCGGGGTTTCCACATGGTATTCCACTGGCTGTTGGACTGGTGCAGCTGTCATCCTCTGTTGCGGTACATTTTCCACTTGGCCTTGCCGGATGGTCACGTATTCCTGATTACGTCGACCTTTCGGCGCCTTATACTTTTCCTCGCCCGTTGCCCAATGTCGGAAGAAGTCCTTTACGTCCGTTGGCGTCTTGCACTTCTGTATGCGCAGTGCCTTGTAGAGTTCATTATCCACCCTACATCCTTCAATTAGGAAGCCCACGGCCTGTTTCTCAGTAATGATTCTCTTTGCCTTAAACCGCATCATCGCTTGATAGTATTGGTCAAGCGATTCTTTTCCGAGTTCAAATTTCCTTGCGTAGGCCTCACGTAAGCCTAGGACTTCTTCATCTCGGTCACCGTATTCATCTTTAAATTTGTCCATCCATTCGGTTATTGAGTACTCAATTCCATCTTCTGCCGCGATGTCCTTTTCTCCTTCGAACCAGGTTTTGGCAGGACCTTTCACCGCACTGGCTATCTCAATCATGATTTGGTCGTCCGTCAGCTGGTAAGTCCTTTGGGTTTCTTTCACCAATCGTGTCCACCCACTTACTGTGTCACGACTGCCGTCAAAGGTCATGAGTGGTGTTTTCCTGGCCATCGAGTTGAGTGCTTTTATCAATTGCACCGCTGTATTTTCTGCTCTCTGGTCATCGTCTTCTTCGCTACTTCCATCATCACTTTGATTTCGTTTCGCTTTTCCATAACGGGATTTCCTAGGGCGCTCCTGCCGGCTGGAGGGTCTGTCCCGTCGCCCTTCATCAATGAACACGTTTGTTTCAAAGTGCGAGGGAAATTGTGAAGGGTCACCTCGACTCATATGCGGGTTACTTTCCGAAGGTGGCTCTTTGTCTTCTTTGCCCTTTTCTCCTTCTCGTTCCGCTTTTACGCTTCCTTTACCAGTACCAGTTCGTTTTGGCACTTCAAAGTGGAAGCTTTTACCCGTGCCCGTTTCTTGCGCCTTGCTGTAACTGGGCGACGGTGATTCCACTGTTGCAGTTCTGACTCCGTATTGCAACAGCTGTTCATCCTTGTGTTTGTTCGACATGTTGAGGGCCTTATTCTCGTCTTCGAGGCGTTTGACTTTCAGCTGGAATTCTTCCCTCTCAGTTTTCAAGTTCTGATTTTCCTCCTTGACCTTCAACATGTGTTGGTGGAGCTGGAATGTTTTCTCCTGAATGACCTTTTCAGTGTCGTTCTCCACTTTTTTAATGTGTTCTGCCAACTGGGTCACATCCCTTTCCAACATCATGTATTCCTCAGCTGATGCTTTCAATTGGTTTTTCGACTGGGTGACCTCATCTTCTCTTGTCATCGCCGTTTGGGTCATATCAATCAGCTCCGTGTTGAGTTTGATGATTTCCTGCGTCTTCTGGTGAACTGTTTGTTGCCATTCTTTATCTTTCAACCCAAGCGCCGTGACCTTTACGTCCAAGAGGTGTGCCTCATGCTCCCACCTCATGCCCTGTTCGGCAATTGTCTTAACGGTTCCTTTTAACTCGTTGATCTCTTCGGATACCTTTCGGTTATCTTCTTTCAACGCCTGGTTCTCTTCTTCATGTTCCTTGGCCACCCTGGCGGCTTCATCGGCCCTTCTCTGGTGATCATATGATTCCTTCTGGAGGATCCCGATATTCTCGTCACGCAGCTTCAGGTCATTCCTGAGTTTAAACACTTCGGTAGTGTTTGTCAGTAGTCGCTGGGTAGCCTCGGCAAGTTTAGTCGCATAATCATCTCTCTTGGCTTCTGCTTCAGTGACCTTTTGTTTCAGGGAGTCGCATTCGTCCTTCAATTCTGCCAAATGCCGTGACCTTTCCGCTGTTTCCTCGGACATACTCTCGTTAAGGTCACTGACTGCAAGATGACCTTCCATTTCTCTGTCATCTACCATTTTCAGGTACTCCTCAGCGAGTTCTTTTTGGCGCTCGTATTTGATCTTCCATTCGTCCGCCGTGTTCTCCAAATAAGCCTGTTGTTGCTCCAATTCATAAATACGAGCATTGAGGGATCCCATCTGGGTTTGGTATTCCTGTCTTTTTTTCATCACCTGACCTTCCTTCACTTCGAGTTCTTCTTCCAATTCCTTTACACGTCTTTTCAAAGTTGACGTGGGACTGTTCGGTGATGGCGGTCGTACATTGATGACCTTTCCAGTTTGTGTCCGTTCAATGAGGTGCTCTGGTATGTCCTTAAATCGTGTCATACCTTCAGCGCGGTCGGCTTCCTTCATCGCAGTTTGGAAGGACATATTCATCGTCGCTTCGTCATCCGTGAAGTATGATTCGTTTGACTCATCTGAGACCATTGGAGTTGCCCAAAGGTCATCGCCTGCGGTTTTACCGTTCAGTGAAAGGTCATCCAATCCCAGCTCAGCCAGTTCCTCTTCGGTGACCTTTGTGTTTCTCTCTTCCACTTGAGTCAGGTTCGCATTTTTATCCTGCTCATTCGTTCCGCCAATGGTAACATCCAGCTGTGATGCTCCAATTGAATCCGCTCCTCTTTCTGTGGCTCTTTCCTCCCCAGTGACCTTATTCTGGTTCATCGGATCACTTCCCGCCGTAGGTGCGGGAGTGTGCTTCTGGTCGTCACTGGAACTTTCCTGGTTGGCGACCGCCTCGAGCGCCTTCTGATAAGTGCTATCAGAGCCTCGTGAATCCTTCTTCTCGAATGCTTTGGGCGCTCGAGTGTTCCGCTCATGTCCAACTGGACGTGAGTACGGGTACAAGTCCTTTTTGTACGGGTTCGGTGCGCTTTGCTGTGAGCTGCGGGAGCTTTTACTTCCCTGACTACTGTTGGATGTCGGTACCTCTTGGTCTTTGTCCATGTTGATCGGATAACTTGGACGCTCCTGCCAATTGTTCTCACACACACGTTATTGTATGGTTTATTCAGTTATCCTAAAGGTCACTTCGTACTTCGAAATTTTCCAAGTCCTTTGTAAAGGTCACTTTTCGGTTGAAAAATTTCGACTAAGTCCCGTTTTAAGGGTCACTTTTTCGATAAAAAGTTCGAGAGATTTGCCCTAAAGGTCACTCTTCAGACAAAACTTCGAAGCCGTTCTTACGGTTCAGAACATGTTTACAAATGAAATCCTACAGCTGCTGATATCGCTGTACTACTATTCACTTCAATTTCACTTCGATAAAGGTCACTATTGGTCGCTTTCAGGTCATAAAGGTCACGTAACTAAGTCAATGTGGTCAATTCCAACTTTTCAGTGAAGGTCACTTTTCAAAGTCGAAGGTCACGTTCTGATCTCAAAGGTCACTTTCCGACTCAATTCAACTCAAAAGGTTACTTTCCAACTCAATTTCTGTTAAAAGGTCACTTTCCCGCTCAATTCAAGTTAAAGGTCACTTTTAAGCTCAATTCGATCAAAGGTCACGCTTCCTTTGTCTCAACTCAAAAGGTCACTTTTCGTCTCAATTATCTTATCTCAAATCAAATTTCCCATTACAACTAGAGTTCAGCGGAAAATCCCCATTCGGGTTGTTTACTTCATTCCTATTGGTCAGCTAGCTCAAATTATTCAGTTCAAATCTCAACCAGTCGCAGCTCAGATAACCGACCAATCATGTTGCTCCTCTTAAAGTTTAAATCAGCCTGACGTCACGGTCAACGGCCAGACATGCGCACCGTGTGCAAAACCCCGCCTACTTTTACGCTCAGCTCAGTACGGACCAATAAGAATTGCGAATTTTACCAGCTGACCAATCCCTTAATTAATAACGGTTTTCTACCTGTTAACCGTCCGTCCGTTCCGCGTTCCACGGGGAAATGATCCAGATGATCCAGATTCTTCTTCCAATTCCGCTCCCGCGTCGCCGCTGTTCCGTAGCGTGCCTTGCGCTATTAGTAGGCTACTGTGCCGGCTGTGCCGTAGCAGCAGTAGTTGTACGCTCTACACCAGTTTGGTGGAGTCTGATCTGTCTTTTCCGTGCGCCCCTTTCGGCGTTTCGGCGCTTCTGCCCCACGGCTTTTAGGATTCGCTGAATCCTTGCCGAGTATCAGCGACACCAGTGTAGGTCTTCGCTGAAGACTCTACACCGAGGAACGCTGACAACTGAACTCTTGAACTCTTGCACAGCTGAGGAAACAGCACGGTTCTTCGCTGAAGATACCGTACCGAAAACCAAAGCTGGAAATCCACGTCAGATGAGGCAGTTCACCGCTTGTGGTGTTGCGCTTTGCTGTCGGATAGACCTGTGCCTTACTGGTCGGGTTTCACGTCAAATAACAGGCCAACTTTGCCTGACACAAATCAAATCAGAGAACCGCTGTCGGCTCTGCTACCATCTAATGCTAGATCCAACCGTGATCCAGAGACGGAGACAGAAACGGAATCTATCCCGTGGAAGCGAGCGATACGATATGGATCGCGAGCTATGCGGAAACACAAACGTCGCACCGTAAATCGCTGACTTTTAATAATATTGAAAATCTGCACAACAGAAATCAACAAGTGATCGGCACAGCTCGATCGTAAAACGTAGAGCCCGTTCAACAGTGTGCAACACCGTGCAGCACGTGCTATGCCGCGCCCACTATCAAAACGCAAGCCAATCAGAAGAGACACAACACAGACACGTAATCCTAAGGCGTAGCGCCACAGGCGTAGCGCCACTGACGTGAACGCTAGTGATCCTGGTCTCACAGCAGGATGCCAGAAAGAAAAATAAATGACCACAACAGCTGCAATTTTATACAATCTTCGTTCATGTCGTGAACATCAAGCTGCCCGGCGAAATGCGATCGCTTTACTGCGTCAACAGGGGATAAGCGGGAAAAACCGACTTCTCCCCATCGGAAAAGCATCACAGCGAGCCACATTGTGCCGATGATGGTGATAGCATCACTGAACAGTAATCTTTGTAGTTGCGCAGTGTTTTCAGCTGATTCTTGATGGCCAGCACCAGATCTGAAGGCTGCACTACTATCGAGATTTCTTTCCCCAGTGCGTTCAAACGGTCATCAATCTACAGAGAAAAATATCAATAGTTTAGTTTAAGTTTAAGTTTTCACTATAATTTAGTTCAAGTTTTCACTATATCTGTATATATAACATTATAGAATTTGTGACAAAATTTTGATTTAGCCTCGCAATGCGCTTCACACATACAGATACGTAAAAGTGGTCTAGCTATTTACCAAATAATTCAAGTGCATATTTACTGTTTAAATCTTTATCGTGTTTATGCTAAAGTAAGTCACTGAAAGCAATTGAAAGATTAGAGAAGATGTAAAGACTACAGTGTAGATCGCATGCTTAATTGTACGTTTAGTCAAGTTTCTCGACGAAGACGATCAGTCAAATTCAGCCTAACTGATAAGTGTGACCTTTATGGTGACCTGTAGGAACTGGTCACTGGACTGTCATCAGTGGCTGCTTGTGATTTATTATTCATAGTAACTATGCCAGTAAGTTATATCATGTTCCTCCAAATCTGGTAAAAAGTTACTAGATTGATAATACATGGCACAGAACCATCCAAAAGCTTTCAGGATGGCAGAAACAAAAATATGCAAATGCAGTCTAATATCTCAACGCCAGTTATTTACCCAGTGATTCTGACACAGTGCAGATGGACTTGTTTATCTTCACGTTTACCGTATTTCTGCTTATTGTAAGGCGCTGAATGCAACCAAAGAGGAGGGAACTGCAGAAAACAGATATGAATGCTGTTGCATAAAATGCACGTTAACTATATACATTTCAGTCATACCCCTGCTACAACCTTATTGTCGCAAACGCGTCAACATGCACGAATTCATCCCGCATTGGACAATGATGTAAAAGCATCAATAACTACTGGATTTTATGATTTCATCCCGATACGGAAGCAATGGCTGCATTTGAGCTAATGCGTCCTTCTGTCGTTCCAGTCTCCTGGCCATTGCATGGGTGGCTCTAGATTCCCGTCCACAGATCTTGGCATAGATCATCAGCGCTTCCTTCAAATAGTCGATCCCCACCAAAATCGCCTGCGCTATCAAAGGTATCACACGAAGTGTTTCTTGCGCAGAGCGCGAACCTTGCTTTGAAAACCAGTGCTTCCATTGTCGTGCACAATCCGCAGCGTGGCACAGATACCCAGCGCGCTCCACGTTGTACTTCGGGTACACCTTCCTACAACAGAAACCTTTCTGCTGAACTTGTGAGGATTCTCGTTTAGAACTTTATGTCTTGTAATTCAAAGGCCAACTACGGTCTTCTTTAAAATCCGTAATTTTAACACAATTCCCAGTGGAAAAACTTAGGTTATGAGTTATTGTTGCTGTATGTCGAAACGTTAATATGATCTCGTACAAATTTGTTATCCTAACAAATTGCAACCAAAATCTGAGAAGTAACTTCAGCAAACATTTACGCACCGCATGCAAATGATGAGTTCCTGGAAAAGCTTGCATGCCTCTTCGTAACGCTGGTTGTCCTGATAGAAACCTGCCACACACCAGCCGCTGGTATAGCGCAGATGGGCATCTGGTTGCAAAACGTTCAGACTTTCCAGCTCTTTAAAAACGGTCATTTTGTTAATCGCTATCGACTGATAATTCTTAATGTCAGTCGTCGGCACACAACATTCCAGCAGTGCTTGGTTTGTGGCCATAAACGTTTTGAATTTATGCAGATTGCCGGCACTGACCACACCGCACTGCGGACAGGGAAGTAAGGCGCGCTCATCACTGGGAATAGGTTCGGTACATCCATCGGTGACACATTTCAGAGGGTTGATATCAGCATCCTAAAAGGTTATGGTTAACCATTGAATTGTGTGTTTGCTTTAGTTTTGCATCTGCTCGAAACCGGATGAAGTTGTTCCAGAGACGCTATCTCGATAGTGCATAGTGCATATACATGCCTTATACGTAATATATGAGTATTAAAGTTTAAATTACTTACAAATTTGTCGGAACATTTACGGCAGCTGCAGTCTCGCCCGTACTCTCCCGCAAAGAGAAATTTCCGCTCCTCTAGCGGATATAACATGGTGCAACATAATATCTCCGAACTGCACAGTCGCGCCTGAAACAAAAAAAAAATAAGCATCCTAAAAGAAAGGCTTCTTCTACAACAAGAAACTGCAAATCACTAAAGGTTACCCAGTCAGATGGCACAAGATAATTACTACCTGAAGTACGCCGGTGAAATCCGGGATATCATCGCTCGCAAGTAACCGCACTTGCCGACCGCGAAACATGACGAGTACATTGTGATCAGAACACACCGTCTCCATGGCTCCTCTGGGCACGCACGGATACAGACCGGTCCCGAAAAAAGTGGGGTAGTCGTGGGTGCAGTTCGTAACTGGCAGATGATTATAAAAGATTCGGCTGAGAATATCCATGATCTCCACTCCGGATAAGACTGTCTGGTTCTCAAAAACGGTTGCCAACAACTGCTGGAAGAAACTCTTGTCAACCATATCCATAACACTGTAATAAGGTATTGATAAGGTTGACGTCTTTAACGCAGTACTGTACGTGTACTTCAGGAAGTATAGTATTTTACCACTGCTTCAGGAGCTTGTTATCTGCGTCGTATGGGAAAAACTGCAAAATTTCTCTTGCGGATTTCTTCTCTTTCCGCGCGGACGTTTGCTTGTTATTCGTTTCGTCCTAGAGTAGGAAAAAGGAGACGGAAAACGTTTATATCAATGAACGGTGTAAAACAGTGTAAGTTAAAGTTTTTTTTACTGTTAAATTTTGACAACATTTTGGCTAAAAGGTCATCCACGCTAGCTAGCGTGGATGTTAGGCATGTTTAATTAACAGCAATAGCGCTATCGCTATTAAGCGTGCAAACCGAATGTGAAACATTTGCTTTATAATTTACGGGAAGTAACCCGGTACGTGGTACCTAGTAGGGCACAAAAAATTCCCACAAAATACAAAGTGCACATACTCACAAAATTTCGCTTTTGCACACTCCCAAACACTTTTTTGCATTGTTTTATGACAATATTTAGCCAAATTATTTGTATACGTCGATCGGCGTAAGCAGATGTTTTTATACACTAGCATAAACGCCGTCTGTGGAAGTTTTCGTGCATGTACATATATGAATTTGGTACCATGTGCCGGCCACGCCCTTTGAATACCATCCTTTACCTGAATTTTGTTGATAATTTTCAGCAAGAGTACCAATCGCATACTGATCTTATTGCTGTCGCCCTGCAGTCCGTGATGTGCCTTTTTTAGCTGCTCTAGTTTGGCAGCAAATATCGATCTGGGATCCGTGGCGTTCTTGAATTCCAGGATGCCTTTTAGCAGCGCACATTCCTTTTTGTGTTCTTTTTGCCAATCGCTTCGCTAAAATAAATTCGTCTAAGCCTTGCACGGTCAGGCCTATTCGCTAAAAACCTGTTGCGTTGCGTACTGTTCATAGTGTCTGTTTTCTTGCGTTATGTAGCGGGGTTACATCAGCAGATGACCGTAAATACTCTGGTGATGCAGATTATCGTAAGCGAGGTCTTCGAGTTTCTAGCTAGCTACCCTAGGTTCTGACCCATGTCAGCCGACTGGAAAATTTTCATCTGCTACTAATACTTTGATTTGCGCTGAATTTAGAATATCGTTAATCGGCGCTATTAACCCTTTGCCAACCACACGACGGCGGTCGTCACGGCGCAGGAAACTAAAAGAAACTAATGAATCTAAGAAAACTAAAAATACATGGCTAACCATAAGCAGAAATAAGATGCCTAAGAAAAATTATGACGGATTAGCACAATGACTCCTTAGTCTTTGCGACAGCTCGGCTTTGCGACAGGCGTCTGTTTGACTCCTTAGTATCTGTCGGTCGACGGATTTCTGTTGACAAAATCTTTGTTGGTGGTCACCAACATTAAGTACTACGCACTGGAAACATGCACGCTGTAACAAAGTATACATACGGAAAAATGGAAAATCCGTAGATTTAAAATCCGTAGCTGATTCTGTAAATCCGGAGAATGCGTAAGGATTTTTTTGTTAATCGTCGCAAATAACGAAAGACGCGAGCGCATAGTTAGACTAGCAAAAAAAGTTTCCTCATCTTTTGGCCGAGACTTTGTCCACCCGGTCAGTTTAATTTTCTCAGCAACCGGTCAGTTCGATTCGTCATATCAGCCAAAAAGAAGGCAAAACACTGACGGTTAAAATTCCAAAAGTTCAGCAAAAGTAACAAACTTCTTTCGCCCGTGGTTGTCCTGCAGCGACTGCGATATGGTGTCCTTCTTCATCGACCAGTTTCTTTGTTCCCGTCTCCGGCCCCAAGGTCCGTATATTTCGAAAGCTGCGGCCATAAAGTTCTATCTTGGCTGAAGCCACGCGTGTAGCTGGCAGAAAGGTTAACGCTTCCGGCAGAAAGGTTTACACATCCGGCAGAAAGGTTAACGTGGCGCCTTTGATCGTAAACCATTAACCCGTAAACCTTTCTGCCGGCTACACACGCGCACTTTGCGAGCTTTTTCGTTTCGACCAGCTCCGTTGCGGCGCCGGCGTTGACGACAGTACGTTCAATATATGACGCTGCCAGGGTGTCCACACATATGTTACGTTTATTCCAAGAGGCTTACCACGTTCCCACGGGATAAGCGTGACGACGTCCGGTTTTACTATGTGATATCGATAAACCCTTCGGATCCATTCTTGCAGGAAAACCGCCGGTCGTTAAACCACGAGTAAACTCTCCTGCGATACCATCATGTCTGGGCAGTCGTCCAGCGGATCGCTGGCACCGTGTTCCATGTCTACCAAATTCTTCTACCCACCCGCCGCATTTACAGAAGTGCGGGCCACGATTGGGGCTCCTAACCAAAGCGCGACGCTAGTTTGGTAGTCGATGTTTTTCAGCAAATACACTATGACATTGTGCATTTAGCAGTATCTTATTATTATTAGCGTAGCGGCAATTCAGTATTAGGATTATGTCGTGCTTATTTCAAAATGTCTGCGCTTGCAGAAGCATTATTTTACGTCATACTTATCGATTACCCACATTAATATTAAAGAGAGCCCGAAAAGTAATGACGGGGAAAAACTAGTAGACCTACGCCGTTAAATGGAAAATTTCAGTAACATATTGTATGGACAAGTGTCAAAAACCTTTGCCACTACTTGTCCATACAATATGTTACTGCGGGCCGATACGTTTTTGTCTACGATCTCGAAAGTCAGCTTCTTTGGATATTTGTGATGCCAATTCTTAAAGCACTGTAGGTTCTAATCCTGCATTCGGCCAACTAACCAAATTAGAACGTCTAGGCTGCATATTCGCGACATTGGATATCAGATGCAAACAAGAAATAAACAACGGGAACACAACGGAAAATATTATGACAACCACGTTATATCTACACCCATTATTCAAAAACTGAAACACCTGCAGCATATTTCCTATAAGTGATCATCAATTCCTATTCAAAAAGTATTAATCGTGATTCGTCATCCGCCATGCCGGCTGCCATCGCTTGAATGGTCGGCAAGCGGCATAAGCGAATAACGAGGGAATATATCTGCGACGTGCCTTCCATAACCTGTTGGTGATATTCCATGGCGGCAGCGCTCAGGACCTCGTTCGGGCTCTGCGCCGTCAGCACACGCGGTTCCTCCATCTGCGTAACGGTGTTGGAGTTATTAACGCTGCCTAAGGATTCTCGCAGGATTCGCATGATTTCTTGAAGATGCAGCTTCTTCTCGTAGGTGTACCTCTGCCTGGACTGCAGCAGGGCAGGGGATAAAAGGTGGCAGTGGCACCTGCCACTGGCATCTGCCACCGGCAGTGGCAGTTGCCACTACGCGTTATGGCAAGCGATTAAACGTGGCAACTGTTAGAAATTAAAATATTGAAGGAAGCCATAACTTTTCTTGTATTAACAACTCAAAATCCCTTAAACTCTTGAAGGCATTCATGTGCATGGTCCACGTCAAGTATGATGAACCCTGATTATAAAAAAACATTCTTAGTGCGACTTAGTACAAGGGATACCGAACCGAGTGCGCACCGATTGTTCCCCAGGATTTGTTCAAAAAAAAACGAAAACAAACAGAACAAAAAATTTTGCACACCGACCACATCTGTAGTACCTACAAACTACAGCACAGATACTGAGATACATAAAGAATCATAACCATACGCGCTTTTTGTTTTCCACAATCAAGCGCAGGCCATTTTTACCTTTTCGCTGTCATACAGTCTGTTGGGCGTAACTGAAGCCTTTGAGGAGTTTAAGCCGGTGTTTAGCACATCAATGCGGCAGCATGCGTCAATGGATAAAGCCGCTTGCAGTTCAGCTTGCACCGCATCCGCCGTGCCAATGGAGTCTGGCTCCTACAGACAAAACATTTTCTAGCTTTTAAGACTTATAAATTTTTGAAGTTTCTTGCGCTTTTTGCGTTCGAACGCAAAAAGCGCACGAAATCTAAAAACCCTAAGAATTCTAAGGAGTTCCCAGAACTCTTAGGGTTTTTAGGTTTTCATAGAATTTTTCAAGAATTCTATGAAAATTTGTTTATTTTTAGAAAGCCTAAGAAATTCAAGAAACTAAGAAATCTAAAATTAAGAAGAACCTAACATAACGATAAAAATGAATAAAACCCGTTAACGATGAAAACGAACAAGTTTGTCTCCGACTTTTAGTAGTCAGACTCAGCCCTACGGCCGCGAGCCTGTAGCCCAACAGCTTTAAACACTTTTGCCACATCAGTTTCTTGCGTTACTCACAACTGATGCGAAAACCTGAACGATACTGTCGATACACAACGAAGTTTTTGTATTTTCGTCGTTTTTATGACACATACCGGACCGACGGGACCTTAGTCAAAACGCTCGTTTTAAGCCGCGCTCATCAAGCGTGACAGATTAGTTAGTTTAGCTTTCAGAATGTGTCATGACAAGTCATCCAAAATCAAACGATTGCTGGAGATCGCCAGTCATGCACGAATGGAACGCTTTTACAATACCGTCGCATTACCGCGCTTCGATCGTGAGCGACACTGATTCTGAGAGTATCTGCGACAGTTTCTTCTGCTAAATAGCGATTGCAGCACTCATTTAATACTGCATGGAAGGCGCGGAAACAAAACTCAGCTGGGGTGTACGTCCATAGCATCCATAGTTCTATAGAGTCGATCTGTGAAAATACGAAAATGCTCTCCCTAGAACTTATCGTTGGATGGCAAAATTGTCTCAAGATGATTCGGAATTTTAATAGGTTGCCATGCTTTATCGCTTGCCAGAACGCGTAGTGGCGACTGCCACTGCCGGTGGCAGTTGCCAGTGGCAGGTGCCACTGCCACCTTTTATCCCCTGCCCTGCAGCAGCATGGCTTGTTGGCGCTGGTAAGTGTCGCGGAGCTGCTGCATGGCTTGCGGTGAACAAAGATTACCAAAGAGTCTCGAAAGGTCGTCACTTCCGGCCACCTCGTTGTCGATCGCAGCATTCCAAACAGGATTAATAGTTAGTAAAATCGCGCTCGCCAGGACACTTAGTCGGACAACCTGTGCCATTTTCATGATTAAACTTGGCAGTTACTATTTTGTGCTAAGAGAATTTGTAGTTGACTGATATCTGTTTACTAGCAAGCCAAATTGGTGGTACGTAGTTATCAGCGTGAACTACCGCATTTAGGCAATGGTTTGACAAATGACTAGGTTGACATGAATAGCTTACCGAGATACTTACATTCAAGAGTTAAGGCGGTGATTGCATAGAATAACAGGATGCGTATCCTGGGTCCGTATTCGTAGTGCTTAGATTACGCTCACTGCTTACACAATAACTTTTTCGTGATCTTCGAATCAAAATAATTTGTCGGAAATTGAAATTTGTGGTTAAACTCGTTTGTTAAATTTCCAACTCCCGTAAGTCGCGCGACCAAATGTCAGGTAACGAAACGGTTGTGCAGGAAAAGGGAGCAGGTATTAAAATCAAATTCTGCTTTGGAACTACTGTATAGCAGTATTCACATTCAACGGTTATTCAACAGCAAGTTTCTTTTAGTAAGTGCTGCTGTCATTTCGAAATAAACTTAAAGCGTTTCTTTTGTTAGAGTGAATTACGCAGTTATATAACCGGATTTGTTGTAATTTGGAACATTTGTCCGGACACGTGCCCTCTTGTTACAGATGCGAGACGCGAGTACATTATATTCGTCGCACAAACGCGTGACTACAGATAGTCCGGCAGTATACTGTAATTTTGTTCATCCTGACTATCATTAAATATTTATGATAGTCAGTGCATTAACGGCGCTAAAGCCTAAATACATACGAACTTTGCGGTTTGGTAGCTTGTTCATTATAGTTAAATCCGACGTGATATCGAATTAGTTAGTTCAGAGTTTATTTCTTGTGAACATGAAAAAATCGAGCGTAGTCCGTGTCGTGGCCATCGCGCTTTCACTTGGCTGTGCTTTTAGCGGCAAAGAGGACGCAGCTACCGGTAGCCTTCCAAATTTCTTGGGCGATGTTACCGTCAATGCCCAACCGAATCCCATTTCTCTTCCAGAACGGCTGCGTCAGTATTTAACCGGCCCCGTGCCTCTGTACCGCTTGTCACCACAAATTATGCAGCAAATCCGCGCAGACGTCCAACGCGAACAAGCCGGACTGCGGGAAGCCAAGGACAGAGAAGCGTTCAAGAAGCAGCTGGAGAATGAGGCGACCATTCAAAACTACTTCGATTCCCAGAGCGGCGCCAACGATACAAACAAGACACGGATGGCGGAAATGCGCTGGCTGTTCGAGCAGCGCCGGAACGAGGTTGAACGCCTGCAAAATGCGGAGGCCATCAAATATCAGCAACCGGCGATGAAAAAAATGGTGCTAGTAGAGGAAATAACGCCTTGGGCTTTTCGATATAATCTGTCTTAGCCGGGGATGGGCAACAAGATGCAGGTAGAGGCAATAATGCCGCAGCAGCAGTTTCGGGCTTTTCGATATTTACCTTCTCACCTTTGATCTTCTTATACGTTGCCTGCGACGTGATGGATCCCGATTAATATTACAGTTTTCTATGTCGAAATGGGCAGTAACTATGATATTAAATTGGTTTGATTCTTCAGTGAGTTGCTCGGATAAAGTTTGTTTTGTGGTTTTCGTTTGGTGCTTACTGATTTGCTTCACACATCTTGTTTCAAGGGAAGCATGTGGTGGTAATGTTCGAGCTGGCATCGGTGAAATGTAAACTTATGTAAATCACAGAATTTTGAAAAACGGCAATGAAAAAGGTGTCTGTTATATATATATAGTTTCTGCCGGAAATGCAGTTATGTACTCTGTAGTTACTTAATAGGGAAGTAGCCCGGTGCATAAGGTGTTAAATGTGTTCACATGCACTGAGATTTTTGATAAGCATGTTTTCATAGAAACTTTTGGATCTACTTGCAGTTTTCGTTTGTGCGCGCAACATCTCACCAACCGGATGTTGCGCGCACAAACGGCTGTCACGCCAATGCATTCAAATGATTTGACTATAAAATGAAGAATGCAGGAATTTGTTTTCGAGTGCGCGAAAGCAGATGTGCTCGGGCATGTACATGTAGCATGCACTACATTTTCTATATAGATATAAATCCGGGCATTGCGTTGCTACTTGTATGTTACACAACTAAGAACCCATCTATATAAGTTACGCCATGGCCGAACCCACAATAATGCGATTTGCTGCCGCGCAAATTAGATCTATGCATGTGTGAGGGCGGTGCCAAAAATGCATACTCGTAAGGGCCTTAAGTGAATGTGTGGCAATCCCGCCTCTTGCTCATTTTTGGACCTAGCATATATGGCGTGCATCTACGATGCAGCGAACACTTGCCCGTTTTCCTAACCCATGGGCAAATTTTCCGAAATTTACTGGGATGCAAAAATATTCGAATTTCTTTGTAGTTTTTAAAATCAGAACTCTGGACTTGCAAAAGCAAGGTTTTAAAAATTTTAATATTTTAAAGTGAAAATGTCCGCTCACGATATGGTCTCGACGGATTCGTTTTTCTATTTCACCGACCCAAAAAGACCGGGACAAGTGTTTGCGATAAAACGCAAAGAAACTGCACCAGTAAGCGATAACGCTGCAGCAGGAGTATCAGCGGCCAGTTATCAAAAAGCCTTTATGAAGTCTTACCAGCCAGTCAGCGCGGCCACGGAGTCTGAGCTGGTTTCCCAGCCGAATGCAATGCTAAATATCTTGCCCTCTTGTACCAATGGGCTTCCGCGAGATATCTTAATGGGTCTGGATGATGTGATTACAAACCTTGAGCCTGGAAACCCGGCTACGCCTGGAGATCCGGCTGAGCCAGAAGAATTGGCTGACGAGGAAGAATTCACGGGAACGCAAGGTAAAAGAAAACGGAAGCGGATGCCCGCCGATGAGAAGACGCTAATAAGGCTGAAAGCCGTCCTCGAAAAAAACCCTTTTGATTATCCTGACAAGTCGGTAGAGCGCAGAGAAGCATGGATCGCGGCCGTGAAATTAGCCAACGGGGACGACAACATTCCTGTTAAGGAGGCAGATACGGTCGCTCTTAAAGCAGTGGTGCAGAGACATCTGAAGGTGTTTAAATCCATTGATAACGAGGATCGCCCAACCGGGACGGAACGAGATCTCGAAGTGTTTGACGAATACATGCAGGTAAGCGCAAAAGCTCCCAGCTGACTTCTCATTCATATCTTTAACGCCGTAAAATCAGTAGTGTAAATATCAAAATTCGCCAGCCGGATATCCAGGCTTGTCGATTTTTTACTGTTTTCTATTATTCTTTAGTGTCTTTTAGTTTTTATGGCATATACGGTATGTTTGGCTTTTTAAGCTTTACAAAACAACAAATTTAGGTATCAAAAAAGGATCTATAAGCAGCCGGTTATCCAGGCGTATCTCCTTTCATCTTTTCTAAAATACTATAAAAGTTCACATTTTGTTTTACTAGGTGATGGAGCAAATTACCAGTTATAAGGATTCAGCGCCTCTTGCTGTTCGCAAACCAGAAAAGGCCAAAAAAGATGCAGCCATTTCATTGCGCGCACGAGCCACTAGACTAGCGATGACGAGCGGGATCTCGTTGGAGAAATTTGGCGATTTGTTGACTGCTGAAACAAGTGGCTACGATGGTGACTTTGAGAATGGTGACCTGGAAGAACGCTGCGATGAAATGCACTTCGACAGTACGTTGAAAAATTTTGACTTCATTTTCATCTGAGGTCAAGTATTTCAATTTTGTCGTGGTATGAGCAAATTAGCAACTGTCCTTCTTTATTTCTGCAGGAGACGACCTTATTAAAATCAACAAGGATGGTCAGTTGAGTCTTCTACGACGTTTGAAGAGATCGCCAGGCAATCCGGCTTAGAAGACAGTCTTCAAATGCGGGCTGTCAGTGAAGCTACTCCAGGTGCTAACTCAAGCTTAATCAGAACAAACTGTGAAACAACAAAAAAAGCCGGAAAGCCGGCTGGTGTTAGAACACCAAAGAAGTCACCATTTAAAGGCATTAGAGATGTGGCAGAGGCTGCTCGGAGGAAGGCGACACACCTCCGTGGGAGCAGGCAGCAGTTAGCAGCGCTAGCTGGAGGCTTGCAGTCCGCTGTGGAAAAAATGTCAGCAGGCGATCAAATTAGTTATGCTATGGAGAAACAAGAGCGGGCCTTAGATCGGGCTGCGGAAAAGGAGAGGGTCGAGGCAGATCGCGCAGAAAGAATCCAAAAGGATAAAGAAGACCGGGCTGAAAGGGAGCTGATCCGACAGCAGCAAGCAGAAAAGGAAGAAAAAGATCGAGCCGAAAGAGAGGCTGTCCGGAAGCAAGAATTAGAGCGATTCAAAATTGAAATGGAGCAGCGCGGAAAAGAACAAGAAAAACGGTCAGATGAGATTAAAACGTTAATTGGTTTTATGGGTGATTTGATTAAGAAGCCTAAAAAAACTAAAAAGTCTGCGCAGAATACAGAATAAAAGTTTTGATTTTTATTTCCAAAAAGGACACTGTTTAATTCTTAATAATAAACTGACAATAAAAAATACAGCAACAGCCGGATGTCCAGGCTTAGCCGGTTATCCAGGCTGCTTTCGATGCTCCTTTGTCCGTAGGTATACCTCAAGCGCAGGTGGAGACACAAAAAATTTTTGGTGAATTAATTCAAACCCATACAGACATGTCAAACAATTTGCTAGTATGGCGGAAACCAAATACGTTTTACCCGTTTGTTGCCAAAAGAGCTTATTGTTCTCCCGATAATTCCCAAAAGCAAACAACGAGCAGATTTTCTGAAATCCCAATTCCACTGCTAGCCGTAATCTGGACATTATCAGATTGAATTGTTCTTGAGCCGGTGTAATTCGCGGACCTTTATAAGGAACTTGGATTTCTTCCGAAAGACAATACCCTTTATCACCAAATAAAAAGTACGGCTTCCCCCACTCGAGATTTTTTATCTGCAACCGCTCACGTATTCTAGACTCCCGTGCCATATATCCGTCATGCCTGCTTCCTTCGCACGGTCCCCACATATTCACTATCAGACCGTCAGGAGCCAAAATGCTCTGATACTTCATAACGTGACCGCGGCAATGACCGGAATAATACAAGCGCTGCAAAAATCCAGGCCGGCAGATTGGACGCGCTGTGCCATCTATGAAACCCCAGCACTTGTCTGCAATACGACAATAGCTTAGTTATTAATTCCAGATTTCATGGCGATCCATGATCAGCCGGCTAACCAGGCTTAAATTACCGTAAATTCCTCCACTCGCTGTTTCCACCGCCTTTGCGTAAAGTGCTATGCGTTCACCAGATAGCCAGGGTTGTGTTAAAGAGTTCAACAAATGTCCATGCTTATCATAAACGATGTTAATTGTTGCATTGTAAATCCTTGATAATTGACTTTTTTCCCGGCCGAGTAGCTCCATACAATCACCCCACCGGTTTGGATAAGCAAGTCTTCTTAGCACGACAGCTAAACCAAAACGTCCACTCACTTTCGAATTGTTGCTGCAGTGAATGACATTTGGAATCTGCAGGGCGCGGTACAGTCTTTCAAAATCGTTATAACACTCCAGCCGGAAAAAATGCTTCAGCTTATCGTTTCCCATCGTTTGCAAGTCTAGCTCGTGCCTCACGTAGAATTTTTCCAATTCCTTCTCTTGGCGGTCCACGACAAACGCTGCTGCTGCAAAAAGCAGTAAGCGCCAGGTTTTCCGGCTACGTTTCTTCCGTGCTTTTGCAGCTAAAGCACGACGTGGTTTCTTTTCAAACATGTGAAAATTATTATTTACCCGTGCCATCTCAAAAGTAAATCAGTTTCTGAGTTTCACAAAAAAATTAGACGAGGGAGGAGAAGGGCTGATATTTTTTACTAACATCTCGTACCGCCAACGAAATGCAATTACATGAATTTTAATCAGATTCACAAGGTTTATGATTTGAGATTTTGTTGTTTCTTCGTAGGATTCTTACATGGTCTGCCAATTACCCAAAGATTGCATAAAATCGAGTGAATTCACTTTCTTCAGTGCCTAACATTTATGTAAAAATAACAAAAGTAGCCACAGACGAAATAATCCAGTAGGAACAGAAGCATCAGTACAAAACTGATATTATTACAAAAACAAAAAATCCAACCATATTGATGTGTTGCGTTCATGTTGTTCCATAAACCTGAAATCAGATTAGTAGCCAGGTTATCCGGCTTTTAAGCGCTCGTAAATGCATCGTAACTCAAATTACCTAAAAACGAATGTTGCGATGAACACGCAATTTTTCCGCCCAGACGTCCTCCCAGCGACGATCCTCACGACGGCGGCGCTCCGTACGCTCACGATCTTCCCGACGATAGCGTTCCTCGCGAGCGTTTCGTTCAGCGCGGATTTCGTCGTCACGTTGGGCGCGAATCTCAGCATCCTCCGCTTTGCGGTCATCCTCGATTTGGCGCATAGCTCGCTCTTTATCCTGTAGCAGTTGAATTTATCAGGACCATGAATAAAGTGCTTTTAATAATATCTAATTATTTTCATTTCATTTTTGAGAAATACATTTATATCGCCGGATATCCTGGCTGTAAGTGAAGTAAATTTAAATCACGCGAACCTCCAGAAATTTTTTAAATTTCTTCGCGCGTTCTCCGTCACGTGGCTGAAAACGGCGACTGTTCAAACGACGGCATTGACTGGTGGTGTGCCCGGGTTCAGGCTTGCGACAGTTAAAGCACACATACTGTGTTCCTGGGGAAACAAAATTCCGGCTGTATGAAAGTATGTGAGCAATTACTCTACACTGTCTACCGCGAGCCACAGCCGGATATCCAGGCTCAGCCGGAATTCCAGGCTCTTTCATGTCAGGCGTTTCATCCAGATCGCTTTCCGCTCCAGCCGGAATAACATCGGCGTCTTTCATGGACATACGATTCAAAGCTGAAACAGATGGGCCCGAATAATGTAAATATAAACTGCAAATAAACGGCCTATGTAATACAGCCTGATACCAGATTCAACTTTTTCGAAGGCTTCTGCTTTGTTCTCCGAATGTTCCCACTGCTGAACCAGAGCGTCGACTTCTGAAAATTAAAAATTTAAAAAGCTATGGAAAGCAAGGACAAATGTGCTTTATTTTTCCGTACAAACGTCCGCAAATCTTGCTTAGAAGGGAAACAATAACTGTTCCAATTTAAAGTCATTACAAGCAAAGACTACATTTAGAAGGTTTTACAATGCTTACCTCTCTGATCTCCAGAAACGCTGGATGTTTCGGAACGTGCGGACAAGCGCGACACAGAGCGAGGGATGAAAACCATTATGAACAGCTGCAGTACTACACGGACTGAATCCGTCGACCTCAAGCTCGATTCTTCAATTAATAACACGACACAGATCGCCCTGATTGAGGCCTTGAGACAAGAACGATATGAAACCAAGACATAAACTTTCAAAAAGCTATGAAACAGGTAGATTTAAAAAAAGTAGGAGTTAAAAAACACTAGGAACTATCTGGTTTCAAAGGAAGGAATGAGATTCCTTAATTTAGTTTGGACAAATTTTCAAGATCGACTGGCAAGATAGTTGTATGTGTGTATGCAAAGAGGCTTGCCATGCCGCACACCAGCGCGTTCAAACACGTTACGATCTATACACACAGGCCAGTTTCCGGGCGGTTCCAGCGTTAGTTGTTTGTATGCATAGGTTTCGTGTATAGATACAAGTTGTAACGCTTTTCCACTAATATAATACCATGTACAAGTACAACAGATGCACAAGTACCATGCATTTATAATTACTAACTAAATAAATCTTCTTGCGATTTAAACTACAAATCAATCAACAATTAAGCAAGCTGCGTTATGTTTTGCCACACATGGAGTTGCAAAAGTCGACGAGCCGAAACCATAAATCCTTATAAGTTTTGGATGTGATATACGGTAAACAGTAAATACCGGAAGTAATCTTTTCGCACTCTACAGTAGAAGTGCAGCAGAGACGAGTTCTGACACACACATCTCGTGTACGTGTATGTCAAATGTATGTAAATTAAAACAAGTTCAGAAAATCTGGTTTTTACGACAACAACTAAATAATTCTCGTGCGACGTTTTTTGTTGTCGATAGTTAGCACACCATATAAGCATTGCTAGTACCAGATAATCTCTTATCATCTTTCACTTGACTAGCCAAATCAAAACGTAAAAAATACGCCAACAAAACAATCAAAAAATTGTGTGCACAATTTCATGACACAGAGAGTGTGAAGAAACATTTAGACAAGATAAAAACTAATAAAAAGCCAAAAAATCCGTGGAACAACTGTAATTCATCCGATCCACGTGAGAGAAAACGTTTAGAAAACACGAGGCCAGAAAGAGAAATAAACGACCGCAACAGCTGCAATTTTCTGGTTAATTTACACACACTTCCTCCTTGTCGTGAACGTCGAGCTGCCCGGCGAAAAGCGATCGCTTTACTGCGTCAACAGGGGATAAGCGGGGAAAAAACCGATTTCTCCCCATCGGAAAAGCATCACAGCGAGCCACATTGTGCCGATGATGGCGACAGCATCATTGGACAATGTAATCTTTGTAGTTGCGCAGTGTTTTAAGCTGTTTCTTAATGGCCTGCACCAGATCTGAAGGCTGCACTAATATCGAGATTTCTTTCCCCAGTGCGTTCAAACGGTCATCGATCTAGAGGAAAAAAAACACCACCATTAATCAGCTGCATGTATTTCACAGAAAACTGGAAATCATATTCACTGTCGTATAAAATTCCGTTCAAATACGGTGACAAAACCACACATTTTGTCACAAGAAGAATAAATTGTTTAACATCAGGGTGAATAATTTTTTAACACTGATCGCGTTTTTCTAGTTTTTGTAATTTTTGAACGGAGCGCCTCAGCATTCACAATTTTCTTCTGAAAAGCATTCAAAATACAAGCGGAAAGTATGCCGAAATTTATTTATATTTAATAAAATTATAACCTTTCCGGAACAATTCAGTACAACAAAACAACTGCATTATTTTGCAAAAAAGGTCTGAAAATTATTAATAACTAAGAAAAAGTATAAATAAAAGTAAACACATCAAATTTACCTCGTTTTCTTTAAAGAACCAGTTCAGCGGTCGGTGGTTGATCTCCGTGAGAACCCAATTACATAGACTGCTCCCATCACACGTGACGGAGCGGGCGGGCAGGCCAAACTTAGCCGCCGGTTTCTCTGGGACAACGGTTTTAATTTCAGCGGACTTCCCCTCCCGCATCAGGCCCAGATTCTCCCCATCCATCTGACGCTCGATGACCAGCACGCGGGCACGTGGCACCCGGTTGAGATTGAAGACCACGGAGCGATTGGGCGGAGCGTCTTGGATGAGGCGGTGGGCGTCGGTGGCGCGGGCAATGTAGATGCCGTTGACCGACACCACCTGGTCGCCCAGATGGAACACGGAGTGGAAGTGGGGATGTTCGCGCTGTTTCCAACCGGCCACCCTAAAAATAAAGCCAAATAAAATTAACGAACAAAATTTATAAAGTTAAAAATACATTTCCAGTCATTATCTATAATAAATTTCTGACAATTTTCAATTTAATTATCAGTAAATTTAATACTATCAATTTAATTATTACTTATTTCTATTTATTTCCTAATTATTTTCAGAAAATCCCCCATGTTTTTAGTGGAACTAATCGCTCAGTTAACTGTTCAGCTACAGTTTACACGATTCGACGAAGTATCACCTGCACTGGAATATTTCGCGAATTCATGAACAGCCTAAGCTACGCAGAAAACCAACAAAAAAATTCACTGAATGGAGCATCGATTTATGCCTGCGACAGCAAACTGCGCTAAACGCTGACAGATCATCGTCAACAAACCATAAAAACACTTTGTCAACAACGCGGCCATACGGTCAACATTGTTCACACGCAGAGCGCGACTACCTTGCGCAACAGACGAAACTATGATGTCATGTTTATCCAAACACCCGCGCCGCACAACGCCGATGACCAAAAGCATGTAGCGCGTCCTAATCAGATCGGGCCCATCCTTCTGATTATATTAATACGTGCACCTTCGCCTGCCAGCGTCAACAGCCAAATAACCGATACTACCCAGACGACCGGATGGGATTGGAAGCGGCCTGACATTGTGCCGTTAAACTAGCGCACTGTTTACCGAAACAGAGCGATAGATAGGGGACGGATGCAGACCCGAAGAGATACCTAATCAAGCGACAACGCACCTTTTACACTTTTACAGCCCGGCTGCTTCCCGTCGCCGCCTGTTCTACACACGCACACCCTAATTCCGCGTGCGCGAGCGTGCTCACTTTGTGGAATGACACACGGGCGGTCATTTTGCCAGGAAATCGACTGGAGAAAAATGCTGGGCTATCCATCTGCCAAAATATCTTTCACACCACACCACAGCAGCGCCTCGTGTGTTTACAAAATCGCATCGCAAACAAATAATCAGTCACGATCCATCGGTTATCGGGGCAAAAATCACGGCGTGAAGGTCACGCGCCAACTTGAACCACCCAAAAACAGAAAAGCCTTATCGTTTAAAAAATCTATCATTTAAAAAAATCAAGGCCCTGAAATTTCCACGAAAAAAGTTTGAAAAAATCGAAAATATTAAACAAAAAGGGCAAAGTTGAATGAAATACGATAAGCATGGAAAGATAATTTCTGCTTGCGCAAATGTTATGCCTTTTACCAGACACATCCAAAGGCGTCCACCAGCGCCAATGACGCCAGACAGTCCTTCTTGCGCAGCTTGACGGTGACCCCCCGCGGATCGTGCATCTGCTCCTTCAGTCGGACGACCTGCTGCTGGCGCAACGTGAGCACTTTTTCCGTCCTTGTTGAGCCGGTATTTTTATCCTCGCTCTTGTCGGTATCACAGGACCAGAAGGCTGAAAAGGGCGCCAGTGCTGACGTGGGACTGGGCTCGGATAAAGTGGAGGAAGCCACGCTATGATCACTTAACGCCGGCGAGGCCGTCTGAGATCGGGTTTCCTGTTGGATAATAAACCGGTAAATTAACAGTAAGCAACATTTTGCAACATGAAGTAATAAAAAGTAATATAATTATATTCGAAGTATGCGAAATTCATTTTACACTAAAGCAGTTAAATACTCGGAGCTTTCCGAAGAACTGTGCAAACCTGTGCACTACGATTGCTCCCAATGCTCAATCACAGAAATGTACGCCTGTGAAATATAAATTCCGTATGCACCGTGCAACAAAAAGAAAAATATCGGAAAGCGTGATTAAATTCACTTTTTCCAGCTTACGAAAACTATTGCATCATCGACGGAGCTACGTTTAATCTGTAAATCGATAAATTTGTTATTATTGACCCTTCCATTTCGCACCATCAACGGTTGGCATAAAAGCAACGTCGGTGGTTCGCAATGGATTATTTTTCCACTTTTGCTCTCCTGACCAACCACTTCGGATCAGCAAGTATTCCGGTCGGCAGGATGAATGAATCAAGAGGCTTGTTGTGACATGTGTGCGGGAGTATGAGAGCAGAGAGCGGATCGGACCGGCATTAATGATTTATACCCCGATGAATGGGCACGGCTCCCACACCACACCACTTTATTTTTATTTCATTCATTCATTTATTCCGCCGCGCCATCTGGTCTGGCAAAGCAACACAGTACACACACTCATGCAGTCAGGCCTGATGAGCCAGCCAAGCAGTCGCCGGGGATATTTTTATGAATGAATAAAATGAATGAATGAAAGCGCAACATGAATGAAAACAGCGACCTGACTGGACAGTTGGCAGTGCAACCACGTTTCGATGGATAGACATAACTGACAGCGGGAGAGATGTGCCATATCCTATGAGTTTCTTTCATTCACAAAAACTGACCACCGACGCTGATTACCGCCCTTTTTTCAGTTCGAAGCTGGGAACCATTGGAAAGTCCGCCCAAAAAACATTGCACATGCATGCGAACAAAACTCTAATTTAGTAGTACTTGCAAGGGTGAACTGTGAACTTATTTGCAAACCAAAAATTATAATTATTAAATGCAGCGGACTGTAAATGTTCTTCACAACATCTTTCGATGGTAACCCGCATTGGCTGATGCCACTACTCTACGAAACCACACTGAAACATAATACAGCTACACATTTACATTTACCTAATCAAATTATTTTTCGTCTCATCGTCATTTTCAGAAATTCGTGTTTTCAGTGTTTGTATATATTTTTTCTGTCCAGCTACCTGCACCTGAATGTGTAACAAAATTAGTCTAAATCTACGCGCGCGAATTGTTATGTATTCTGGCTGATGGCGGTTAAAGAACTTAATCCTTTACCAAAATTTTAAAATGAAAGAAAGCATCAAACTATGTAGACACAACGACGTCAACACGTACAACGCAATATCATTTCACGCTAAAATAATGAAAACGCGTGACTTACTCGTCTGAAATGACCATTATCCATCGACGACGACATCCTCCTGTCTCTCCTTGCCACACTCCCTTCCACTTTCTCCAGCTTCTTCTGAAACAGCGTCCCATACTCTTTCTTCTCCTCATCCAGACTGATCAGGGGTGCCATTCCCCCGGCGTCCTTGTCCTTCCGATCCTCGGCTATCCGTGGCGGTGGTGGCGGGGAATATGCGCCGAGAGGAGCGGATGCGGCACCGTCGCATCAGTTTGACGCCGCGCGGAGGGATGGGCGGCGGCATGGTGGGAGAGGTCGGGAGGGACGCGGATTTCTGCTCTGGAATGGGTGGTGCACTGAAGGCCGGAGGGGAAGACAGCGCCGGGTCCAGCGGTTGGATGGGGAGGCGCAGCGCCGGGGGTTTCTTGATGGGGTGATCGCGGAGACGGCCCGATGTGCGGGTGCGATCACTGCGGAGGAGTGTCGGCGACAGGGAGGTGGACGGGGTGAAGAGGATGTGCGTGGGCTCGGACGGGGGTTCCGAAGGACTAGGAGGGCTGGGGTCGGCTTTCGACACCAGAGGGCACCGAGTGTAGGCGTTTTTATCACCCTACAATCATCCGAATTAGATCCAGTGCTTGTTATTTGCGGTTTTATAATTACCCTTAACGTAGACAGATTTGACATTGACAGCCTTACAAAACAATTTTGATTTTTTCTAAATTTAATTTTCGAAATAACGCAACGCCTGAAATGCATTGACGTAATTACAAGCGATGCGGTTAGCGTCATCGGAAATTCCAGCAAAATTGGTTTGTGTTTATGCAAAGAGCGGATGCGATAAAGGGAACCATTTGCAGCATCACATCCGCATGGATACTCAGAGATTTTCTCACAATGATGATAGCGATCGAATGATGAGAAATCGAGCGTTGGGGTGGCACACCCCACTGACCAACATATCTGCATACTTCCGTGCTAGCCATGAGCGTGAGTAATGCGCTCCCATTAGGGCGCTCACATGGACCGCAGACGAATTTCAGCCATGATGCAATCGTTCAATATTCGTGAATAAAGTAAGTAAACTGCTCAAAATAGTTAAATCACTTAATTACAATTTTGGAGCAATTTTAAGTAAACTATCGAAACATTTAAATAAATAAATTCAGCTAACTATTTTTTGACAATTACTAATTATTCTACAAATATAGGTACCAGTAATTTATTTCATAAAAGCACTGCACCAACAGAAACAAAGAAAAATTCAATTATAACAATTTTCATCCTTAAGAAAATTAATTGGAAGTCACATTACACTTTCCATCGGTTGACTCAAAATATTTCATGACAACTGTCGGCTTCAAGAAAATGTGAATTCGCGATACCGGTAAAGCACAAAAACTTTCATGCAACACTGCATAGCAAATAATCAGTGTTAATTTTAATGTTATCAATTAGGTACAGAGTAAGTCCAGCAACTTACCATCAATGCAAATCGTTGCACAATAAAATTCATCTTTCCAAACAAAATTATTCAGTTTTCACAGGAAGGGTTCCAATGCAAAAACACACCCCAACACAAGTGCTACGAAAAATTCCTTGCAAGTATCTTCCACGAAACAAACAGAACAAAAGTAGGCAAACCTCGTGCGCACCGCAATCAAAACCAACAATCACCCATGAATCAGTCGCAACGAGTGGTACATTCATCCAAACACGTAATACTTTTCGATCGGCATCGCATCAAAATTATCTCCAGCAGTATGAAGAATCTACACCCGTCCACCCGGCTGAACTTTCACCCACAACCGGCGCAAAACCTCCCTGCATCCGATGCAACACCGGAGCCGGTCGGGGCTACCGAACAAAACACCGACGACAAACACACACTGCATTTTCTGACCGGTTATAAACGGCTGGGTGCGGCACCCTTCTGCATTCTGCCTGTCCTGCTGCCTTTGCAATGTCTCTGCCTACCTCTCAGTTTCTTAAATGGGTTTGTTATCGATTTTTCCAAACCCCCTCAGACCACTACACATGGCATTCTTAGGCTTGTCAGAAATGAATGAAATTTTTCAATGAACCAAACTGGCCCGACCGGGTCCGGCTGCCTTCGAGTGTCTGTTTCGCCAACTGATATTTAATCCCCAAAATGGATCACCAGACACACCACTGGCATTCCGACCCCACGACAACAGTCATCCGTCAGCAGTGTTCACTGAAGGGCTCTTCTTAATGAGGCCCGTTTCCAGCGGAAATTTCAAACTCATTTACCGGGGCTTCCTTTTCCGATAAATCATTCGTATGGGATGACGTGAGAGGAACGCGAGGGCTCTAATGGGAATATGCCAGTTTCATTTCCGCTGGGAAAGAAACTTTTCCTTGCGCTTCTAATGCACAATTTCCGATTAACACAACCTTTTACAGAATACGTGACTTCAGTTTCAGCTCTTATTATTATCTCACCTCATTTAAAAAAATTTCGCCTATTCGATAAAAATAATTTGTTAAATATTAACGATAATTTATCGAAAAAATTAAACCGATCCCTAAATTTATTTTTTTATTTTAATTTTACGGGCTACCATCACGATTGAAAATGTGGCAATTTTAATACAAAAATTATCGAGCGACGGCAGTAAATTCGCAGGAATTGCCGAACCGGCTCGTCCAATGAATGCAGACCCACACCAATCAAGGGGGAGCGTAAATGATGATTTGTCCCAGTAGGTAATCTGTCAATAATGCATCCCTCGTGCAACGCTCACATGCCCTCTCCTCTCTATAAGCAGCGCCCACATTTTTTCCGCCGAGCATTGCATAATTCAATCTAGCCACGGTTTGTTCGTTGCAGCTGCAATTTCCCTTGCATCACCGGTTTGAAAGGCGATAGCCATGGGTACATTATTGTGCAGTCAATGGACTATTGATTCATTCATTACCGTTGCTCGGTGAACACTGCTCACAGCAGCAACCCATACACACACACACCGGCCTTGACACTCCCCAATTCGTGCAGGCTTCATTAATTTCTCCTACCTGCTCTAAATATTTTCTCATTGATAATCTGCATTCTGCACCCAGGACGGTAAATCGACCATGTTCTGGGTGCGTCCCGCTAATGCTGCTGCTGTCTTATCGAGAGAGCGCACAACGTATTTTCCGGCATGCTACCAACACCCTCTTCGCCCGATGGACTTTAATCTTTCAGCGCGGTGAAGTCAAACAATATCTTCTCAAAAGATTACATTCTTCAAAAACGTCGCCAGTTTTCCTATTTATCATGCCAAAAAATGGGTCAAAAATTTCCATGTCCAGTATTGCTCAACGCTGATCATAAGAGAATTCGAAATTCAAATAAACACATAAACAGAAGTTAGAACCACATTCAAATTTTCTATTTAAATATTGTTCTTAATCAGAATTAAAAAGGATGCAAAAAATATGGGATAATAATACCTTTAAAATGTGAGACTTCCACAAGAAGTGCAGCACGGACTGTGAAGCAATCCGGCTCATTTAGAAATAAAATAATAACAACGACTGCTCTTAACAAACAATGCTTTAGATGGATACTTTACTTTAGATACAGTAAAAGTCTTCATTCATTCCGCTGTATTTTCCGCATATGCCACTCACTACGATATCGCCATAAAAAAGTATATCCTACAGTCAACAAATTGATTTGATCTACTTTCCTAACTCAAAAAGTCATCAAGAAAAAATCCGATGCTAATCAATTCTTACTACACTGTGCAATACCCAAAACATTATAGCTAAACATCCAGAAAAATGAGTAAATAATACAGTAGCTCCTTTACAGTTTACTTAGAAAACAGGATGCCAGTTTTAAAATAATTTTTCAGGAATAAATTAGAGTTATCAGGCTGCTACATACCTGGAAAGACTGTAGCTCCTGCAACTTGGTCCGCAACGTGCCAATCCAATCCTGCATATCCGTGTGATTCTCCGCGGCCAGCTGGTAGATTTCGTTGGCCAGTGTGAGCGTGAAGGAGTGCTGATTGGGATTGATATTGGGGGAAACGTGCTGGCACTGGCTGAGCGTGATCACCCGCAGTGGCTCATGCGATAAGGAACTCCTGTGATCCTCGTACAGCTCCAAAAATGGACGGCTCTCATCGTGGATGCAAAATAAACAATAATACGCCTTTTCCCGCTAAACAACAAAACACCCACACAGCGTTAACCACCAAAATATAAATATTTTTCGTCTTATAGCGCATAGTTTTTTCACACGTCCATATGTCACACAACGACATTTTTCATTCAACTTCTTAGGATCATTGCTCGCAATTCAAAGAAACGCCAGTAAGAAAAATTTCCATCGGAATCATGGTGCTACAACATTCTCTCAAAGAGCCGGTTCGTGTACCACTTGTTATTCCCAAAATTCCAGCCAGCAAAAACATGTTCAAAAATCCCAGTCCCAATTCAAATTACAGTACTTATCAAAATTATTTAAATTATCAAATAAAATCCGACCAAAAGAACGATCTGTTGAAGCAGTTACTTTTAATTCTTTCCAGCTTTTAATTATATTATGTAATGAACCAGCCCAATGAAAATCTTGCATACTAAAAATAAACAGTTTAGCCAGAATAACGTATAAACTATAATGTGCTGATTTCGTAATGGGAAAATGACGCAAATCAATCAACATATGGCACCCTATCCAACAGCCCCGAAATCAGGATCGATAATCGGTTATGCAAACAGAAACGCTCAAAAGCCTTATCATAAACTCTAAACATTAAACATTTTCTAAACAATTTCTGATAAGCATTTTTACTTGTTTAAACCTAATCTCCTTCACGGCTAACATTCAAACCTCCACGGAAATTGTATTATCATGATTCATAGAAACAATGGGCGCATTTCCGTCGCATAAAAGCGGTTCCCGAAATTACCTGATACAACCACCATCGACCGATACCGGAAAATTATTTAAAATGGTTGACAGCGGAATAAAAAGAAAAACACGATAATAAAATTTTAACCTGGAAATTTTCGAATTAATCGCTCAAAACCACATTAAATGCGATATCAGAATCAATATAAAACCGACACAAAAACAGTACCGACTCAGACCGAGTACGAAACAAACAGGTTTTACAGAGGGAACAAACTGAAATAAATATTAATGAAGCCGGAAAAATTCACAACGGCTCTTCAGTGAAGCTTCAGGAAAGAAAAAAAACGTGTCAAGTGAAGCTGTAACAGCGTGAACACTGTGTAAAACATCTAATAACTCATCCAGGTGTAACACAGCGAGTAAGAAATATTTGAGGAAACGCACCCTGAAATCGTACTCGAGCATTCTCATGGCAGCAGTCACTTGAGAAATATGAGTGAGTTTGACTCACAGACGAATCTCTCCAGCCGATGTTTACCAACGCAAAATCATCCATTCATCACCAGAAATTTTGTATACACCTGCTTTTAAAATGAATAACACTGCTCAAAGCCCTGGACTGGGTCAGTGCACGGGTGAAACAATTGCCCGGATTATTCATCTTTTGTTTTCTGCACATATTTTCATCAATTTCACACCACTCGTTTTCGCACCGATCGAGCGCGGCACGGACCAGATAAAATCGGGAAAATGGAAAATCGTTACAAAAATCGAAAATCATAAAAGTCAAATGTCAAAATTAACAGCAATAAAAAGCCAAGCCCTGATCATTTCGCAGCTCATCAACGTGTTTATGCATTCTACGAGCAGAAATGCACGCGCGCCAAAATTACACCACATTAATTTTCAACGAAAACTTGGTCAGTACGTTTCCATTGTTGATTGATACTATTCATGAAAAAATTCCAAGAAATAATATAAACTGGTATTTTTAGACGATGTATGTAACCAGCCGGATATAAACAATTAAAAATCTGACTCACGTAATGCTTAAATTTCATTTAAAAATTTAAATTTCAATCGAAAAATGTTACACTTCAATGTTGCCGCTACATACACTGTCGTTCATAAAAAAATTTCCAAGAAGCAATATAAAACACAATAACAGATTTCTCACTACGGATTGTAAAGAAGTAAAAGCATAGGAATATAAGCAATTAAAATCTGGCCAAAAATACTATAAACTGCTAAATAAAAAGCAAGCTTTCATCGCTTCAATATCTGAGTATCCGAATTTTGAATTTCCTTCATTTTGCCAATAACAGCACAAGTTTTGGTCAGAACTCTGAACCCACTCGTCCAAACTACGGTAAAGCATTTTCTGTGCGATCTACCAACTCACCTGTCGAGTAAAGATCCGTTTTTCCAATGGGATCAACTTTAACTTTCCGCTTTTATAAATTTCCCGTATTTCGATGTCTTTTTGCCAGCCGTCATCGGAGGCCGCTGACGATGTACTGCCCGTCGACAGGGACGAGAACGTGGACGACGAGGATGAATGGCTGTGCGTGGAGTGACTAGACGCGGAACTCGGCGTTCGACATGTCATTTTGCGCGGTACATCCTCATCGACAGTGCGCTGATTATGGATCCTCACCAGTAAATCTTGAAAGGACGGCATGGACACGCCGTTGAACGATAGACAATCCAACAGATAAAATTCCCTTACAATCTAACCAACGTTGACTAATCCACACCGGAGAGGATTCGAATGATGGGCCAAAATATTAGCACGTGATTTCATGGGAAAAGTTGTGTGGTAAACAGTTCGCCAAAAACCATAATTTCTCATGTGGTTGGAGTTTTTGCCCATTGAGTTATGGAAAATGCGTACCCTCGACAATAACGCTTCATACAGTCGAAAGAGCTGCTTGAGGCAGCCGAGCGGTGCAGCACTGCCACTGCGTGCTGCTGGATTGTACGTACGTCCATTGAAGGCGTGCCAGCACGTTGAGATGCACAGCGCTGCCAAGCGTTGCACTCGTACTGCAGTCTGCTACAACTCCGTCTCTCTCTATGTTTCTCTCTCTCGTTCTCTTCTCGACTCAAATGCGGTTTGGCCGGGGCATTCATTCATAAAATGAAACTCGCGTGAATGAATGAATGGGCCAGGTTAGCCGGCTACGCAACAGGAAGGCGGAATGTTTAGAGCGTAAAATGGAAACCGGATTTTACAGTAAAAATATGCCGTTTCAGTCAGAGAACTCAAGGATGCCATCGATTTGGTTCACACGCTGAATGAAGCAGTTTATGAGAGAATTTATTTCAGGATCCTGTTCTTGAGGATCTGCTTGTCGAAATTTTTTTATCAATCAGACTTTTACGTTCTGAATGCCACGTAAAATAAACGAATAATTCCAGAAGACCGCGATAAATTAAATGCAATGTAATCTCAGAATTTGTTCCGTTTTTAGACTATTACTGTCCACATTTTATTTTTATATCAAACAAATTATCAGGGGAAATTCAATACATGTAAGAAAGCGTCGATGCTAATTAGAACACCTGTTGCTCCATTACTCTGTGGATGATATTATCGTTAATCTTTATTGCTAATTATTACCAAACGTCTTAACAGCATCAGTAAGCATTTAACAGCTTTTTTCCCACAATGATGCATTTCCTTGCCGGTTGGTGTGGTCAGTCGAGAACAGTGCGTTTTATCGACGGTTGGGCAAATAATACTAGTAATCTGGCTGAACATCAGCGTCATCTTCGTCTCGGCTTTTCATATCGGTCAGTTTAATCAGCAAGCGCCTTGTGTAACACTCTACAGCGCATACCGACCGCCCCGCCCTTCATTCCACAATAAATGAATGATTCACATCCACATATATTTTTCATGCCATAGATCAAAAGATTCCGCTAAATGCAGTGCAATCATCATCAGTGATCTGATGCATGGAGAATATACGGCTGGTCATTCATGCCATGGCTAACATAACGTTGTTCATAGTTGCAACGGAATGGAAATAAGTACATTTAATTATGTGTGCAAACCGGCTGCTTATTACTGACTCATGGTCAGGCATAAAAAAAGCAGCCGCAACATAAGGTCAACTTTACAAAACGCTCGCGGAGTGTGAATCACACAGTTTTAGAATTTCCATAATATGGAAATAAGCAGCTGCTTACCCCGGGATCTAAAATAAGGCTCGTATTATTAAGAACGTTTACAATTGCAAATTAATTTAATAACAGCATATGTACAAACTTCCAATTCACCGTTTTATAAGTACAAACTGCATATATAAATATATTTTCTACAATTTGTTTATATAAAATATTTTGGAAATTACACGTATCCCTACGTACATGCGGTCAAGACAAACATATTAATAACATCGACTTCCGTTTGTGTATTTGACTTATTTTCGAATTTCCTGCTGCCAGTCTGGAAAAAAACTCCTGGTTTCAAAATTTCGCATACGGAGTTCGATTTAAAATATTTGGTAGGCTTCTATTCGACGCAAGTTTCCTATATAGCATAGCATTTTATCGGTTTTCTACAACACGGCCCATATACGTATATAAAGTTCAACACATACAGATACATGTTATACTTTAAACTTATCTCTTTAATAAAATTTCGTTAAATAATTCAAATTTAGTTTAGGCATTACCTTTTGCGTTATACTACGCATGTGTAATATTAGTATACATAAAGGCCTATATCTGTGACAGTTATTCTTAATTCCAATAAGATCGATCGGTGCTCGTAAATTTAACTTTAACCAGATATAATTATACAAACATTAACGAACAACTTGCAAATGGATGGGTAAACGGTTATGCGATCAGATTACATCCCATCCATTGCCGAGTGACATTTTCCGCAGCATTACTCGCATAATCTCAGGATCATTCGGCAGTTCATTTGCATTGGCGATCAGGTTGTGGAATTAATTATCCGGCTTGCAATGTGCATCCTGTGCATGACAATCATACTGCGCATCAGCGCATGCCGGTGTCGACGTTGCGATCCACTCCGGTCACGTGATCACTGTCCAGCCGGATGTACATGATACCGCAGTCCGGCAGATGAAGGGGACACACCTAGTTTCGAGTACTTACTTATATGAACGCCCGTGCGTGCCTGTAAATTCTGCATATTAAAAGGGAAGGGGCCATCACCTATCTACTGCCGGTATATTAAGAATTTAAGATCCAAAGGTGCACTTCTATAATTCTATCCACACATCTTAAAGAGTTTGAGACAGTGCTACGGTTCTGACGTCCACAGGTCCACTTATACGATGATTTATGCTAATGAGAATCGGAATGGCGCTTAGCACTTCCATTCACCATAAATTAACTGGAGAATCTCATTCATTGTGGTCATCTGGGAACGTGCCTATTTAAAGTTTATGGCGCTCGATGAAGTGCGAAATAAATCCAATCTTCGTTCTGTGTCTTTGAAACAGAGCATTGCTTTAACCGATCAACTGTACGGTACAGCTCTACAAGTGATATACATATTGCTTTAATTATTAATTTTGATATACAGATATACTTCTATCTGTCACGGTGTAAAACTTGCGGACTGTCTTGGTAAATTATCTACAGTTTATTTATTATTTGGATGTTTCTAGTAAAATGATTAGTGTGATCATAAATGTGCAATAACGTGCTATAATTCAGCCCTTGCCTGTGGTATCTTTTGAAACTCGTAATAAATATTCCAATTATGGCAGATGAATTCAAGTGACGCTGGAGCTAAGTACAAAACATGCATGCACCATGTCCCATTACGCTTTTAATTTTATTATATAACTTTTTACATAGTTATGCCGCTTACACTTTGAAATCAACCCGTACAGTACACACTGCAGTACTAACAGAGTTTTCTCGCTAAGTTGTGGTCGCTAATTATTTGAAAACAAAATACAACACCATGCAACAAAATATAATACAAAATTAAATTTTCTGCTTGGTTTTTCCATGTACAGAGTACATTCTATGTTCTTCGAGGTTTTTCATTGGGGAATAAAAAAAATTGCACGGGAAACAGACGAAACAAATCTGGTAGAAAAAAATGTATTCATGGTAAAGTAAGAGAGCATGGTCAAATAAAATCTTACACATCAAGTCGTTGCACATGGTCAATCAATCATGGCATTATTTTGATTTTTAGCGGCAACCTTTACATGTTGCCATCCGGTGTAATTGTCCGGTCAACCACAAAAACAACAAGTACCGGTTTGGTGAGGCCCAAAACATGCTAGACGGCAGACAATTACTTAGTTCCGACAACTTGATTTCATACTGTGCCGATAATCTAATATTACTGCAAACAGCCGTACATATACTGCTGGCGGATGTACAATATGCCGCGCATCTCTGTCACCTTTGCCGGAGACGTGCATTAAAACAAACCATGTGCGCGCGATGTTAGCATAAGCCCCATTAGGATTTCCTGTAGCACAGCAGCGCATCACACGGTGTTGTACCGGGGTTATTTATACAAGCCCCGGAGGAGGATGCTGTGTGATTGTGGTCACTCATAACGTTAATGTCGAAGAGTGCGTGGTGTGTATCTTCACGCGCACACATTTCCGTCTATTAGACATCTTAACCGTTATTAATATATCCGCTACTTAAAATGAGTTATGTGGCCGCGATTTTGATTTGAACCAACTGTTCCACATTCTAATGTCGTCAACGCTGGATCGTCTCCGCGTTGTAAGACGGACGATGAGAATTTTCACACCATTAAATTATGGTGGGAAAATGTCGCGGAATTAGAATTTTAGCCACTCGTTGATGAAGTTCAGCTGTCAGGCAGAATCTTTCGCTTTTAGGATGGGCAATGGCGTCGAAAATGCTACAACAAGGATTTTTGGTTATATTCCTTCTCACAATTGCGGTTAACAATTGTACCAATCTGCCGTCATATTTTTGAAATCTGGGTTTCTCAAAAATCACTTTCATCTCACATGCGGAAAATAAAAAGATACGTCACAATCTACAGATTTACTAATTATAAACAATCTTGTTGCAGTCGGTCATTGAGTATTATTGTATTCAGACATCCAAAACATATTCCGCCACTGTTCTATGTTACGTTACTGTATAGCAGCCGATGCCCAACTGCTTGGTTTTGATACAACGTCAGATTATAAAATGTCTATCGTTGATTTTGGTGTGTAGGCATTTTTTCATGCCTATACAACGGTACAGTAACATCCACTTTATTAATTTTATGTTCGAACCGTTGTAATAATTACTGCGTCTTCTACTCCGAATACGAAACACATTCTGAAAAAAGGCTGCAAAAATTTTTTTATACTTGCCTCAATTAATTTGAATTTTAAGAATTGCAGAACATTTTGACTTGAGAGCAATTATTTCGGAACGCGTAGTATACATGCCAAATTAAATAAATAAATGTCAAAATCAGCTCAAGATACACGTCATTATCAATATAACAAGCGTGTTATCAAAGATTGCTGTTTTCGCGGTCGGGCGGATGTTGTTGTGGTCAGTTGAGTGAGCCGGTCGATGAGTCGTTGCTGCAGGTTGCGTATGCGGTTGCCGGAAGTGGAGGGGTCATGCCACGTGAACAGTTCGTAGCGGTGAGCGGTTTTCGTGCTTGCTGGTGCTGGTTGGCTGATTTAATAATTGCACAAACAAATTGAAACAATTGAAGAATGCAGTTACAGTAGATTGGTATTTAATGTGTTAATTTATAAATACTAATAACCTAATGTGGGCATATATGTGCGTTTCTCATCCATATGTCCCGTAAATTTCAGCTATGTTTTGCAAGTACTTAATTACATGGTTCTGCGCACCTTGTTTTGATTGCGTCAAATTGACTGTACGCACACACTCGTCCATGATTTTCCACTATGATTGGTTGTTGCAGCGATCTTGTTCGCGTTGGAATGAGATCCAAAATTAAATTGATGTCATTCAAAATCTGTAACATGCAAACTGTTTATTGGGTGAATGCTGCAATCCAAATCATAACTAATATTAAAACTAATCGTAAATACGTCGTTCTGCAATCGGGATATATGAATACGGTATCTTGATGCTACCCTCGTGTGGGTGTTTAACGATGGCTTATATGTGCCACTGTTCATGCTCGTGCGATCAAGGACTGGCTAAATCACCGTTGCATAGTGCATATCCCGTTGTACAAGTACACTGTACAGTACAGAGAGCGGAAAACGCCTGCTTGTGCCTTGTAGTAGTAAAATGTATAAAATTTTATTATTGCCAATCTTTTATTACCAAAAGCATGTCCGTACTGGTTGAGTTTTCACTATTTACAATTTGATCATGTATCTTATCACTTTTTTAATTATTACGGCATTTTACGGCTCTTACGATCAAAAACAATCAATTTATTAGAATACTTCTACTGATGTAATATCACACACTGGCATGCTGCAGCATCGAAAGATTTATTTTACCCTAATATCTGCCACTATTTTCAAAAGCTTTTGTTTTCATGTGCTTCAAAAAATATTTGTTTTTTAAAAATATTATCCAGTTTCTGGTAGTTCGCTTTCTCACTGTTTCAAAAGCTTTCTAAGCATGTTTGCAACGGAAAAACGAAATCAGTTCCACGCACAGGAGCAGATTCATACAACTTAAGTAACTCTGCAATAAGATACTGTGTGCGTTTACCATACTACGGCTGCTTTCCGCTAGTGATGGTGACAGACAAAATTCTGCCTGGCGATCCACAAAAACAAAATGTTTAACATCACCGGCATCTCGCAGTACGTCGGAGATTGCGATTTTGGACGCCAGCTTGGCTGTGATGAACGAATTCATATCTCTCAAACGTTCAGAAATAATTTGTTGAGCGGTCTTCATCCCCAGCATGAGATTCCGCCATTCATTGTTCCCATGAGGATCCAGGCAACTGGAGCTGATGCAGGAGATAATTATGCGTTTTATCTGTTCTGTATACGTTGCAGACTGAGCTAGCCAGGTAGAGGAAATCGGAAACTGTGAGTTCTTTAAAATCGTGCGAAAATTTGAGACCACATTCTGGGCGCCGAGGGACAACTACAAAAGTATAAGGCCTATATATATATTTTAGATAAGGTCAAGGTGGTCACAGGTGCAATGCTGATCATGGGTTTGCATGGTGCATAATATATTCTCAGTGACCTTTTATATTCCGGGTACGGATAACTTTTCTCCATAATCTCCAAAGTTTGAGCATTTCTTTTTTGCTGGACTGAGATTCTTGGTACTTGGTTGAGTGCACATGGGTTACCATAATCTGGAGGGCATCATACAAATACGACACCAAGTTTCCGCTTTGAGCCTAAAAGTTAATTAAGGAAGAATTCGTACCTGTGTGCAGTTACAATACAACATAAATTTTTATAATAATGTTCGTTATATGGTTTTCCACGAACTTGGCCTATCAGTGCGAGATGAAAGGATGGGGAAATTTTTAGCACGTGCACCCGGTGCGGTCGAATAGCACCGTTACTGTGGCGGAAGAGCAGCGTAAAAGATGACCAGTTCGGCATGACGGATATGGATGGTATGCTCTTAAAGTTCACCGTATCCGAGCTGGGCAGTGGCGCGAAAGATCCACTGGATGAATTTGCGCAGGAAGAACTGGGACTTGTGGAATCCTTATCCTCCAGATGGCTAACCTATCATGAAAACACCAATTTAGCATTTAAATTTAGTTTTATACGGTAAAAAAGTTTGTATCCTATCATATACTTTTCGAACATTGTTTCCTGCGGACGAATATTCAGAGACTGATGAGGAAGAAAAATCCAACAACATGGATAATAACGTAGCATCTTGAAAATCAATGGTGTTCTCGGAATCAATGCTAAAACACAAAATTAAAATCTCGTTTACAAAGTATTTGCGCTTTTCGAATGGGTAATAATTGGTTGAATAAATTTTCTCCATAAACATGGAATCTTGCATGTGCGAGGGTCTATCGCAACCTTCTCGGGGACGCTTAAACAATATTTTCTCACCGGTGATGAGAATGAGCAGTTATAACCTTTCCCATGCAGTACAATTTTATTTCCTCGATAGAGTATTTGAAAGGGTCCAGATTGAGGATCTTTTTTAAGGCCGACTCACAGCTTTCTACTATGCTTTCCGGAAGGAAAACGTGTTCTGCAAGCTGTATGCATAATATAATATTACTGTACAAAACTCTATAATGTTTCTAGAGAATGCGTGGTAAACTACTATACTAGTAATGTGTGTTATTGCGCGTACGTGTAAAGTGTACCGCCTACAGAACTTACTTGAAAGATGCAAGTCGGCTCTTCCTTAGCGAATCTTTCCAAATTTTTTACCGCATTCTTAATTAGCCAGTATTCGTCAGCGGGATCCTGATCTCCATCGTCCAGGAAAATGCTGGAAATAAGTAATGACTACGTAGGCATAAGCAAAAATATGTTTCCACATTTGATATGTACTTGGAATGGAATGATACGAATCCCATCCGAAACAGCCGTTTAATAGTTAATCCCAAGAAAGTCACATAATGGAACGGAAGCGTGGAGGCCAGGATGCATGTTAATTCCATCACCTGTATTGTTTAAACGTCAGTAACAAAAACTATCATCAAACGCTAACGGCAGTGGTAAAACAGGGTACATAATAGAGTAGTTTATACACGTCTATAATTATATAATAAGCCACAGAAAAGCAACTAGGCATCCACGTCCACGCGCAAATGAATCTATGCCCTGGATAACTACTCTACATAGAAGCGGTGAAAGATTAAAATTTACAGCATAATTTTACTTTTATCTGTTTACCCATATAGCGTACATACGCGGAAGAAAAGCAGATGAATGTTGTTGGTACCTTCCATAATACGAAAACCATCGGATAGCTCGGAAGCCAGGAACATGTGCGATGCCAAAAGTGGCGTGAAGAAGTAGCTAATATCTTCCACAGAATCATTCTTCTAGATTCCAAAGAAAACATAGTACTTAATTTCATTACGATATCTATAATAATACAGTACCATATACATAAATAGTCAAAAGGCAAACAGTTTGTTGACAAGTGGCGAAACATGCGCCGCATAAAGTACCCAGTTGTCATCCCTATTTAAATCCGATGAACATCCACTGGATCTCCGCTGGAGACTTTGTGTAATCAACCCAAGCAGCTCCTCATCGCAAGCATGGTAAACCAATTTCTGCAGGTTCTCGAAACAGAAAATCCTTACATTTTAATACCTGGTTGCATTAATGCGAAACAATATTATGGGATACAACTGCAGACAATCAGGAACGATAGGCAATATACCTTTTAGCTAGAAAATTTAGATACTCGCACTAACAACAAGGTGCGCGCAGATAATCTGAAAAGCACATTACATAAACTTCTTTGTAGTGTTTTGCTTTAATCGTACGCATCTCGTAGATCTAGAGTTCTGGTAATTCTTCTGAACGTAGATTTTCTATACTTCCAGTGCCTACTATTCATTACCGTACTCCTGCTGTGTGAAAGATCCGCGATATGTGGATTATCTTAATCACAAAATAAACAGCATGAGATGATAACGCTATCGCTGTACACTCCAAGGTGTCTATTCAGTAAGCACGCTAAAGCAAAGGACCCTCTCTCTTAAGATACAGCACCTTAGAGATTTTGCTGCTGAGCTTAGGACTTGTGTTATTTCACAAATTTCCTAGCGGAAATAGACTTTTCCCACAATATACAGTCAGACACAAGACCAATATCATTGGAAATCCGAGGTTACTTCACAGTCATTAGAGTAAACATAAAATGCTAAAGACATTTTTTATTATTATGGAATCAGCTTTAGATGGTTACGGCGTAACAGAGTACCTCGTCTCGATATTCTTGCAAAGAAATACCGGCGCAACTGGCTGGTCAGCCGTTGATCTTTCAACCCGGTTCGCCAGGTAGCACTTTTTTTGACGTGTGTTGTGCAGACCAGAGACGTGACGGCGACAGTATGTTTAAGTAGAGTTATCGCGCAATGTTTGACGTTAATTGGTACGTCTGGAGTACGTAGACTACGTAAAATTACAACGAAATTGTTACAATTAAAACGCATCCGTCCTGGCTCCGTATTTTGACGGTGCTCGGCACATCTAATCCATGAATGCCTTTTACGAAATCGAACCGGGCAACTACTGTACAAGTAAAAGTACATACCGGTTATGTGCGTGAGTCGTAAGTGCAAAATCGTGCTTATTTTTATTATCTAAAAATGGTATCTCATACTACCTAAATTCAGTGAAAAGTCATCACTGAAATGCGAAACAAAATTACGGAAATTGTGTGCCATCTTTTGGTAAATGTGTGTTGAGTAGTATAGCTGGTGATGGTACAGTACGGTACATACAGAGTATATGCTACAACAATTCATACTTACTGGTTAGTAAAATAAGTAATGAGTTAGCTCCAGTGCTACGGTGGCAAAATCGTTACACTCATGTCTATTTTGTGTTTACAATGCGGGTGTTCCCTGTTTGTAAATGCGGGGACGTTCCGCCTCCGGTATTTTGCAGTACCGAATCATCTTGACAGTCCGCTTTAAAAATCCCGGCTGACTGCACAATACAGAAAAATTTTAGGAAATTCCGGCGAAGAGGCAGTTTCTATATCCCACCGCTCCAATGACAGCCTGCTCTACGGTAAAGTGAAACAAGCATCCCTGCTCCAAGGCTTGACTAATATTCCATAGGAGAAGCGGTACTTTGGCAAAAGGTCGGCAATTACGGCCGCTACAAGCATCTGGAAGGCGGCGGCAGACTGCTTTTCCCCACCATGCGCCCTGATATTTTATCTGGTTTTGGCGGAGTCATCGGCAGTGCGGCGTTCGAATTATTATTATTTTAGGGACATTCTTGTTCTTTTGCAGTTTTCGCATAAGACGACGCTGCACCAACCGCCTCCGGCGGTTACGTTAGAAACAATTACGACAATCATCGTAAACAGCGGAACCAGCATCTGTAATAACAGCTAAGCTTGTCAGTGATTAAGCGATCCTGTGGCGTCAAGGTCACTTACGTGACTGGCAAAGAATTCCACCGTGTGCCACTGTTTAGCCCAAGTGTCGCGAGCGCGAGCGTCTGCCTGTGTAGCGAATGTGGCTATTTCCGACATAAAGGCTGCCAGAGCAAATGGGATTATGCAGATCAAGAATATTCGGACGCGGCGCACCGTGAAGGTTGTTGCGAAGCGCAGTGGCGCGCAGATGGTCAAAACTCGGTCAGACTGTAAGCTGTAATGGTCCAGTCGGAACACAAAGCAGCGGCATAACCTGTGAAACCAGTGCTATTTTTTAGGCAAAATCAAACACTATAAACTTAATTTTATAAAAACCTGTATACTCTGATAATCATCATCGTCCCAATCTTACGTACAAGTAAGTGCGTCATCATTCCATCCCGGTTCTACGGCAAGCAATTTTTGACGTGCTTTAGACATCATCGGAGCACAAAACGCCGTCTTTAGAACGGCATGTTTCAGTATACTTATGGAGCTCCTTTTATGTACATTTTCACATCTAAAATACATGGTCTACGAAACTATATTATGGCTTTTGAAACTCAAAAACAACCATCCAAAGGACATCTTTTGGATGAAGAAGACATGGGCGCTTTTTCTCGAATAGAACCGGGCATTGTTTTAACTTACCGCAGTAGGTGCATACCGCTAAAAAAATCCTCGAACGTAATAATAATTATTACCGAGATGTCCATATAGAACTCGGTTCTGTAAAACAAACGATTGCCCAGAGAAAGCAGAGTGCATGTTTGTAACTCTGAATTGCGGATGGCCGGAAAAAGCCTAACGTATATATATTTGCACCCGGCGTGGCGGTAGAGCGATATCGTGCTATGCCAGAGGTGGGGATTATTATTTTTGCACTTTGGGTACAACTGGGATTGTATTGAATCTGCGACGGTCAAGAACATTTCATTCCACGTTTCTTACCGCACTTGCAGGGTTTGATTTTTGTTGCGAGTAAGTGAATTTACCGTATTCGGATGCCTACGAGTACCTGTATATCACATTATGGTATGTAGTCGGACAAAGCATAAGGTACCGTAAAAACAATCTATGTAGATCTGTAGCTACGTCAACGTTTTTTCAAAACTTTAAAATTCACTTCATACGTACTTGAAAATATTAATTTTCACCAGTTTTTTTTCTATTATAGGCTCCTTTGTCCTTTGGTCTGTTGCAATAATAACAGTAAGCTTCAGAAACTGCATTACGTTGTGTAGTAGACGTATTCATCGTCCAAACTGTACTGATAATTTCAAATATAAAAAAGTAACGGAATTAAGCAATTTCAGGTCTGCGTTGCATGCAAGGAGTCATGACCTTTTTATAATATAAAGTCCCAAAATTCTTCTCTTCAAATTTTTTTAGTGCAGAGACGTGCAAGCAAGGTGGAAATACACCGTTAAGCTAGGCTGTGCGTCATATTGCTGTTATAACGCACTTCAATGCTCCTAACTGTTATGAAGACCCTCAGCAACCAGGTTCGGTTAGCCTCAGGAAGATTTGGACACATGAAGAATAAGCAATCTCAGTTTGTAATCTTTTTATCTTTCCTAAAATTTTCATTAATAAAAGCGTTTGCGCTGAGAGAATTACACTTAATGACAATGTACGCGAGTACTAGTGTACATAATACTAATTACTAAGTATATGTTATTTACACTGCTTGCATTACGGGAAGAAACTACGGCCGCACTGCGGCGCATGTATGTACGAGTAAACGAATTTTGGTTTGCCATGCTGCCACTAACTGTTTAATTACGATAAGTAGTTAACTGCTTACCTTATTTTCTGAAATAACTTGCTTTGTTAGCATTACGCGATACCATCGTACGCCTCAGGAACGGCTACATTTTGTAATACAGGAACTGACATCTTAAAAGCTTGGTTTCACGATTCTCATGGCTGCAACCAGACACTTTTGCTTAAAAATTTAAATAAAAAGTTACACCAAAGAGTGACTCACATTATACTCCAGTGTTTTAAGGTTTTATATGTAGAAAGCCAAATTTCCTGAATTTTAATTTTCAACTTCCTGATCGTGATGTGAACGTACCACATCATGAAAAGCTTATTTTAAGCAGAGATATGCAGTTGTGAGTCTTAAGACTCTTGACTGCTGTTACATTACTTACTTATCATATAATTCAGAATACAAATAAACCATGTGATATAATTATAAGTTTTACAGCTTAAACGAGTATAATATGGTCTATCTGTAGTTAAAGAAGACTGCAAATACACAACTTCAAAACAATTTTTTCTTCTCGTGGAACAACAAATTTATTTGTCGTTGTTGATTTGTGCATTAAATTGGCTAGTCCCCAGTTGTTTGGGCATTAAATATTGCTTTGAAATTGGGAGTTAACTGCATTATAAAGTGCACTTTAACGTATTCGATATGCCAGCAATACTAGAAATATCGGCGCCTCCACGGCGTTTATACAGTGTATGTTGTACGCGCTGATAAAAAAATGGAAATACAAGAATAGATTTTAATCCGGCTTGTTCGATTACATATTTGCATTCTAATATCGGCTGACAGCGGTGGCGCACGGAGTCGGACGCACACGGTCCATTAAATGTGCAGATGCGTTTAATACATAAACATATTGTCATTGCTAGGCACAACATGCTTAACGGAAGGTCGTCTGAGTTCAATGTCTTTGAGTGTTAATAAAATGATATTAAAGGCAAACAGTAGCATGGCCACCAGGCACAGCCAGAAGGAGAAGCCCAGTTCCGCGCTGCCGCAGGTGCTGAACTTCGGTCGCGGATACAGGAGCTCCGCCGGAAGAACGTTGTACTGGAAGTGCGTATAGAACAGGATCACCCATATCAACATGGACAGCAGGGAACTTATCACTGCAAAATACGATTTCCCAAAGTTAAAAATAAACACAAAATAACCGTGTAAGTAGTATAGAGGTTGTATCTTGTGGCTCCAAATTAAATTTCCAGAAAAAACTCTGATACCAGTTTTATACATTAATTAATTGTGTGTTCGTTTAATTTGATTTTTTGAATGCTGTCAAAACAGAATTTAATACACAATCCAGAATATATGCATTCATTGATAGAAGTTATCCAAACTAACGGTGAATAAATGTTTAAGGCTGCTTATTCTTGTTATACGTATTGGATCATAAAAATTCTGTTTCCTTTTCCATGTCTAACGGTAAATCGAGTAGCATGATACTAACCAATCGCTTGGATTTAGTGCAAAAATGATCGAAGCAGTGGATTTCGCACTTTAAATGCACCCAAAACAAATGTATTTTATCGTTACCAACTTACCTCCGATTCCATTCCAAATGTACATGCCGAAAATCCCATTGATTACAGATATAGGTGTGTATGTCGTATTGAGAAGTCCGTAAACTGCTGCAACAACTCAAAAGAAAATTCCAGACAGACGAAGAATATGGTTGCTGCCCATAATCCAAAATTAAAAAGATGGACATTTTGAAAAATCCTAGTTGGACCTTTGGAAAAAATAAGTCGGTTACGTCTATGAATCGGAAGCTGACTATTACGATTTAAACCTGTAGCTGTTGTTCGTTTGCATATTTGGCTTGGAAATTCAGAATAATGTAATATGTTAATGCGTGATTTAAAACTGTCGTTATATGTAGCGATGCTGCAACGCAATACAACGTTGTGAAGATCATATACATACTACGCCGTAAAACAAAGGAAGTACGGGTGTTAATAACAATGGTGATTAACATGCCTTCGGGTTCACTCATGCACAGTTCACCATACGGGAGATCGGCATCGGAAAGGTCAAGAGCGGATACATTGCTCAACAGGTGCTGTGCTGGCTGTTGTGTCGATGCAGCCGGCAATGCGATACTGTGTTCCGGATCCACGATCATCAGGTGGTAACACGACACATCGCACACAGCTTCACTCAATGCAACAAACATCGGTTAACACGCTGGTCATTATTATCATATCCATACATATGCAGCTGTTTCCCTTACTAATTTGCAGTGCTAAAATATTTGATGTCATTTACAACCATAAGTTCAGAACCACTCCTGAATTAATTTTTTACGATTATACACGCTCGAACGTAGTACAAAATTAGGGATATAATAACTGTTATTTACGTGCATTTATGATAGCTTAGTTCCACGAAACAAGTTCAATAAATTTGTAAAGTGATTAATTATAAAATAATGTCAGGCAACAGTAGCAAGACAAGTATAGACAAGCTGAATTATGTTAAAAAATTTATTAAAGTCTTTAAAATGTTTAATCATATTTAAAATTTATCAGTGTTTTAATATCTGTATACTATATTATGGAAAAATAAAATGAAAGTTTCAAATAAGTGACATCTACAGTGTATAAATAAGTGTCAAATAAGTGTATAATTTGTGGCACAGTGGCACTAATATTACAGATTCGCTTAGCACTAATTACGTAAAGGTACGTAATGCGATATCAGCGTACTCGCACATGCATTGCTCACTTTTCAATTCAGCCTGGCGATCACCAAGGCCTTTATTGTAGCGGACAAATCCACGGAACAGTCCGAAATTAATCCAGCCACCTGGCCGGTTTTTCGTGAGGATTTGCTTGGCGAAGCGATAGGTCTCGTTGTCGCCGGCAGTCGCACCGGCTAACAAAGATGCCTCATCAATGGGATTGCTGTTAATAGTACTAATGGAGTGCTGTTGTTGCTGCTGTTCGGAGTTGATGTCTTTCAGCCGGGAAACAATCCAGTAATCAGTGGCTAACGCCGTCGATAATAGGGCAATACCAATACAACTGGCCAGAAACGTGAGAAAGATCAACACTCGTTTCTTCCGTTCACTTTCTTCCATTGTTATGACCAGTCGGTTATAACTGGTGCGGTGTCGTCGTTAAAAGTACGGACATTTCCAATCGGCTGTATGTATTTGAAAAACAGACGTGATAATGTACTCTGTTATGAGAACAAAATGGGCGATGAACTTGCTTAGCAGCGAATACAGCGAATACAGAGATAAACATATTAAAGCAAAAACAGCTAAACCATATCCTTAAAAACGCAAAATTTTATCTACAACCATGTTAATTTTGACAGAATAAAAATATTCAGACAGTAGACCGAGCGATAACGTCTTTTTAATTACGGGATATTTAAACCTTACAACTTAAAACCTTCCACTTGTTGCATTCTAATAAAACTTTTAAGATTCCACGTCGGACTGTTTATAGCCAGTGTGTAACGTTAATATTTAAAGAGAAAAAATAAAAGCTTGAAACTTCAAAAGAGCCCACGAAAAATATTACGAGTACTAAAATTGTCAAACATAAAGTTCCATCATTTTCTTACAACTGCTAGTAAATTCACAGCTTATATTCATACTAAACCACTAACCTGCCACTTCACAGTAATTATTAGGCGGAACCTCCTTTTGTTTTTATCTATGAATTTTTTATACAACCTGAGGTGTGAGTGTTTTTGCGTAATTGTGTAATCTTTGCGCTGATATATTCGTAATTAATTGGTTGCACAGAAAAGCGCAACTTAATCAGCAGTTAGTTTTTATATAAGAAAATGTTGCAGAAGAAGCTTTCAGAGATGACTCGCTACGACTTATGCACTTCGTCACAATTTTTCACTTGTTTACAAGTGAGAGATGTACATACCTGAGAAAGCGTTAGTAATCCATGAGAATTTATGAGTAAACTGTAAACGAGATTCTCTAATCAACAAAATATTCGAGTCATACTAAAAGGATAACATCATATTAGCGGAATCAACTGTCCGTCCGTCGTCGTCGGTTGCCGGTCAGGTAAAACCAACGCGAGCCAGCTAGAGCAGCAGTAGCACAACAAGTGGGACAGAAGGTAAAACAGCTGACGTGAGTATATTTGGTTATTTAAATCATCTCTAACGTACAGCTTAGGACAAAATGGTCGCATACCCAACATCTCCACATTCAGTACGATGCAGCGCAGTGCACTGTACGACTGAGTTCAAAATATCCGTTTCGTACAAGTGCACTGCACCGCTTGCGCAGAATGTTATGGGCGGGGCTATGACCATTTCGTCCTACATTGTACACAGCTTTAGCTCTTCCACCAACAGACAGACAGAAAAAACGCACAGCAGCAACAGCGCGGTTAGAACAACCCCGTTTGAGAGACCGACATTGTACATATGTACAATAATATTACACGACTCGGATGGATTTGCACAGGCTGGGATATGATCAACACACCTGATTTGTTGCGCTCAAGTGCCAATGAAAGGTTATATCCACTCAAGCATACTATACACGCGAAGTCAGAAATGCGCGTACCCCCCAACACTTTCGCTTGCAGACGCGCCAGATGCGTACAAATAATACGTACTAACGTACAAATAGAGGTACATGCAGTTTTTAAAGCACTCGCTAGTGTCTGATTGAAGCCGATAATCATGAAAGAAGTAAAAGAAATGGTACTTACCATTAGTGCACACTGCCGGTGTGCCATTGTTTTAGGCGTATCCTCAAAACGCAGGAATTTCAAAACGTTTCCGCATGTAGCTGAACCCCACCTTCTGCATATGGATGCGAGCGCCCAAATCTATGGAAGACACCTTTTCCTGCAAAATTATTTTAAGTATGGACTTCAAATGAATTTAAAAAGTTTCGAAAATTCCGCCAGTGTTTCGACATTTCCTCCCTTTAGTACTAACGCCACATGATTTCTCAACTGGATGTTGGGGTATAAAGCAGTTTTATGCCACCGCATACCTATCATTTGGGTGCAAATTTCATAAAACAATGGAAATAT